>NW_028319140.1:474942-824885 GCF_062004578.1 Staurois parvus
CATTTATAAACGGAAGCATAGTAACTAAAATTTATTATGATTCAGTTATGAATGACTAGGAACCTTTGACACATTCCTCAATTCCTTTCTGCAGCCTCAGCTGCACTGCAGATGAATGAACAGGAGAAACGTGAGACTTCAGGGCTTTAGACCCCTGATAACTCACCAGAGACCCCCCAAACAGCATTGTGGGAGAAAATTTAAAAAGTTGCAAAAAAAGTTTATAAAAAAAAAAAAAACAGACAAATTTCTAACTGAATTAAAAATAATTAGCCACGCTCACTGTTTACCATGGTGTGCTCTGCGCACCACACGTCACCATCTCCCTGGTAGGGGCCCCAGTGCAGGCCAAGGGCCCATAGTGCTATTAAAGTGGCACTGCCCTTTCAGCCTTTTGTGGTTAAAGTTCCTCTGTGACTGCAAGGCCGTGTTTTGTCACTGTTCTGCTCTCTGAGGAACGAGGGGACAGCCTGTGAGATCAGACAGTTTACAGGAATCGCCATTGTCAGAATTCATGTGACTTCCCATCCCTGACTCTCAAGCTGAAGAGTTGGGCTGCGAGCAAGTAAAGCGAAAGAAGCCGGCAAACATGAATCTTTCATGAATTCATTGAAGGCTGAATGTTTTTGCATAAACATAGTTGGGACCGGTTCTCGTCAAGACTTGAGGAAATCTTAGCTGCCACTTGTAGATTTACTGATGATGTTGACGATGATTTCCTTTGGCAAGTAACAACCATATAAAGAAGTCGTCCATGAACCTCCATCACATCCGAAATTGCTGTCATACTACCTCATTATAACTTCAGGAAATCTACAGACAAAAGAAAATCCTCTCCCCGCTGTGTGCTGCACTGTGCTCTGAATATTTTCACGCACGGCGCGTTTTACAGCCTGATCCCATGTGATTTCAACTGCTGCTGACTCGCGGTGACTGCACGGCCCGGAGCGAATACAAGAGCAGATTACCATGGCAAATGTTCGTTCAGCGCACCACCATCCTCCCCTTCACCACGGCGTTAAAGGTGCAGAGCCGTATTGTACACGCATCACTCCTCTACTACAGACACGCTTCACGCCTCTACTACAGACACGCTTCACTCCTCTACTGCAGACACGCTTCACTCCTCTACTACAGACACGCTTCACTCCTCTACTACAGACACGCTTCACTCCTCTACTACAAACACGCTTCGCTCCTCTACTGCAGACACGCTTCACCCCTCTACTACAGACACGCATCACCCCTCTGCTACAGACACGCTTCACTCCTCTACTGCAGACACGCTTCACTCCTCTACTACAGACACGCATCACTCCTCTACTACAGACACGCATCACTCCTCTACTACAGACACGCTTCACTCCTCTACTACAAACACGCTTCACTCCTCTACTGCAGACACGCTTCACTCCTCTACTGCAGACACGCTTCACTCCTCTACTACAAACACGCTTCACCCCTCTACTACAAACACGCTTCACCCCTCTACTACAAACACGCTTCACCCCTCTACTGCAGACACGCTTCACTCCTCTACTACAAACACGCTTCACCCCTCTACTACAAACACGCTTCACCCCTCTACTACAAACACGCTTCACCCCTCTACTGCAGACACGCTTCACTCCTCTACTGCAGACACGCGTCACTCCTCTACTACAGACACGCTTCACTCCTCTACTGCAGACACGCGTCACTCCTCTACTGCAGACACGCTTCACTCCTCTACTGCAGACACGCGTCACTCCTCTACTGCAGACACGCGTCACTCCTCTACTGCAGACACGCTTCACTCCTCTACTACAGACACGCTTCACTCCTCTACTGCAGACACGCTTCACTCCTCTACTACAGACACGCTTCACCCCTCTACTACAAACACGCTTCACTCCTCTACTGCAGACACGCTTCACTCCTCTACTACAGACGCGCTTCACTCCTCTACTACAGACGCACTTCACCCCTCTACTACAGGCGCGCTTCACTCCTGTGCTGCAGGCGCGCTTCACTCCTGTGCTGCAGGCGCGCTTCACTCCTGTGCTGCAGGCGCGCTTCACTCCTGTGCTGCAGGCGCGCTTCACTCCTGTGCTGCAGGCGCGCTTCACTCCTGTGCTGCAGGCGCGCTTCACTCCTGTGCTGCAGGCGCGCTTCACTCCTGTGCTGCAGGCGCGCTTCACTCCTGTGCTGCAGACGCGCTTCACTCCTGTGCTGCAGACACACTATATTGCCTGCAGTATTGGGCCGCCGGTCTTTCCACACACATGACCTTTTAATGGCCCCCCAGTCTTAGTCCGTAGGGTTCAATATTGAGTTGGCTCCGCCCTTTGCAGCTATAACAGCTTCACCTCTTCTGGGAAGGCCGTCCACAAGGTTTAGGAGGGTGTCTATGGGAAGGTTGGACCATTCTTCCAGAAGCACATTTGTCAGGTCAGGCACTGATGTCGGGGGAGGGGGCCTGGCTCGCAGTCTCCGCTAATTCATCCCAAAGGTGTTCTATGGGGTTGAGGTCAGGACTCCGTGCAGGGCAGTCAAGTTCCTCCACCCCAAACTGGCTCCTCCATGTCTTTATGGACCTTGCTTTGTGCACTGGGGGGCAGTCATGTTGGAACAGGAAGAGGCCATCCCCAAACTCCTCCCACAAAGTTGGGAACATGAAATTGTCCAACATGTTGCCTTAAGAGTTCCCTTCACTGGAACTAGGGGGCCAAGCCCAACCCTTGAGAAACAACCCCACACCCTAATCCCCCCTACACCAAACCTTACACTTTTTTTACATATAAAAAAGTAATTTTAACATATATTTTTACATATGCTTGTAAATGCGTTCCAAAATGTAGATTTGTATTTTTAAAGACATACAGTATATTTGAAATGTATTTTTCATATATTTTGTAACGCATTTCAACATGCAGAATATATATATTTTGAAATATATTGAATACGGCCAAATTGTAGCATTTCAAATATATCGCAATATATTTGGAAAGAATATTTTGCAAATATATTTCAAATAAATTTTTCTTCCATGTGGGCAACCTTTGCTCGGGAACAATAGATGCATCCAGCATGTTTCAGGGGAAGATTCCCCCTTCTTTAGGGCTTGGACAAATATTGGTGATACAGTCGGGGTGAAATGATATGGAGAACCTGAAATTAAAGTGGTTGTAAAGGCTCAAGGTTTTTTACTTCCTTCATCCATTTCATGCATGAAGGTAAAAAACCACCCCTGTGCAGCCCCCCAATACTCACCTAAGCCCCTTCTCGATCCAGAAATGTGCACTGTTGTCTTGGCTATCCCAGGACTCCCTCTCCTTATTGGCTGAGACTGCCGTGGGAGCCATTGGCTCCTACTAATCACAGCCAGTGTGCTAATGAGAAGAGAGAGGAGACGGGGCCGAGTCACGATTCTGTGTGTGAATGGACACATGGAGAAGCGGCTGGGAGTGTGCATGCCCGGGTGCCCCCATAGCAAGCTGCTTGCTTTGGGGACACCTGACAGGAGGGAGGGGCCAGGCGTTTCGGCGGGGGACCTGAGATTAGGAGGATCTGGGCTGCTCTGTGCAAAACTACTGTAAGCATAGACATGATTTTTTTTTAATTTAGTCCTTTAGAATGACTTTAAGACTGGACCGTAGGTAGTGAGCGTGTCCCATGTGTACAGCCGGCTGAATCCCTTTACATGCCATTAGAACACAATATGTAATTTCTTCCTGATCAAACCAGCAATCGTTGTCCAAGCTCTAAAGAAAGGGACGTCCCGTCCCCCCGAAATACGTTGTCTGTATCTGTTGTTCATAAACATTTCCAGCAAGATGCACGTTTGCAGAAGACGCTCCTAGCCTGTGCGTTTGTTGAGCGATTGGCCTATCGTGGTTAGGGAGGCAGCGGCCTGGGCCCAGAACTGGGTGCATACCTCCACTATAAATGGAATGCCCGTTATGAAAAGAACATTTCATCTTTTATTCCTGTTAAATGACCTTTTTTCATATTGGTTCCATTATACTAGAGTAGGGACTACACTTGGCAGAGGGGCTTTTGCACAGCAGTGTAGCTTTACATAGACACAACAACCACCTAGATCCAACTGGCGGCCCTCCAGCTGTTTGGAAACTACAAGTCCCATGAGGCATTGCAAAACCGACAGTTACAAGCATGATTCCCAAAGGCAGAGGCATGATGGGACTTGTAGTTTCACAACATCTGTAGATCCGCCAGTTTGACACCCCTGACCTAGGTGGTAAGTGTTCTGGGGAACTCTCTGAATTTGTCCCTAGCCATGTACTCAGACGGCGTTGTATTGATGACATACTGACTGCCAAGGTGCTCCAATGGCATTGTATTTGAATGAAAGTGCTTGCCTGTGTTTCTCCTCTTGCGGCAGCCGGTGTAACCAACACTTCTGATTTCAGGTACCATGGCCGCCCAACTACCAAGGCCGCTTCTCCGTTGACCCCCGGCTTATGACCCACCCAGCTATGGCATACAACATGAACCTGCTTCAAGGTCATGGCCGGGGTTCTCCTATTCCTTTTGGTCTCGGCCATCACTCACCAGTCAATGTCGGTCAGCAGATGCAGCACACGGACAAAGATCAGCATGAACTCGGCCGCAATGGTATGTATTATAGTACAGTCTGTTATCCCCGGGAGCAGAGATCTGTGTACTATATGAAGTATGAGAAGGGCCAGGACAGTTCAGAGCCTTCACTTCTGCAGATGATGATCACAGGAATCTCACATTCACTACTACTACTTGTATATGGCAACTCAGGATGGCTGCCATGGTTCTTGGCTCAGCTGTGTTGTCTCAGATGTTTTCACCATCTCATAGTATACACCCAAATACAAAGTGCTGACACTCCAGGTGATATTAAAGGTTCAGCTTTTGTTTTACTATAATAATAAACATGTTCTACATACCTGCTCTGTGTAATAGTTTTGCACAGAGCAGCCCTGATTCTCCTCTTCTGGGATCCCCCGTCAGCGCTCCTGGCTCCCCCCCTAGCAAGCTGCTTGCTGGACGGGGGGGGGGGTACTTGTCAATCTGTTCTATGTGCACTTATTGACACACACAATGCAGCTCAGCCCCACCTCCCTCTCCCTAGTCACTCTATTTGATTGACAGCAGTGGAAGCCAATGACTTGCTGCTGTCACGCAGCCCGGTGAGGAGGGAGAGTGGTGCCGCTGCTGTCATGCACAATGCTGGATCGGGCTCAGGTAAGTATTTTCGGACCATGGGAGGGAGCTATATCTAAAAGGTTTTTGACCTTAATGCAGAGAATGCTTTAAGGTATAAAACCGTTAGCCTTCGCAACCACTATTTATTTTACTGCCACCAGTGCTGTACAGTGTCATCATATGTTGTGGCGGGACATTGACTGGTGACAGAATATAAAATATATATATACATTTAAAAAAAAAAAATATATATATATATATATATATATATATATATATATATATATATTTGTTTTTTTTATTCTTTTATTTTTATTAAAACATTTTTTCTTTTTAAGATTTTTTTTGACCAGAGCAATAGTGTTACCATAGTAACACTGTACATCTCTGTGGAGATGATCAGTAGTTTTATTTTTATTTTTTTACATGCTATGATTGCTTATAACAGTGAATTTCACTGCTATAAGCTACTTTTTTTTTTTTTTATGAAATTCATTCAGTTTTTATTATTTGTGATTAGGGTAAGATTGGCCACGGCTAATTACACGTTACAGATGGGATGTGACTTGCCCTATCTGTACCATGTGATCACTGTGACCAATCCCAGAGATGAACACAATAGTACACAAAGAATGGACGCCAGCCATTCTGTACTATTGTCATGTGATTTGCTGTGATTGGTCACAGCAATCACATAGTACTGGGGCTGGCTTGATACACTGATCTGTCACAAACAAGATCATGCTGCAGTGTGGCCTGTGGCGCGTTCTGGGGATGAAGCCATTTGCCATCTACCCAGAATGGCCAATGTCCTGCCCGGCCTGTAGTAAAATGACGGCCAGGCGGGACAAGGTGATACACTGACACAATGCTGCGGTGTTCCGCCAGCTTTCTATTGGGTAGTGCTAACCCCCCAGTCTAACTTGACCCCTCCAGTTCCTGTGTTCCTAGCACTGATATTTTTTGTATCCAAAACCTTTATGAGCCAAGATATATCTATTATACAACTCACAGAAATGTGGGTGTTGGAATACGTTTCTGCCAAGCTATTCCATATTGTCCCGGAAAGAAGACCTTCTCATTGAACTTTGGGGACACCGCGCCGACGTTGGAGGAAGCTGCCAGTTGTACCCATAAGGCCTTTAGTAGTCCCCTCTGTGGCGTGTGATGTTGTAGGGGCTCTTCGCCACCCTTTGACGTTGTTCGTTCAGTGGGAGTTCACCTTGTACATTGAATTGCTGTGTAAGATGCTGAGCTCTTCCACTGCCTGTAATATGTAGTGACCTTCTCTGTGTTCCTTGCCCAGGTAAGAATGAAAACAGCCCGTCATCGGATATGAATAAGCTGCGAACTCCAGAGAAGAAGCCTTTGGAATGTAAAGGGGTAATAAAACACTTCATTATTTCCTGCTAAGGCCTTTATGTTCCCATCGCACAGCCTGTCTAGAGGTTTATGGGTAATATAATGAGCAACGCATTCTGCTCTGTGAGATTGTATAGTGCAGGACCCTACTGTGGAGTCCAATCGGATCTCCAGCAATGCAGCGCTGTCTCCGGTGCCAGCTTTTATTATACGGGGTGACTGCCAGCACATGGAAGCCTGGACTGTCCGTCACATCCAATCAGCGTCTCCATTTTCTGATCAGTACAGGAAAAATGAAGGGGAAGCCGATTGGTGTCAGTTCTTAGTTTAGTCATTTTCTCTGTCTGTAGAATTCCACAGCCTTCTGTATATGGACTACAAACACAATGTGTGGGGATTATTCATTTCCCCGACAGACTTTGTTTTTTTTAAATAAAAGATATATAATAAAGACAGTTTACAATGTTATCTGCTCTATAAGACCTGTCACCTGCATGGTCTATATCAGGCATCTCCAAACTGCGGCCCAAGGGCCGTATGTGGCCCTTTGCTACCCTTTATCTGGCACTTGAGGCACTATTGTTCCCACTGAGACCATCAATGGGGCAGTACTTCTTCCCATGAAACCAATGATGGTGTACTATTCTTCCCATTAATACCAATGGGGGGGCACTACTCCTCCCACTGACACCAATGATGGGGCACTATTCCTCCAACTGATACCATTGATGGGGCACTATTCCTCCCACTGATACCAATGATGGGGCACTATTCCTCCCACTGACACCAATGGTGGGGCACTATTCCTCCCACTGATACCAATGATGGGGCACTATTCCTCCCACTGACACCAATGATGGGACACTATTCCTCCCACTGACACCAATGATGGGGCACTATTCCTCCCACTGACACCAATGATGGGGCGCTATTCCTCCCACTGACACCAATGATGGGGCACTATTCCTCCCACTAACACCAATGATGGGACACTATTCCTCCCACTGACACCAATGATGGGGCACTATTCCTCCCACTGACACCAATGATGGGGCGCTATTCCTCCCACTGACACCAATGATGGGGCGCTATTCCTCCCACTGACACCAATGATGGGGCACTATTCCTCCCACTGATACCAATGATGGAGCACTATTCCTCCCACTGACACCAATGATGGAGCACTATTCCTCCCACTGATACCAATGATGCGGCACTACTCCTCCCACTGACACCAATGATGGGGCACTATTCCTCCCACTGACACCAATGATGGGGCACTATTCCTCCCACTGACACCAATGATGGGGCACTATTCCTCCCACTGACATCAGTGATGGGGTACTATTCCTCCCACTAATACCAATGAGGGGGGGGGGGCACTCCTCCTCCTCCTGTTGACTAACAACCCTGAGGCCATGTTTATTCTCACTGTCTGGGGCCAGGACATTTTCTATCCTCGCTGGCCCTAATCCGGCCCTCCTAAAGTCTGAAGCACAGTATACTGGCCTTTTGTTTGAATAGTTTGGAGACTCCTGGTCTATATCAGAGTTAGATCAATAATGTAAGGCAAGGGTAATGTAAGGCAACCTGAAAGAGGTGGAGATATACCTGAACAACATGGGAGAAGTCAGAGTTCACCAGGCACAGTGTCTCCTCCTCACACCTGATTTAAGTCTCTAATTGCCGTACTACTTTGTTGCAGTCGCTTGCATTGCATGGCAATCATGGGTTTAAATGAGATGGTAAGGAGGCAACAGGAAGAGCGGAGAGGCTGATGGTAGCTCATGAGCCTGACTCTGATAGGGGATGACGGGGATCTTGTCGTCGTCGTTGCACTTAAAGAGTGGATTCTGTGCGGGCAGCATTTCATTTTGTTTTTTTCCCTTTTAGGGTGACTTGGACCCAAACGCACAAACCAGGAGCCCCGAGTCTCGAGCCAATCTTGGTTTCCCCAATCCTAAATTTCATCGTAAAGAGAACCCCAACCAGAGGCCAGTCAACATTCACCTGACGCCTCCTCACCCCCAGTACCCCATGCCCAATCGCCCCTTCCAGCATATGTCTGCACTGCAAAGGCCGCAGTTCCCTCTACAGCAGCAGCAGAATCTCCTCCCGCAGCAGCAGAACCATCTGTCAGAGCTACAGAACCAAATCCCTCCCCCTCCTTCCCCGCAGGCCCCCATTCTCCCCCAGCATAACCATTTAATCCAGCAGCCTCCACCACAGACCCCTCAGCTCTCTCCAGCCTTCCAGCCAGGCCAGTCTTTCTTCAACACCGCCATGCCGCACCGGCCACCATCGCCCACTATGGACGGTATGGTCCCTGAACAGCCACCTCCTTCCATGCTGCAGGACGTCAATAACCCCCTCCGTTCCATGACCCAAAACAACCCCCTAATGTCCTCCCACATCAACAGCTACATGGAGGAAGCGCCTCCACCTATGGCAGCTGGTGAAGCATTAGGTGAGTGGCCTGCTTTTAATTGATGTGCGATGTTTTAGCCAAGCCTTTCCACCTATAACTGAAATATCACATTTGGAGTGGCTTTGCTTCACTGTACTTACCAAGGAGGGTTAAAATGGGGGGGCAAAAGTTGAAGCAAACCCTTTAGCCATTTTAAACATCTAAAAGTCCTGCCAAGCTGCAAGCACCATAGTTTGTCTGATTTTACTTTTGAAACCCAGAAAAACAACCCCTGCGTGATCTAGTGCCCACTTTTCTTCATCCACTGTGAATGAATACACGGACATTACGGGCCCTCTTATTGGACAGGTTACATGCAGGTGGGAGGGACTTGGCCAAAACGTCATAAAGGTCATATCTTTGTAACAAAGATAACCCGAATCAGAAGGGTTCACAGCAAGGGGTTTTATGGCTAATAAAAGTAGCACCCACCTCCCTGTGTGGCCTTCACTTCGGTTGGGCTTTTAGTATGAAATCGGAAAAAAACGTCCCTCGGTTTCACTAGAAGGCGATACGTTGATCAGTATTGGGTAACAAGGAAATGACTACACACTTACAGGGTCTCTTTATCATTCCACCATCCTACAAGCAAGACTTGGTTCTAATTTTTCCCCGCCATGCTTTTCCAGATCGTATACACAGCAACGTGGCACTGGAGACTTTGAGGCAGCAACAGTCTCGGATACAGCAGTGGAATGAACACAATGCCTTTCTGAGCCAAGCCAACCTGTCATTCCCTCACCACCACCACATGCAGGCCATGGGCCTGGCCCATCAGCAGCTTGTCCGACCCAACTGGAAGATACCCAGCGGAGGAGAGGAGGAGGCAGAGATCACCTACTCCAGGTAAAAAGGCCACACTTTCATGACTACCCAACTTATCCTAGGATACCCCAGGAAGGGGCCCCATTTATTTCACTGAGGGCCACACTTTTTTATAATAAATATACAGTTTTAGGGGTAAGAAATCCAATCAGAAAGCCTTGATTTTTATTAAGTATTTTGTACTTTTCTTTCACAGATTATATTTTTGCTTCATGTAAGATATAAAGGTGCGAAACGGAAAATGCAATATTTATAGCAGGGGTCTCCAAACTTTCTACACAAAGGGCCAGTTTCCTGTC
The DNA here is from genome assembly GCF_062004578.1 of Staurois parvus. NCBI lineage: Eukaryota > Metazoa > Chordata > Amphibia > Anura > Ranidae > Staurois > Staurois parvus. The sequence goes on from NW_028319140.1 coordinate 485,077, forward strand.
CTTTGGACTTTAGTGGGGCTGGACTGTGGCCAGTTTGCGTAGAAATTGTCCTGGCATCAGTGGGAGTAAGCAGTACCTCATCGTTGGTATTAGGGGGAGGAATATTGATCCATTGCTGGTATCAGGGGGAGAAATAGTACCCCATTGTTGGTTTCCATGGCAGAAATTATGCCCCATTGTTGGAGTTAGAGGAGTGGTGCCCCAGGGGCTGAATAAAGGCATGCAAAGGGCCACATTCGGCCCCTCGGGCCACAGTTTGGAGACCACTGATATATAGAAAAGACTGGGACCAAAATGTCAATGTAAAGCCACGTGGAAGGAATAATGGGCCAGTTACAACAGTTTGACATGCCTGCTCTAGCTGACTATCTTCATGTGTTTACATTTTCTTTTATGTCTCTATTGATACCTGTTATTGTGAAGAGTTCAAGGAAAGCTGGATTTGTGTGTTTTTGTTTTTTTTTATGGTTGTTGCCCCAGATGGGGTTCCACAGGTCTGCTATTTACATATGGCAGTTTTACACCTGTAGCCTACATTCCTCATGAATATGTGACTATAGTAGATCCACTTTTAAGAGCCGCTTGGACCAGACTATGGATATTAAAGTCCTCAAAGACCTCAGTAGTAGCCGGCACTGTGCAGAAGTCTTTAAAATTCTCAACAGATACTCAGAAATCGTTTTTCCTCTTATTACCTCTGGTAGCAGGGACTTGGGATCCGGCCTTCTAATATAAACGAACAAGCAAAAATCAAACCAGACTTGGGTCTCCCTTGTGATTTTCGAAGATGAATTACTCCACAGTACCAGCAGATGTCAGGGATGACTTATTTTAAAGCACTTTTAGTGCTTGTTAGGAGTATGCAAATATTTTTCTTCAGTATAAAGAAGTTCTTACCAAAGCAAGAGGCATTCATTGCCAGTCCAGGAACTTGCATGTGCTGCTGAGCTGTTGGGTAGAAGAGGTGGTCTTTGTTACCCATCAATTACAGCAGCTTTGTTCCATCCTTCATATTGGGTACAGAAGAAAGTATATAAGAACATCAGATATAGGATAGCTGTGTATCTAGTGCTGTGTGAGGAGAGTGTCCTTATCACACCATTAACTGTTGCTCTCTCTCCTCAGGTTTCAGGAGTTTCTGCGGGAGTTGTCGCAACACGATCCAGGCGATGGTAGAGATCTCCCAGAGATGCCTCCTCCACAGTCTAGACTGTTACAGTACAGACAGGTCCAGCCACGGAGCCCACCATCGCTCTCTTCCCCTTCCTCCAACCACAGCGGTCATTTTCCCACCTTCACCGACAACAGCCGAGACATGGACATGACCAACAACCCCGCCTTCCCCCCACACATGGCCAGTGTCTACAACAGCCCCTACACCCTGCCTTCAGATCACATGACTCCCCCACCACCTATGAAATACCTGCAGCACGACGGCTCCTGGGCCTACGCCAACCTACAGCAGAACCCCCTCATGGGACAGGGTTTTCATTACGGCCTGCCCCCTTTACAGCACAGGCCACCACAGAACCCATTCATCCATGTTCCCAACCATCAGCCGCCAGCTGGACCGGAAGCATTTCAGCCCCCTGCCCCCCGTGCGGTGTCCAACACGTCACTCCACAATCTAGAAGAGGTAACTTGGAGCTTTATTGCAGTTCATTCATTGGTGGTAACAAGGCCGGTCTGAATCTAATTTTCCAAGGTCATTACAGCTGACGTTTTACCCTACAATCGGGAACGGGTCCTGTGTAAGATCTTGGATAATAGAATGTAAAATGGATGCTTATTTGGAAAGGAAACTACAGAGAGCTGTTTTGGGTGGAATGACCCTTTAATTTTTAGAAGGATTTAGGCTTCGTTCACACAGGCATAGTTAGGCATACATTGTGTGAGGGCTGTGTTTGCCGGGTTGTTCTGTGCATCCCCGTGCAGGCAATCCTGGTCATGCACAGACACAGCCACTGATCCCAATTGGACATCCATGTGGATTGCAGGTGCTTGGCCCAAAATGCAGACCGCGTGAGTTCAGGAGCATGTTAAAATATGCATTTTTTTGGCTTGAAAATGACTTTTTTAATCTTTTATTTAAATGTATTTTATACTGTATCTTTATTTTTTTGTTTTTTATTCAACTTTATTGCTATGACAAGGAATGAACCATACCCCTTGTAATAGCATAGGCCATGACTGGTCCTGTATATGAAGAGATCTGGGGTCTGTTGCACCCCAGATCTCTCCGCTGGCCTCCAAAGCATGTGATCAAACTGAGATTGTTTTGAGATGCTGTACAAGCTGGTAACGGCTTGTCAGTAAACAATCCAAAACCGGAAGTGACAAAATCCGCATTGCTACCGACCTCTGATGTCACAGGAGAGGGGCGGGACACTGCCGTTTCTGCTACTCTCCTCAGTGAAAGCGTTACTGGGCTCCCTGATGGGACAGGAGAACCCGGTAAAGGGGGGGAGGCACCCTTCCACTGCCTGTAAAAGTGATCCTGCAGCTGTATAGCCCCTCAGATTACTTTTAGTAGAGAATTGCCTACTGTAAAAAAAAAAATAAAAAAAATACCTGGTTTATGGTTGTAACTATGATCTTGGTATAACCACCGAGATTGTGTGTGCGCGCGCGCGCATATGTATATATATATATGTGTGTGTGTGTATATGTCCTAGATTGTAAGCTCCGAGGATCGGGGCCCTCCTATCCCTCTTGTATTGAACTGTATTGTTGCTGTATTGTCTCCCGTTATATTGTAAAGCGCTGAGCAAACTGATGGTGCCATAAATCCTGTATAATAATATGTACACACACACACACGCACGCACGCACGCACGCACACACACACACACACCTACACACCTCGTGGCTGATAAATGTTCTCTCTCTTCCTGCTGTGACTCTTGGACGGGAAGTGAAGAGAAATCTCCCCAACAGAAGACAGGCAGCAAAGATAACACAGAGCACTGCCCAGGGTTTTAACCCTTTCCCTACTCTATGCAAAATGAACCAGGTTTATAAGTTAATATTTCCTGAGGAGATTGCAGCAAGAAGACTGAGACTTTTCTTCCTGCAGCTAGAGGAGCGATAACCTATAGGCAGGCAGGATCTCCGTTTTGGGGGTCCATGAAAAGAATTGATGTTTGATTTTTTTAGTCTGTGAGCGTCCCTTCCTATCCCAATATCAGTGAGGGATGGACTGACCCTTTAAATGTTAATTAGCGGTGGCAGAACGCTCGGGGTGTAATCAGCTTCTGGTTTTTCAGCTCTAAGCTTCTTAGCCAGGCGAAGTGTGAGCGAACGTTTTCTGCTGCGAATATATTATTTTCTTTCCCAGCTCTGCAGATAAAACGGGCACATGCTTGCTTCCCTCCCGTACGTCAGTGCAGGGTTTTAATAAATGAAAGAGACAGGGCCTGTCGTGCCGCGCTGCCTCTAACCCTGTTCTTAGAGGCCGCGCCTGTAATACGAAGGATCGCTAATGAAGCCTGTCCGCCGCCGGATTATGCAGAATCGTTAAATGATTGGATATTGGCCGATACGTCCGCCTCGCCTTCGGAAATCGTGTGGGCAGACTGTTAAAGTAATCTCTCTCTTTGAAAGTGGAGATCAAAGTGCGACTTAGTGTCACGCCGGCGTTAATGAAAGCCGAAGATTTAGGTCTGCGCGCTGGAGGTGTTCTTGGTACCCCCTCCTCCTTTCCTTCCATGTTAGAGAACAGCAGCGGTTTCCATGGCGCATCCTGTGGCGTCACCTCGGGGCTAAATCTGCGATCCTTCCCCTCCACCCCAACAGAGAAATGTACGTTCTTCTAGAGATAATTAATGATACAAAGATGTCGCTGCTTTATTAATTCTTATGTCTGTAGAGATCAAAAAAATATTTGAATCCCGAATCTGCGTGAGATCCGCGTCAGAGCGTTCGTTCATTTTATTGACTCGTCTGTTGAGTGTAGACATCTAAATATGGCCAGAATCACCGTCCAAACTACTACTCCTTTAGTGTCCGGGAAGATCGATTATCACAGTAAATACAAATGATAATTGTTTATGATCCATTCAGTAGTAAGGAGTTCCTGCTGTGCCCCTTGATGACACATCATTCAGGTCGCTGGATGCTTTACCCGTTTCGCTGCCGGAGTTTTTGCGTTTTTTTTTTTTTTTTTGCTTACATGTTAAAATAAATAATTTTAGGCCTGAAGATTGTATAAACCCCCAAAACATTATACATTTTCTGAAAGCAGACAAAGAATAAAATAGTGGTAGTTCCAGCACACACGATATTACCGCTAAGGTCTATGAAATGCAAAATTTCAGTAAAAAATACACTTAAGTTAATTTTAGGGAACAGAAACTCTATACATTTTCCCAATTTTTGGCAAAATATAAAAGATGAAGTTTTACCGAGTAAATAGATACCCAACATGAAATGGTCACAAACTTCAGTACCTTATATTTTCCATAGGCGATGCTTTAAAGCCCCCCCAACCCAACTCCCTCTCCTCCCGTAGATCATCGGTTTGGCTTTACCAGAGGAGGTCTGGTGCTAGAATTATTGCTCTCACTCCGGCGTGCCCTGTGATCGCAACCAACCCTTGACGTGTGTGCTTACGTTCATAGAACAATATATGTGGGGGTAGGGTGCTCCAAAAAAAATATTGGGTGCTTTTATGTACTTGGGTGTAATTTTAATTTTTTACTATTTTTAAAATGATTTTAACTTTTTTTTTCTTCGGGGACAAAACGTTCCCATATGTGGTTTTTGTTTTTTTTTTAATCTTTTTTTTGGTGATAGGTTCTCTTTATTGAGCTATCAGGGGTCTAAGAGACTACATGCCTCCCTTGGCCATACTGGCTGGGGACACTGACATGGCGACCCCGAAGTGACATTTTACACAATGCTTCTGGGTTAGCAGCGAGAAGAGGAGGAGAGCGGACATGTGTCCACTCTGCTCCCTCCACTTGGTGGGCACCCACCATGGCGGTCCCAGAGCTGCAGATGGGCAAGTAGAGCCCGGGATACATAGCAACCTGGCAGCAAAAGAGTTAAGGTGAAAAACAAAATCTTTAATCATTACAACCACTTAAAAACCAATTAAAAAATATTCCTGCTATGAAACCTGTCATATTAAAAAAAAAATAAAAAATCCCATTTCCACATAAATTTAGGCCAAGTTTTTTGGGGTCAAAACAAAAATCCCAATAAGTGTATGTTGATTTGGTTTGTCTGAATTTTTTTTTTTTTTTTTTTTTTTTTTTTATTCTAGTAATGGCGGTGATCAGCGACTTACAGAGTTGGCGGGCAATCTGACACTAACTGATACTTGGTGGGAACTGAGTTACTGACACGTCTGCAGTGACATTAATACAGTGATCATAATACTATACACTGTCACTGTACTAATGACACTGGCTGGGAAGGGGTTAACATCGTGTAATGAAGGGGTTAAGTGTGTGCCTAACGTGTGTAATGTGTGTATTATGTGCTGCTTTTACTAAATAGCTTTGTTTTCTATTTTACTAAATATCTTTGTTTTCTATTTTACTAAATATTTTTGTTTCTTCTCCCTATATTGCAGGGAGAAGAAACAAAGAGATCTTTCCTCTGTACCGAGTCCTGTGTTGATTGTCAACACGGAGCTCTGTGTTGCGGATGGACACAGCCGATCAGCTGGTCCCAGCCATGTATCACTGGCCAGGACCTGCTGACAATCCTGCTGTTTAATCACAGTGGGGGGGGGGGCACATGCGCGCCCTGTTCTCAGAGAGGCCGTGCTTGTACGGGCCGCAGTGTACTGTGGATCCTGACGTGGTTCAAGTAGATCTAAACCTCCATTTTGAAAAACGGAGGCATCTTTTTATTGCAGAACAGGCGTGCGCTGTGTATTCTGCCATCATAGAAACGTAGCTGGCTGCTCACAGTGTTCTCCGGAATGTACACTGAGCTGCACATGCACATCTCTGTGTTCATTCGCAACACACTTTGGCTTGCTGGAATGACTGACTCCTGTATGCATGCTCAGGATGAGGTCATCCCCGTCAGCCAATCAAGAGCCCAAAACCCCGGCACCCAATGAGAAGAGAACAGCGGCCGCTGGGGGGATGTGACCGCCGGAGGGAGGAGAGGAGTGTTTTGGGGGTTTTAGTTCTCTGACAGGAGAAGACATTGACATGCAGTTGTGTCGGGCTCTATAGATAAGCGATCGGGGGCCACAGGAATTGATTGTGGGAATGGCAGGCGCTGCCGATCGTTTCCTCGATGCTGATTTGTCTGTAAATCCATATTCCACACGTCATGATCCATGGCTGGGGTCTGACATCCCGTCCTTCATCCTCGGCTGTTCTCACCGCGTCTCCAGCGTGCTCCCAGGTGCGAACGTGCGCTCGCTGCTTACATAATGGTGCTGGCGGTGGCTGTCATCCACTTTTCCTCACGTGTGAAAGCGTACGGGTGGGGGGAGGCGGCTGTCATCGCTGGGGGCGGAATCCACTTCTACAAGAAAAGTCTGTCGTTCTGGGGGGGGGCTCTTCATCACCGCGTCTCGTACGCACAGAGCCCGCCGTTCGCTCTTTGATAATGCCTCCTAATTGAGCGTGTCTGCCATTGTTCATTGAAGCTAATTGGCATTTAATTATCGCTTGATACCATCGCAGCAAACGCCGCTTTTCGGGGCTTTTAATGTTCACTTCAAAGGAAACGCGTTCAGCGGAGAGGTTTGACTGCATTTTCTGGATGTGATAACATTTTGGAGAGCGAGGACATCCTGCTGCTCCTGATTAACCAGCGTAATGTGAGGATCCATCACCCTTCTGTGGGACTCCCGGGATAAAGGTGGACATTCTATAGAGGAAATCCCCCACATGGGCGGGAAAACAGCCAATTCCTGCGCACATACTAATTATTTTATGTTTTATACTTTAGATATTTTGTTATCACCGAGAGAGCGAGTGAAAGAAAATCCCAGATTTTGGGTTGTCATCAGAACAAGAATAGATGAAAAATCTTCCATTGGGGACACTAGTTCTGCTGACAACCAGGGATTCCATCACTTAGAAAAGATTCCTTCGCTTTGGAGGGGCGTCCTTCGCTTTGGAGGGGCGTCCTTCGCTTTGGAGGGGCGTCCTTCGCTTTGGAGGGGCGTCCTTCGCTTTGGAGGGACGTCCTTCGCTTTGGAGGGGCGTCCTTCGCTTTGGAGGGATTTCCTTTCACTTCCTATTTTGCGATGTGACATAAATTGAAGGGAAATCCCTCCAGTGGGACACAGATGGCAAAAAGAAAGCCTGGCAGGGGGTATAGCCCCCCTCCTCCCACTCTCTATCCAAATAAATATATATTTAGGAACTAAAAAATACTTTGTTTTATACACAAATGTATCTGTTATTCTTTATTTGCAACATTAAAAGACTTATGAAGCATGTAAAGTTTCACTGATGATACCTTGTATCTGGTTCACACAGGTTTGGGTTTAATTATTTGGTCATTAAACCCTTCCCCCAAAAGGACATACCGGTACTGAAGGGTTTATACTGGGACCTTGGCTGCAGTCATGACCCTGGTATCGTTTTATTTCTGCTGGCAATTCTCTATAATGTAAAAGTGATCCTAGTGGCTAAAAAGCTACTGGATCGCTTTTCCATGTGACAGAAGGGGGTCCCTTTTTGGGCTGTCCTGTCCCACTGGGAAGCCTGGAACTGAAGCTCGCAGTTCAGCCGGCCTACCATAAAGCAGACCGAGGACTGGAACTATGTTTTAATACATATTTTTGAGTTTAAAGAGGATTGATTAACACAAAGGTTTGATGGTCGGGTGTGCTGAAACATCCATTTTTGCTCCGTTTTATTGATTTTTGATGTAAAAATACATAGAGGGTCCTTTCACAGGGGGGTTCTGTGTTGTGTTTCTTTTTTTTTTTTTTCAGTTCAGTGTACGTTTTTTCAAAGAAAAAAACGGATGAGTTTACAGCCGTTTTTTCATCTGTTTACATCCGTGTTTTTTTTTTCATTTGTTTACATCTGTTTTTTTTTTTCATCTGTTTACATCCGGGGTTATTTCATCTGTTTACATCCGGGGTTATTTCATCTGTTTACATCCGGGTTTTTTTCATCTGTTTACATCCAGGGTTATTTCATCTGTTTACATCCGGGTGTTTACATCTGGGGTTATTTCATCTGTTTACATCCAGGGTTATTTCATCTGTTTACATCCGGGTGTTTACATCTGGGGTTATTTCATCTGTTTACATCCGGGGGTTTTTCATCTGTTTACCTCCGGGTTTTTTCATCTGTTTACATCCGGGTTTTTTCATCTGTTTACATCTGGGGTTATTTCATCTGTTTACATCCGGGGTTATTACATCTGTTTACATCCGGGGTTATTTCATCTGTTTACATCCGGGTTTTTTCATCTGTTTACATCCGGGTTTTTTCATCTGTTTACATCCGGGTTTTTTCATCTGTTTACATCCGGGTTTTTTCATCTGTTTACATCCGGGTTTTTTCATCTGTTTATATCCAGTGTTTTTTCATCTGTTTATATCCAGTGTTTTTTCATCTGTTTACAGCTGGGGTTATTTCATCTGTTTACATCCGGGTTTTTTCATCTGTTTATATCCAGTGTTTTTTCATCTGTTTATATCTGGGTTTTTTCATCTGTTTACAGCTGGGGTTATTTCATCTGTTTACATCCGGGGTTTTTTTCATCTGTTTTTCATTTGTTTTTTGTCCGTTCCGGGGTTTTTTTGCATAAGAAAAATAGGGTTTTCTTCCATTCAAAAAAACGGATATTAACTGATGCGGACACTAATGGATGTAAAAAGATGTTGATCCGTTTACATCTGCTAGTCCATAGAAATACAAGGGGGTCAGTTTTTCATCTGTAAACGGACATACGGAATGCCCGGGTGAAAGGGGCCTTAATGTTTGCGGGTTGTAAGTCATTTTCTACCAAACAAATATTGATTTTTACCTGAGAATTGGCCCGATGTTGAAGTGGTTACACGTGACCCATCTTGTCCTCGGTGTACAGGAGATGCGTTGTAGAAAGTCTGTTCACTTTTCCTTCTCGTCTCCATCCAGTATGAACCTCGGGGTCCCGGCAGGCCACTGTACCAAAGAAGAATCTCGGCCACTTCGGCGCATACAGGTCCTGATGAATTAGCCGCTTGTCCTGAAAATCTCGGAAAAGATCTCCCGGACCCAAACAAACCAGCATCATACAGCTATTCATCTCCAGAGCTCTGGGTCAATGCTGCATCCTCCGCCCCGTTCCAGAACATTCCATGCAACGGGGCCAACCGATCTTCTACACCAAGGGACATGCTAGGTAAGGCCGAGGAGATGGGTTTGGTTTTATTGTGCACTGTATGTGTGTTTATAAAGTACATTTGACCTGTGGGGGTTTTTTTTGTTTTGTTTTGTTTTTTTAATTTTCTTGGTGCATAACATCCACAGAATTAAAAAAATTCTATATAAAAAGACTGAATGCATTCGGCTCTGTAAAAGGTGTATCACAGATGTCCCTCCGGAGTTTTGTTTCAGACGTTATTCTGAATAGGGATGTATATCTTTTGGCAGCCTAAAGATTGTATTTTGTTTTGTACCCCATTCACTTTCAGCCTGGATTCACATACGTGCGGTGCGGTACATCACGTGCGATTCACAGAGGAACCGCACTGCATTCCTGTGCCAATCACATGTGATTTGCGTGCGGTGCGATCGGAGTCGTACATTTTGTTTGGCTCTAATCGCACCGCATCCGCACCAAAAAGGCACAGGACCCTTTTTTTGGGTCTGCACTAGAATCGGATCGCACGGGTATTCACACCTATCTGATCCGATTCTGTACATCGCATCGCGATGACCAGACTGGACTGAAATTAACTCCGTATTTGAATCCTTTTTTTTTTTTTTTTTTACTCCGGAATGACTTCATTGTGTGTAAAGGCTTTACCTTTCCTGTACAATACAGGACAAAGTGCTTGTATGCAATGATCATGCAGGGTTATACGCAGGCCTCCTTTAGGTGATTGGGCCACCCCCTAGCGGGAAGAGTCCTGTAACCCCCCACACTTTGTAGGACCTCAGTTGTTTGCTAGTGTCCTTAGATGTTGGAGCTTGCCTTTTCCGGAGAGGCTTTTTTCCCTTTATTTTGCCTTTCTCCCCCCCTTTTTTTTCTCCCCCCTTTTTTTTCTCCCCCTTTTTTTTTCTCCCCCCCTTTTTTTTTTCCTCCCCCCTTTTTTTTTCCTCCCCCCTTTTTTTTCTCCCCCCCTTTTTTTTCTCCCCCCCCTTTTTTTTTTTCCTCCCACCTTTTTTTTTTCTCCCCCCTTTTTTTTTCTCCCCCCCTTTTTTTTTCTCCCCCCCTTTTTTTTTCTCCCCCCTTTTTTTTCCTCCCCTTTTTTTTTTCCTCCCCTTTACATTAGCCTCGCTGCTGTCTCATTATCTGAGACAGCAGCGAGAGCCAATGAGAAGAGAGAGGGGGTGTGGCCAAGCAATTGGCTCTGTGTGTGTATGGACACACAGAGCAGTGGGTGCCCCATAGCAAGCTGCTCACTGTGGGGGCACCTGCCAGGAGGGCTGGTGGGGGGCCGGAGAAGAGGAGAATCCGGGTAGCTGTGTGCACTACCACTGCAGAGAGAAGGTAGGTACGATGTGTTTGATATTTAAAAACAATAATGAGTCCTTTAATTCCACTCTAATGGTACATGGATGTGAGCGATTTCAGGCGCATCCCCGAGTATGTGTGTGTGTGCGGTTATTGGAGTACAGTTATTATTCTCCTGAGCTGTATTTGGATGTAGAATTCAGTGGACAAGGTGTGACAACGTAATTCCCGGAACTGACCGTGAAAAGGGGCGTTTTTACAGGGGAGGAGCCACTTGTCAGGCCGGAGTTCCCAACTTTCCTCTGAACACATTCCCGGAACCTTTTCAGACTTTTGTTCATTATGTGGTACCATCAGGGGCGGACTGACCATTTGGAAACTCAGGCACTGCTGAGGGCCCGGGGTCAGTAGGGGGCCCCATGAGTTTTCAGTCCGCCCCTGGGTACCTTGTCCTGTGAACTCGCAGTGATCCAAACAGCACACCGGCCTGAGCGTACGAAGGTTTGCGCTCTGTCCACATTTGCGTACGGTCCTTTTGCATTTTTGTCTGCCAACTTCTTGCATCACCATGGGCATCTCCCCCCTTCCCTCCTAAAACCACCTCTGCCAATCAAAAGCACCGGATTTCTTCCTGGAATGTTCACTGTGAGCCCGTTGTAACACATTTTTGTCAATTTTCACGCAAAATTCGATGTTAATCCGGAGTTCCAAATTCCTTCCACTCAATGGTGTAACGCACACGCGTGTTATTTTTCTACCACATAAAGGCCAAGTCCACTGGCCTGAGACCCAGGTGAGTGAGAGGCAAGTCAAGGGAAAATGTCCGTGTGACCCCCCCCCCCCCACCATCGCTCTCAGCTGCGTGCGTTCCGGGAATTACATTGTCACCGTGTATATACTGTATACGGCCTTCATATAGGTGAGCCAACCTTCTAATGTCTTTTCTGTAACATTGTCCAGTTACTCCACAGAAAATAGCAAAGCCTCCGGACGACCATCTCAAACCCGACAACTTGCAGATGTCCAACTCGTTCAACTACAACGTTTTGCAGCATCTCGGCCAGTTCCCTCCTCTCATGCCCAACAAACAGATTGTAGAGCCCAACGGGGCCGGAGCTGTCCAGCAGAGTACGGGCGCCAACAAACCCACCATGTCTTACGCAAGTGCCCTGCGCGCCCCGCCCAAACCCAAGCCCCCGCCGGAACAGGCAAAAAAGAATAGCGACCCTTTGTCTTTATTTCAGGAACTAAGCTTAGGCAGTTCATCAGGTAGCAATGGTTTCTATTCATATTTTAAGTAGCTTTTTATTCATTTTTTTTTTTGTTTTTCCCCGCTCCACTTCTGTGTTTTTGTTTTATACTGTTTGTGTTTTTTTTTTTTTTTTTTTCCTGTCGTTTTGTAGAAAGAACATGTTTTAGATTTGATTGAGTAATGGATAATACCAGGAGCTGTACTTTTTAAGGTTTTGGGGGTTTTTTTGGCTTTTTTTTTTTTTTTTAATTTTTAAAGTTTTGTATCCGTGTGCATAAAAAGTGTGTTTTGTATTCCTTGGTGTATATGTCTACTGCTCTTGTGCCCTCTCAGCCAGCTAGAGTAAAACAGCAAGAATCTCTTTACAAGGATTACACAACCAATTAAAAATGTATTTTAGTGTATGAATTATGTACTTTTAAAAAAAAAAATTTTTTTTTTATTCATTTGTCAAAATGATCCAAATTTTTATGCCATCGCCTTGTACCGCACCTCTCCGCTGGAACTTGTCTGCCCTCGGATGACAAGGAAAATCAAATATTTTTTTGACACCAATATTCCTGACAATAGTATCCTTCCTTAGTGGGACATCATTCCCGCTCCGATTATGGCACAGTTAGACATATACACATAGATACATACAGATCTACACAAAAATGTGTGGCTTTATATTTATTTTTAAATAAATATACATTCACACAGACAGTTCATAGCTTTACTGCTAAGTTCGCAACTTGTTACAGAGATTAAAAAAAAATAATAAAATGTAAAAAAAAAAATTTTTTTTTTCTTTTTTTTTTTAAACGTCGGGCAGACTTATAACTGTTCTGTGTAGAACATTTTCTTATGTGTCATGTTGCATAATAGTTAGCTTTGGTTTTATTTAAAACAAAAAAAAAAAACAAAAAAAAAAAAGTAATAAGATAATGAAAAAAAAAATACAAACACAAAAAGGAAAAAAAAAAGAGCAAACGTTTTAAGAGGAAAAAAATATTAAAAATTTTGTCAAAGTGTATTTTAAAAAGAAAAAAAAAATTGTAAGTATTCTTTACATTTATTCAATTGACATTGGCATCCAATACTGGATTTCTGTACCAGAAATAGCCAGTTAATGTATAAATTGTATGTTACTGCTTTAACCTCTTTTTTTTCTCTTTTACTTTTGTTTGAACTTTTTTTTTTTTTTTTTTTTTTTTCCAAAAGAGCAGCAAATGTTAATATTTGAGTTTAATCAACATTTTCTCTTCTGTCAAAGGAAGCTGCCTTTATTTTATTTTGTAGAAAACATGTTCCTTTTTTTTTTAATGTTAAAATCTCTTTTTTATTAGGGACCGGCAAGCAGCTGATTTTATAGGATCTCTTGGGGGGGGGGGGGGGGGGGGGGGGGTGAAGACCATGCATAACAGCCTCACTAAGTGGGTGACTTGCAGACCTCTTTTCTTCTAACAACAGAACTGTCAGAGGCCGCTTGAAATCCATTTTATGTGACACCTTGGTGCAAAAAAAAAAAAAAATCTTTTTTGGCTGCATTTTAGTATCTTGCTTTATATCCAGTCCCTAATTCAGGAAGAGATTGAGTAAAATCAGCCTTGTGTGCTTGTAATGGTATTTGTAAATTTTGAAAGCATTTTATTTTTTCAAAATTAATCTCACAATGGTACCAACCTTTAGAAAAAAAAAAAAGATGCGTTGACATTTTGTATGCTTAAACATTTGATCAATGTCAATCAGGAAAAAAAAAAATACTAGAAGGAGGGGGAGACCGAATAATTTTCAAAATATATCATTTTTAATTTTTTTTTCTTTTTTAAAGCATGTACTTTGCCTATAGGCGCTTTAAATTGCAAGGTATATAATGCATTTCAGATTTTTGTATTTTTTTTTTTTTTTTTTAGTTTTGTTTTGGTTTGTTAAACTCTACAGATACCTCTGAGAGGGAATAAATAAGCGTACAAAAACTGCTTTAATTACAAAATAACGTGTCCACCTATTAAATGTGCAAAAAACAGGAAAAAAAAAAGTGAAAAATATATATATATTAAAAAAAATTAAATAAAAGCATATACTTTAAAAATAAAGACACAAAATCCGTTCTGCATTTTATTTTCTCACAGGCAATCTTAAAGAGCTTGTTTGTACTTTTACTTTGATAGAATTTTTTTTTGTTTTGTTTTGTAACCGGATCATGAAAGCTTAAAGATAACACATTTTTAGGTATGTTGGTGCTCCGAAGATTTACTAACTATTTTACAAAGACAAAAACTGTGTGAATTTGGTAAAGAAAAAAAAAAATATTGTTTCTTTTCACTATGCATGCATAAATGTTTGTAATCTGGCTTAACTTCTCCTCCCCTTCAGTGATATTGAAAAAAAAAAAAAAAAAAATTATAAAAAAAACAAAATTAAGAAACCTTTGTTCTGCTTCCATTTTTTTTCCCAGTTAAAACGAAAAAAAAAAACAATGTTACATTTATTTGATGTTTACATTAAAATGTGACGACATTTATGAAAACACAATTATTTTGCTGTTTTATTTGAACAGCTTAAATATTTTATACTCCGGTCTATTTGGGTGGCGTTGATGGATTGAAGTGTGTATGCTTGCCGAGGGGGTGTACACACACAGGATGTTTATTGTTTATTTATTTTTTATTTTTTTGCTTTCTGATTAATTGTCAGACCCTTCCTGCAAAAATCAATAAAACAAAAAAAAAAAAAGTCCCCAAAATATAAATAAGTCCCATCCTCCAGTGCCCAGTACACCATACAGTATATTAAAGTCCACCAGACAATATATTGCTGCATTCCTCCATCCAGGGCAGATCATGCAACCGCTCTGACCCCCCTGCAGTCCCACACTCACCAGACAATATTGACACCCCCCCAATATACAACAGTCAGCCTCATGTGTGGATATCAATGTCTTCCGTCATCCTTTAGTATCTGTATCCTGGATTCTCCCTCAGGCTCCACCCCCCAGTCAGTATAATGTACAAATGTCTGGAATCCTCAAACAATAGGGGGACAGAAGGGGAAGCAAAATGTTAAAAGAAATCTCCATTGCACCCACTTGTGCGATCAGAAACATGTCAACGCGTTTCGTCCCGGCCTGTGGGAAATGAGTTTCCTGGTCTTTTTTATATCTGCAAAACACCGCCTACTACACCCAATGCTCCCTCCTACTTCCTCCTTGGTGACATTACATCATTTCCTACACATGGGTGCTCAACCGCAGCCCTCTGCTGTGGCGGAACTACAAGTCCCACAAGGCGCTGCAAGCCATTGACAGTTACAAGCCCAAAGGCAGAGGCGTGATTAGACTCGTAGTTCTGCCTTCTACTTCCTCTCTTCTTCCACATGAAAACTCCAGATAATGTCAGTATTCCAGTCATTAGACTCCATTCTCAGTGATGTCACCGCTGTCTAGTGAATGGATAGGCTGCGTTCTCTGTGATGTCAATGCTCTCTAGTGAATGGATAGGCTGCGTTCTCGGTGATGTCACCTCTCTGTAGTGAATGGATAGGCTGCGTTCTCGGTGATGTCACTCTCTGTAGTGAATGGATAGGCTGCGTTCTCGGTGATGTCACCTCTCTGTAGTGAATGGATAGGCTGCGTTCTCGGTGATGTCACCTCTCTGTAGTGAATGGATAGGCTGCGTTCTCGGTGATGTCACCGCTGTCTAGTGAATGGATAGGCTGCGTTCTCTGTGATGTCACCGCTGTCTAGTGAATGGATAGGCTACATTCTCGGTGATGTCACCGCTCTCTAGTGAATGGATAGGCTGCGTTCTCTGTGATGTCACCGCTCTCTAGTGAATGGATAGGCTGCGTTCTCTGTGATGTCACAGCTGTCTAGTGAATGGATAGGCTGCGTTCTCTGTGATGTCACAGCTGTCTAGTGAATGGATAGGCTACATTCTCGGTGATGTCACCGCTCTCTAGTGAATGGATAGGCTGCGTTCTCTGTGATGTCACCGCTCTCTAGTGAATGGATAGGCTGCGTTCTCTGTGATGTCACAGCTGTCTAGTGAATGGATATGCTGCGTTCTCTGTGATGTCACCGCTGTCTAGTGAATGGATAGGCTACATTCTCGGTGATGTCACCGCTCTCTAGTGAATGGATAGGCTGCGTTCTCTGTGATGTCACCGCTCTCTAGTGAATGGATAGGCTACATTCTCGGTGATGTCACCGCTCTCTAGTGAATGGATAGGCTCTTCTCGGTGATGTCACCTCTCTGTAGTGAATGGATAGGCTGCTTTCTCTGTGATGTCACCTCTCTGTAGTGAATGGATAGGCTACATTCTCGGTGATGTCACCGCTCTGTAGTGAATGGATAGGCTACATTCTCGGTGATGTCACCTCTGTAGTGAATGGATAGGCTGCGTTCTCTGTGATGTCACCGGCTGTCTAGTGAATGGATAGGCTGCGTTCTCGGTGATGTCGCCGCTCTCTAGTGAATGGATAGGCTGCGTTCTCGGTGATGTCGCCGTTCTCTAGTGAATGGATAGGCTGCGTTCTCGGTGATGTCGCCGTTCTCTAGTGAATGGATAGGCTGCGTTCTCGGTGATGTCGCCGGTCTCTAGTGAATGGATAGGCTGCGTTCTCGGTGATGTCGCCGTTCTCTAGTGAATGGATAGGCTGCGTTCTCGGTGATGTCGCCGCTCTCTAGTGAATGGATAGGCTGCGTTCTCGGTGATGTCGCCGCTCTCTAGTGAATGGATAGGCTGCGTTCTCGGTGATGTCGCCGCTCTCTAGTGAATGGATAGGCTGCGTTCTCGGTGATGTCGCCGCTCTCTAGTGAATGATAGGCTGCGTTCTCGGTGATGTCGCCGCTCTCTAGTGAATGGATAGGCTGCGTTCTCGGTGATGTCGCCGCTCTCTAGTGAATGGATAGGCTGCGTTCTCGGTGATGTCGCCGCTCTCTAGTGAATGGATAGGCTGCGTTCTCGGTGATGTCGCCGCTCTCTAGTGAATGGATAGGCTGCGTTCTCGGTGATGTCGCCGCTCCTCTAGTGAATGGATAGGCTGCGTTTTCGGTGATGTCGCCGCTCTCTAGTGAATGGATAGGCTGCGTTCTCGGTGATGTCGCCGCTCTCTAGTGAATGGATAGGCTGCGTTCTCGGTGATGTCGCCGGTCTCTAGTGAATGGATAGGCTGCGTTCTCGGTGATGTCGCCGTTCTCTAGTGAATGGATAGGCTGCGTTCTCGGTGATGTCGCCGTTCTCTAGTGAATGGATAGGCTGCGTTCTCGGTGATGTCGCCGTTCTCTAGTGAATGGATAGGCTGCGTTCTCGGTGATGTCGCCGTTCTCTAGTGAATGGATAGGCTGCGTTCTCGGTGATGTCGCCGTTCTCTAGTGAATGGATAGGCTGCGTTCTCGGTGATGTCGCCGTTCTCTAGTGAATGGATAGGCTGCGTTCTCGGTGATGTCGCCGTTCTCTAGTGAATGGATAGGCTGCGTTCTCGGTGATGTCGCCGTTCTCTAGTGAATGGATAGGTGTCACACTCTTGAAGTACTGCTCTGTCTATTGTTTGATCACATCCATTGTCATCTCTCAGATGAAAGTTCCCAGAGCAGAAGCGCCCCGTCCATTCTCCTTCAGCACCCATGTGTGGCCTCATCTCTATAGCTCTGCATAGATGTGGTAGGGAAAGGAAGTCCTAAAAGTCGCACGTCGCAGCGAAACCCTGTAAGTGACAGCCTCACCTTGGCCTCCAACCAGGCCCCGCCCCCAACACATTTCACTCCGCCCCCCGAGAGCATAATGATGCTTGAAGTACAAATAAAATAAAATCCAATCATTCTATCAATAACCATATAAACAATACAATGTAACAAACAATCTACCTACAAATGTTACAACTTATCCTCATTCCTAGGCTGGGTTTCCTTCGGCTACCTCGGTCTCCTCCCACGCTGGTCAGATAACTGGCTCTTGTGTTCATTGGCCCTAGTATATGTGTGTGACCCTAAAGGGCAGGGACTGACAGGAATGTACAGCAGGCAAAGCTGTGCATACATTGTCAGCCGTGTATATAATCTGCGACACGTCTTCTTCCTGAGGGCATCCACCCATCCAATGACTGCATTGTATGCCCTGCCTGGGGAGCAGCTGGCTGACTCGGCAATCTGGGTGCTGGAGCCTTTTCTGTATGCAGCTACCATGTTCTCAGCCTCTGTATGTAATCCCTCTTAAAGGCTTGTTCATCTTTAGCAAAAATCCAAACCTGCCTATGCAGAGATGAGGTGGCTGTAGATAAACTGTGCAGCTTGGACCAAAGTCGAATATTGGATATCCAGTCCAATATTGCCCTTGCTGTAGCTGTAGACTATTTGCATATCCCATAAAGCCTAAGTGAAAAACTCCCGGAGATTGCATGCCTCCATCTTCTTCTGTTGCTAGGACATTGCTAAGGCAGGGGTAGCTGTTCACACCCATCACAGAAGTGAGCTCTTTTCCTGAATCCTATCCCGTCACATTCACTTTCTCTCCCCTGTTGCAGCTCCCGTTGTGAGATCTTGCTGCTGTGTTGGTGGCTGTGGACTGTAACGGGTTGGGAGTCTCTTAGTAATGTCCTAGCAGCACGGCAGGATGTGGACGGCCAGGCCCTGGGGGGTTTGCAGATAGGCTTCATGAGGTGGGTAAATGGGCCTACATCTACAGCAAGAGCCATCAACTTGCTGCAAAGAGTGTCTTCAGCCAAGGGAGCCCTTTACCCGCAGAGGCAGTTTATTTGGTGTGAAGGTGATCTGACTTGCAAGTTTTGTTCGTTCTCAGCATCAGGAGAAAAGCACCCAAGGCTGGAGAGCCCAAGAGGAAGAAGACAACATTGCATGTCCCATGACCAGCCTGCAACATCGAAAAAAGGGCAATATAAAAAAAAAAAAAATAAAACACCAGATTCAATTTGGATGCTGCCAGCTAATATTAATGCTTCCAGGAAGATTGGATGAAGACAAACCGTACAATCAGAAGCGAACCCCCTCTATCCAGCATACCTCTTTTTTCTGCTATTGTCCTAGGACGTGTCAAACAGAAGGTCTGCAGCTGAATCTGACCCGCCAGTCCACTTCATGTGGCCCTTGCACCTTTTCTGCAGCACCCCCTCCACCCCTACCTTGTCACAGCAGTCAGCAGCACGGAGGTGCACCTCTCTGTGCAGCCGCAGCACCCCCTCATCTTGTCTCAACCTTGTCTCAGCAGTCAGCAACGGAGAGGAGACAACTCCTACAGATCATGCTCCTCTGCAGCCGCAGCACCCCCTTGTTTCCATCTCCACATTGTTGTCAGCAGCAGAGAGGTGCACCTCTCTGTGCAGCCGCAGCAACCCATCATCTTGTTTCAACCTTGTCTCAGCAGTCAGTAACATAGAGGAGAGAGCTCCTACAGAACATGCACCTCTGTGCAGCCGCAGCACCCCCTTGTTTCCACCTTCACATTGTCTCAGCAGCAGAGAGGTGCACCTCTCTGTGCAGCCGCAGCACCCCCTTGTCTCTATCTTGATCTTGTCTCGGCAGTCAGCAACGGAGAGGAGAGAACTCCTACAGATCATGCACCTCTGTGCAGTCGCAGCACCCCCTTGTCTCCACCCCCACCTTATTTCAACAGTTGCAAACAGAGAGGATGAGAGAACTTCTACAGATCCTGCACCTCTCTGCAGCTGCAGCACCATTGTCTCCACCTCCACACTGTCTCAGCAGCAGAGGGGTGCACCTCTTTGTGCAGCCGCAGCACCCCCTCATCTCTACCTCCCCCCAGTCTTTCCAGCAGCTGCATTGTCTTCCTGTGGTTCTCCCCCAGACTCTGCACTTTAACTCCATCCCCAGCAGCACAAGGTAAGGGGGGAGCAGTGTGATGTAAGGGAGGGTTAGGGGGCTATTCACTTCTGATGGGGGGGGAGTGTCTTGGCATCTGATGTAAGGAGGGGGGATTGGGTGCTGTGGACAGTATAGATGCAATAAGAAACCTTAAAGCTGATTCGACACCCCCCCCCCCCCATGAAATTGAGCTTGACACCCCTGTCCTAGGAGGGCAGACATCTTTTCCCTAGAACAGAATTTTTTAGTCCTTATTGTTCATTATTTGTATAGTCCTCTTCCAGTGACGTCAGTCAAGGCTCATTGCTAGCCCATTGCTTGAGTTGGTCTCCAGAAATCAGCTACCCAAATATAGTCCCTGTATTACTTTTTCACCACTTCTGTGCGCTTTAACCCTCATAGACTGAGGAAAATGGCACTGAAATCACACCTGTGTCTATATCAGTGCTACGTTTAAGTCAAGCTTTAAATGAGACCAAATTGCACCACTTTGGAAATGGCAATCGGTGTGACTAAAAGCTCAAGGGATGCAGACCCTGCCACTTTCCTCAGAGCCCTGCAAGTGCAGCAGCTGATTGGTTAAATCACTCCCATTCCCTCTGCACACGACAATAACAGAAGGTAGGAATCGGCAACATTGTTAATTCTTGCAATGTACATAGTTCACCAACGGGAATGTTTTTTTCTAGGAATGTGCTGATTCTGAGTATTTTCATGAGTACTCGTCACGCTGCTGCCCAATCAAAAGCCATCCAGCCCGTATTGTCATCCCTGCACTGAGAGGAGAAAGCCGCGAGGATTTCAAATCCCCATCTTTTCCTTCTGGGACAGCACAAGTCTGGTACAGGGAGAGGTTTCCTGCACCCTGCTCCTATGACCACCCGGGTTCACACAGGAGCAGTGAGGAAACTTCATGGGATTCTGTCAACAATCGCATTCCTGTTCAAATTGCATGCTATTTGTGGTGCAATTTGCATCCATCCATCTTGTTTTGATGCAGAGTATCGGTATCTGCGAGTATCTAAGCAAAAGTATCAGTACTTGCCGATCAAAAATGGGTATCTATGTGTCTCGGTTTTTTTTTTTTTCCCTTGACAAAAGTGGAGTTACTCTTAAATAATGTGAGTCTCTGATCCAGAGCTAGTATGCAGGTAAGCCGACAACAGCCATCCTGTCATTGGTGACAACTTGCCACCCGGGGCAGAGAAGTAATTACTTCTCTGAATCCCTGGACGGCGACATTTTGGTCAGCGAAGAAGCCGCATATGGAAACAGGTATGTGTGCCATGGGGCAAATAATGCCACCCTACTGCGAGGATGCACCCTCAATGCCAAGATGTACCCCCAATGCCAGGATGTACCCCCAATGCCATTATGTTCCCAATGCCAGGATACACCCCCAGTGCCCTTATGTTCCCCCAATGCCAGAATCTACCCCCACTGCCATTATGTTCCAAGTGCCAGGATATACCCCCAGTGCCAGTATGTTCCCCCAATGCCAGGATACACCGCCAGTGCCATTATGTTCCCAGTGCCAGGCTTTACCCCCAATGCCATTATGTTCCCAATGCCAGGATACACCCCCAGTGCCATTATGTTCCCAGTGCCAGGATATACCCCCAGTGCCAGTATGTTCCCCCAATCCCCGTATGTTCCCCCAATGCCAGGATGTACCCCCAGTGTCATTATGTTCCTAATCCCTGTATGTTCCCCCAATGCCAGGAGGTACCCCCAGTGCCATTATGTTCCCAGTGCCAGGATATACCCCCATTGTCATTATGTTCCTAATCCCTGTATGTTCCCCCAATGCCAGGAGGTACCCCCAGTGCCATTATGTTCCCAGTGCCAGGATATACCCCCATTGTCATTATGTTCCTTATCCCTGTATGTTCTCCCAATGCCAGGATGTACCCCCAATGCCATTATGTTCCCAGTGCCAGGATATACCCCCAGTGCCAGTATGTTACCCCAATCCCCGTATGTTCTCCCAATGCCAGGATGTACCCCCAGTGTCATTATGTTCCTAATCCCTGCATGTTCCCCCAATGCCAGGATGTACCCCTAGTGCCACTATGTTCCCAATGCCAGGATGTACCCCCATTGTTGAGTACTTTTCTGTCAAGGCCTGAGATCTGTGATAGATATTGTTGCTTTCCACAAGCAGGAGATCCCCGGGATCCCATGATGTCTATTCAAGACAAAGACCATTCCATTGTGTACTTGCACCGGCGTATCCAGGAACCTAAATGCTCAGACCTAGTCACCAAGTACCACATCCACACATTGGCCAAGTTGGGGAGAATGGCAGTTGTTTTACGTATGTTACCTGTGTTGTTGCCCATTTGTATCCTATAGGTGTGCCAAGCATTGTCTCCTCTCCTTTAGGTCAATGTTTTGACGCAAGAGCTTGCACTCTGCCTCTTATTGAAAAAACGGTAAAATATTTGCTCACTGTTGGAAGAATCACCATCTGAGATGAGCTCTGAGCACAATGGGCAACATGACAAAACCGGTAAAAAGGTCATGGGTGCGTCATCCGTCTAGACAGATTGTCCCCCATCTCATTTTTTAATAGAGGAATGTTCTGCAAAGTGCAGCCGATTAAGCCGTCATCAGGTGATGGATAGGAAATGGCGGAGAGGGGTCACCACGAGTTAAAATTTAATCTGCTGATATTTTACCTTCCATAGTTCCTTCACCAATGAGCTCAATCCATTTTTAAGTACAATCTGTTTTCATTTCATACTTAATTATAGACCCAGGGCTGTTGTCACTGTGTCTCTGTGCTTCTCAATGCAATAGTCAGATCATGGCTGGTGGGAGGAGCTGGTAGGGTGCTTTACACAGCCTTCTGAGGACATCCCAGCAACCTGGCTTCGTACTCCTCTCCACAGCCCTCAGTCCTGAGACAAGCGGTGGGATGGATTTTGGGAGGAGTTATGCAAATATCAAAATGTCTTGAGTAGATGCCAATCTAGAGGAGTGGGTGTTCCTAAGCAGGCCATATTTGCATATAGACTGACCTAGGCAACGCCCAGCTGTGAGGCTGAGCCTCCATGATTGAAAGAACTGAAATCCAATGAAGAAGAGGGGCAAGAAAACCTAGATGATGGTGGACGTCCCCCAGCCTGGAAATATGGACCAAACGAAAGCATTTATTGGCAGGAAGAAGCATCTACATGGACCCGTCTGTGCCAGGGCCATCTATATAACATCACGGGCCCCTGGGCAAAGTAATGGACTGGGGCCCCTACCAGATGCACCCACTCCCAAGAATTAAAGTATAAATGGTTGATAGATATAGACATATTTAATGAAATAAATTTTAACCTCTTCAGTCCGATTGGATGTAAATATGCGCCCTCTCAGCGGCTGGGCCTTGAGGCTGCGCGGACGCATATCATTTGTAAACCATCATGCTGAAAACGCATGCCCTGCGCACTCCCAGCACATGTCTGCGTCCCTCAGAAAGATCCAGATCTCTCCTTGAGATTGGGACTCTTCTGATCATGTGATTGTCTTGACAGCCAATTACGACGGTCACATGACCCTAAACTCGCCCCGCCTCCCGACGTCACAAACCCTTTAAAAGGGCCGTGGAGACACCTTCGTGAAACAAGAAAAGATGCCATGAAAGACTGATCAACACAATACAGGGGGAGGGAGGGGCAGAAAATAGGTCCCGGGACAGCTTAGTAAAAAGCGTGACTGTCCCAGCAAATCCAGGACAGTTGGCAAGTATGATGTAATGCAAAAGTATCATGGGGCCCCCATTCACCTGGGGCCCCTGGGCAATGCCCATGCATTAAGGTAGCCCTGGTCTGTGCTGCAGGCTGCATTCTAGCATGGCTCAGCTTGTGATCACCTTTCCATTCTTGGCATTTGTCTCGGCGCATGCTGCACTAGACATAAGTACTGCTCCGTGCTCCGTCCAGCCGCAGCAACCTGCAGCTTCTCATAGACTTTGACAGGCTGCTGGCAGCAGAACAGGAAGATGTGCTTGTACCTTCCACCAACACCAATAGAGGGACGGAGAGGGAATGGGGGTATAATAGAGGGACGGAGGGGGGATCGGGGTATAATAGAGGGACGGAGGGGGGATCGGGGTATAATAGAGGGACGGAGGGGGAATGGGGGTATAATAGAGGGACGGAGGGGGGATCGGGGTATAATAGAGGGACGGAGGGGGGATCGGGGTATAATAGAGGGACGGAGGGGGGATCGGGGTATAATAGAGGGACGGAGAGGGAATGGGGGTATAATAGAGGGACGGAGGGGGGATCGGGGTATAATAGAGGGACGGAGGGGGGATCGGGGTATAATAGAGGGACGGAGGGGGAATGGGGGTATAATAGAGGGACGGAGGGGGGATCGGGGTATAATAGAGGGACGGAGGGGGGATCGGGGTATAATAGAGGGACGGAGGGGGGATCGGGGTATAATAGAGGGACTGAGGGGGGATCGGGGTATAATAGAGGGACGGAGGGGGGATCGGGGTATAATAGAGGGACGGAGGGGGGATCGGGGTATAATAGAGGGACGGAGAGGGAATGGGGGTATAATAGAGGGACGGAGGGGGGATGGGGGTATAATAGAGGGACGGAGGGAGGATCGGGGTATAATAGAGGGACGGAGGGGGGATCGGGGTATAATAGAGGGACGGAGGGGGGATCGGGGTATAATAGAGGGACGGAGGGGGGATCGGGGTATAATAGAGGGACGGAGGGGGGATCGGGGTATAAGAGGGACGGAGGGGGGATCGGGGGTATAATAGAGGGACGGAGGGGGGATCGGGGTATAATAGAGGGACGGAGAGGGAATGGGGGTATAATAGAGAGACGGAGGGGGGATCGGGGTATAATAGAGAGACGGAGAGGGAATGGGGGTATAATAGAGGGACGGAGGGAGGATCGGGGTATAATAGAGGGACGGAGGGGGGTTGGGGGTATAATAGAGG
The DNA here is from genome assembly GCF_062004578.1 of Staurois parvus. Classification (NCBI taxonomy): domain Eukaryota; kingdom Metazoa; phylum Chordata; class Amphibia; order Anura; family Ranidae; genus Staurois; species Staurois parvus. The sequence goes on from NW_028319140.1 coordinate 509,705, forward strand.
GACGGAGGGGGGATCGGGGTATAATAGAGGGACGGAGGGGGGATCGGGGTATAATAGAGAGACGGAGGGGGGATCGGGGTATAATAGAGAGACGGAGGGGGGATCGGGGTATAATAGAGGGACGGAGGGGGGATCGGGGTATAAGAGGGACGGAGGGGGGATCGGGGTATAATAGAGGGACGGAGGGGGGATCGGAGTATAATAGAGGGACGGAGGGGGAATGGGGGTATAATAGAGGGACGGAGGGGGGATCGGAGTATAATAGAGGGACGGAGGGGGAATGGGAGTATAATAGAGGGACGGAGGGGGGATCGGGGTATAATAGAGGGACGGAGGGGGGATCGGGGTATAATAGAGGGACGGAGGGGGGATCGGGGTATAATAGAGGGACGGAGGGGGAATGGGGGTATAATAGAGGGACGGAGGGAGGATCGGGGTATAATAGAGGGACGGAGGGGGGATCGGGGTATAATAGAGGGACGGAGGGGGAATGGGAGTATAATAGAGGGACGGAGGGGGGATCGGGGTATAATAGAGGGACGGAGGGGGGATCGGGGTATAATAGAGGGACGGAGGGGGGATCGGGGTATAATAGAGGGACGGAGGGGGAATGGGGGTATAATAGAGGGACGGAGGGAGGATCGGGGTATAATAGAGGGACGGAGGGGGGATCGGGGTATAATAGAGGGACGGAGGGGGGATCGGGGTATAATAGAGGGACGGAGGGGGGATGGGGGTATGATAGAGGGACGGAGAGGGAATGGGGGTATGATAGAGGGACGGAGGGGGGATCGGGGTATAATAGAGGGACGGAGGGGGGATCGGGGTATAATAGAGGGACGGAGGGGGGATCGGGGTATAATAGAGGGACGGAGGGGGGATCGGGGTATAATAGAGGGACGGAGGGGGGATCGGGGTATAATAGAGGGACGGAGGGGGGATCGGGGTATAATAGAGGGACGGAGAGGGAACGGGAGTATAATAGAGGGACGGAGGGGGGATCGGGGTATAATCGAGGGACGGAGAGGGAACGGGAGTATAATAGAGGGACGGAGGGAGGATCGGGGTATAATAGAGGGACGGAGGGGGGATCGGGGTATAATAGAGGGACGGAGGGGGGATCGGGGTATAATAGAGGGACGGAGGGGGATTGGGGGGTATAATAGAGGGACGGAGGGGGGATCGGGGTATAATAGAGGGACGGAGGGGGGATCGGGGTATAATAGAGGGACGGAGGGGGGATCGGGGTATAATAGAGGGACGGAGAGGGAATGGGGGTATAATAGAGGGACGGAGGGGGGATCGGGGTATAATAGAGGGACGGAGGGGGGATCGGGGGTATAATAGAGGGACGGAGGGGGGGATTGGGGTATAATAGAGGGACGGAGAGGGAATGGGGGTATAATAGAGGGACGGAGGCGGGATCGGGGTATAATAGAGGGACGGAGGGGGGATCGGGGGTATAATAGAGGGACGGAGGGGGGATCGGGGTATAATAGAGGGACGGAGGGGGGATCGGGGTATAATAGAGGGACGGAGGGGGATTGGGGGGTATAATAGAGGGACGGAGGGGGATTGGGGGGTATAATAGAGGGACGGAGGGGGGATCGGGGTATAATAGAGGGACGGAGGGGGGATCGGGGTATAATAGAGGGACGGAGGGGGGATCGGGGTATAATAGAGGGACGGAGGGGGGATCGGGGTATAATAGAGGGACGGAGGGGGGATCGGGGTATAATAGAGGGACAGAGGGGGGATCGGGGTATAATAGAGGGACGGAGGGGGATTGGGGGGTATAATAGAGGGACGGAGGGGGATTGGGGGGTATAATAGAGGGACGGAGGGGGATTGGGGGGTATAATAGAGGGACGGAGGGGGATTGGGGTATTATAGAGGGACAAACGGGAGGATTGGGGTGTAATATAGGGACAGAGGGAGGATTGGGGGTGTAATGGGGGAGGATTGGGGGGTTGGGGTGTAATGGGGAGGATTGGGGTGTGATGGGGGGGGGGGGTAATGCTATGCAGCACAGGTAATGCTGGCTCAGTGGTGGTCAGTGCAGTGCCCCCTCCTGGCTCAGGTGAGGGGGTTCGGCCCCTTCCTGATCACAATCAGCAATCAGGTGAGGAGAGCTCGGTACTCACAGACTTCTCTCAGGAGCTCTCCTGGGCCCCCATAAACAAAGGGGCCCCCAGCACACCCAGTGTCCCCCGGACAAGATCTTCAGCTTGCAGCCGACACTTCGCACACAGGTAAGTCGGACCTGTCATTGTTGGAGGGTGAGCTCTGTGCCGGATATTTGGAACTTTAGCTCCATGAATACCCGGAGGTCACCTGACAGGGGTGGGGTAACTGCCTGATATTACCCCTGCCCCCCCCCCCCGGTCATGTGACCCGAGGGGGTAATATGTGGGGTGATATTTGCAGAGTGCAGTTTTTATCATCGTGGCCTCCCTCAGGTGAGCTGAGGTAAATATCTCTCTCAGGTCACATGACTGGGGTGGGTGAGGTAAATATCGCTCTCAGGTCACATGACTGGGGTGGGTGAGGTAAATATCTCTCTCAGGTCACATGACTGGGGTGGGTGAGGTAAATATCGCTCTCAGGTCACATGACTGGGGTGGGTGAGGTAAATATCGCTCTCAGGTCACATGACTGGGGTGGGTGAGGTAAATATCGCTCTCAGGTCACATGACTGGGGTGGGTGAGGTAAATATCTCTCTCAGGTCACATGACTGGGGTGGGTGAGGTAAATATCTCTCTCAGGTCACATGACTGGGGTGGGTGAGGTAAATATCTCTCTCAGGTCACATGACTGGGGTGGGTGAGGTAAATATCGCTCTCAGGTCACATGACTGGGGTGGGTGAGGTAAATATCGCTCTCAGGTCACATGACTGGGGTGGGTGAGGTAAATATCTCTCTCAGGTCACATGACTGGGGTGGGTGAGGTAAATATCTCTCTCAGGTCACATGACTGGGGTGGCTGAGGTAAATATCTCTCTCAGGTCACATGAGTGGGGTAGGTGAGGTGTGTCTCTCTCAGGTCACATGACTGGGGTAGGTTAGATGTCTCTATCAGATCACATGACTGGGTTAGTGGGGTAAGTTGCGCCCATAGGACATGTGACAGTGTATAAGGGGTATAAGTGAGATGACAACCACCAATGGGTGGGCCCATTCACACCAGAAACGGAGGGTTTACTGTGTTTTTTAGCATGCGAGGTGACGTGTGGTGACATGCGCGGTGATATGCGAGGTGACATGCATGGTGACATGCGCGGTGAAATGCGGTGACATGCGTGGTGACATGCTCGGTGATATGTGTGGTGACATGCACGGTGACATGCATTTTTACGTGTATTTTCGGTGCATTTTTCTGAAGCATTTCCTTTGAGGACATTTCCACCTTTTTGTAGCTTTTATGTTCATTGCCGTGTATTTTCATTCGTGTACATGCAGCTCGCTGCACTTATCACGCTGCACTCTTCTCGCTGCACTTATCACGCTGCACTTATCACGCTGCACTCTTCTCGCTGCACTCTTCTCGCTGCGCTTTTCTCGCTGCACTCTTCTCGCTGCGCTTTTCTTGCTGCACTCTTCTCGCTGCGCTTTTCTTGCTGCACTGCGCTGCAATAGTGTGAACGATGCCCATAGGATAGCCTGGATTTGGACTGTCGGTGCGGTTGCAGTTCAGACAGAAATGCATCCCACTGCGCCTGGTGTGAATGGGCCCTGGTACCATTAATCTGACTTTGCTGCCAGTAAATTCTGGGGCCCCCGGTTGCTGAGTCCTGTGAATGTGCTGACCTGCAGATTGTTCCTCCTCAATGTGAACTCCATACAGTCTCCTTTCTGCCACCTACAGGAGGAAAGAAAAACCGAAGAAAGCAAGAGGTCCTGTGACCAGAAGCTGCAGTCCCGCCCAGCATCGCATGTGAGGATCACTCAGCATGGATCGCCTGGAGCTCAGATTCAGGTATTTCATTGAATAGAGTTTCTGACTTCAGCGTTGTTGCAGTAGCAGCTGATTGATTTTTGAAGAGACGTGGAGATGCAGTTTCATGGTGTGTGAACCCAAGAGCTGACACTCACTGCACGGCACACGTGGATCTCACAAGGACTTATACGATGTTGGTTTGTGCTGTATGGGTTGTGACAAGTAGATGATGTCCTCAGAGGGGGTGCAAGTGCCTCCGGTTCCTCGGGGTGGGTGACTCGGGTGCTGTGTCTTTAATGCTGACCTCCACCAGGGAGGTGTAAGAAATGCGGGTGGTGAGAGCCGGGTATTTATAGGAGGCCGGACCACGGAGCGCCTCCAACGGCTCCATTTTAAGAGCTCGGGCAGAAATTGTTTGGCCTCTTGCAAGGAGACACCTCGGCAGAATCTGTCGCTGGAGGATCGGGTTCTCTCGTCTATTTAAAGGGAATGAAATAACATTTGCAGCCTAGTCAGGCCTGGATTCTGGAGGATGAAGTGCGTGGGGGGGCCGGGGGCCAAGGTGTGAAAATTTACCAACAGGAAGTCAGAGAATGTGAGAGCCCCCAAGAGTCAAAGTCGCCATTTTGCAGCAGTTTATAGGCTCACTTTGCTGCCTGTGGGGTAGGTGGAGGGTGGTGTGGCGGCACACAGAGTCCCGGGTGGCAGAGAACGATGTGTTACAGAATCCTTCCCGCTGAGGGATTGTATACGGACAGCAGGAAGACTTCCCCCGCCATCAGAACACACTGATCAGCACTGCCGGCTATAGCCTGCAGCACTGATCGAGCGGAGAAAATCCGACAGGGCGGTTGTACAGAAGTTGGTTGGTAGATCAGTGCCCATACATCGAAATTCGTCTGTTCCCTGGCTGAACGTCAATCCGTGGATGGCTGGCTTCAGACACTTGCTTTGAGGACAGGTTTACCTCCTGGTCCCTCCGTGACTACCACAAAGTGAAAACAGGGACGTTCTAGGATGGTCCCCCGGGGATATAAATAACAAAAATATACAGTCATGGCCAAAAATATTGGCATTTCTGTGGGATAACGCATCATTTCACCCAGAAAATCGCTGCCATGACAAATGTGTCGGCATTCTCGTGTTCGTATTGGTATGACATGAAAAAGCCAAATCTGACACACGACTGTAAAAATGTTTCCAAATGTATTTGTGCCATCCTGCAATAGTTTCACATACCATGGTTGATACAATGTTTTGTTTTTTTGACCAGCTACAAAGACCACTTATTTGTATCATACTGAGTGTCCCATTTCACAGCAGAAGGTTGCGGTCTACGCGTTTCACAGAATAGCGCCACTTCATCAGGACCGGCAATGAAAGAGTTACAGGACACCCGCGCCATTCCATTGGTCCTCCCTGTTTGGGCTTATTCCTGCTAGAAACGGGCACAATGGGCACTAGAATAGAATGGAATAAATTCGGATCATTCATTGTATCCTTACATTATTTCAGTTGCTTCAAACCTTGAGGAAAGGACCAAACCGTCCCATCCTGTCATCCGAAGGACACAAATGAATTTGTTGTTTTGGTGATCATTTATTTTGGGTTTGTTGAAGTTTGTTTTTTATTTGTGACATTGGATCGCGACTATCGCACATTTCATCTGAATCTCACAAATCGCAACTCCTGCACTATGGATCAGTGAGGGAGAAGGTCTCCTCCAGGAATAAAATGCTAAAGACAGGACCTGGACCCCGCTGCCTCTTAGTCACCTATAGGAGTGCTCTCTATTCCCCTGTGGAGACGAGTGTGGCTATAGTCTGATGTAGCGGTATGATGCCATACACCAATGGTGACCACTATACTCCGATCAATGGAATTGCTGGGATGTCCTCTAACCCTTTCACTGTCGGTCCTCTTCGATCTATGAAACTCGCGGAGCGTAACCTGCGATCTATGACACTCGCGGAGCGTAACCTGCCATCTATGAAACTCGCGGAGCGTAACCTGCGATCTATGACACTCGCGGAGCGTGACCTGCGATCTATGACACTCGCGGAGCGTAACCTGCGATCTATGACACTCGCGGAGCGTAACCTGCGATCTATGACACTCGCGGAGCGTAACCTGCGATCTATGACACTCGCGGAGTGTAACCTGCGATCTATGACACTCGCCGAGTGTAACCTACGATCTATGAAACTCGCGGAGCGTAACCTGCCATCTATGAAACTCGCGGAGCGTAACCTGCGATCTATGACACTCGCGGAGTGTAACCTACGATCTATGAAACTCGCGGAGCGTAACCTGTGATCTATGAAACTCGCAGAGCGTAACCTGCGATCTATGACACTCGCGGAGTGTAACCTACGATCTATGAAACTCGCAGAGCGTAACCTGCCATCTATGAAACTCGCGGAGCGTAACCTGTGATCTATGACACTCGCGGAGTGTAACCTACGATCTATGAAACTCGCGGAGCGTAACCTGCCATCTATGAAACTCGCGGAGCGCAACCTGCGATCTATGACACTTGCGGAGTGTAACCTACGATCTATGAAACTCGCGGAGCGTAACCTGCCATCTATGAAACTCGCGGAGCGTAACCTGTGATCTATGACACTCGCGGAGCGTAACCTGTGATCTATGACACTCGCGGAGCGTAACCTGTGATCTATGACACTCGCGGAGCGTAACCTGTGATCTATGACACTCGCGGAGTGTAACCTGTGATCTATGACACTCGCGGAGTGTAACCTACGATCTATGAAACTCGCGGAGCGTAACCTGCCATCTATGAAACTCGCGGAGCGTAACCTGCCATCTATGAAACTCGCGGAGCGTAACCTGTGATCTATGACACGCGCGGAGTGTAACCTACGATCTATGACACTCGCGGAGCGTAACCTGTGATCTATGAAACTCGCAGAGCGTAACCTGCGATCTATGACACTCGCGGAGTGTAACCTACGATCTATGAAACTCGCAGAGCGTAACCTGCCATCTATGAAACTCGCGGAGCGTAACCTGTGATCTATGACACTCGCGGAGTGTAACCTACGATCTATGAAACTCGCGGAGCGTAACCTGCCATCTATGAAACTCGCGGAGCGCAACCTGCGATCTATGACACTTGCGGAGTGTAACCTACGATCTATGAAACTCGCGGAGCGTAACCTGCCATCTATGAAACTCGCGGAGCGTAACCTGTGATCTATGACACTCGCGGAGCGTAACCTGTGATCTATGACACTCGCGGAGCGTAACCTGTGATCTATGACACTCGCGGAGCGTAACCTGTGATCTATGAAACTCGCGGAGCGTAACCTGCCATCTATGAAACTCGCGGAGCGTAACCTGCCATCTATGAAACTCGCGGAGCGTAACCTGTGATCTATGACACGCGCGGAGTGTAACCTACGATCTATGACACTCGCGGAGCGTAACCTGCGATCTATGACACTCGCGGAGTGTAACCTACGATCTATGAAACTCGCGGAGCGTAACCTGCGATCTGTGAAACGCATGGACCGTTACCTGCGCTCTATAATAAGCACGCGCGGACCATAACCTGCGATCTATGAAATGCACGCGCGGGCCGCAAACTGCGATCTATGAAATGCACGCGCAGACCGTAACCTGCGATCTATTAAACGCGCGGACCACAACCTGCGATCTATGAAAAGGGACACTTGGTACAGTGCAAACATATAAATGGTCTTTGTAGTCGGTTCCAAAAAGGATTCGTTTTGTTGACATCATTTGCAGTTCTTAAAGGATAAATTCCTCAAAGAATAGTAAATGCACATTATTTTTTTCTAGTTTGCAGGTATAAAATGTGCGTTTATTATTGTTTGTGTTGGGAGATTTGTGAGGTCACTCTGCCTCCCTCTCTTCTCTCCAATGGTTGGATTCCCTCTCACTTTTTGTAGCGGTGATAATGGTCACCGGGTACATAGAGAGCAGGAATCTCAGTGTACATAAGAGGTGATTGTTTATTACTGTTTGTCACGTGTATTGGAGTACCCCCAACAAATTGGGGGGGTCCAGAGGAAAGGCCAAATTGGTAGAAAGCAGTAAGGGCACCACGCCAGTGATTGTAGAGTCCAGAAAAGTTTTTAATTGAATAATTGGTAGAAAAAGACAGCCAACGCGTTTCAGGGGTTCAGACACATCCCATTCATTGGAACCTATATATTATGTAACCTCAGGATGGTCTAGACGCAATAGGATATTGATGATATTTGTATACATAGACTCATGTAATATCCCCAGCAATAAAAACCTGACAGAGGGTCTAACCCTTCCACACTTCATCCAAAACAAAAATAGTTTTGACTTTTAACAGAGTAGAAGAACAGAATTTTGCATGCAGAAACAAAAATGAGGGATCTTCCTTCTATAGTTCATCATTCTAGAAAATCCAGGACGTTTCTGGAGGTAAATCTTCAGTCCCCGGGACAGTCAGAGTATTGGTGGGTCAGTTCTCTGACATTGGCTTGTCCAGGCAGACGAGGGGGACAGCAGGTCAGAGACACTCCGGGATAAAACATTACAATCAACCATGAACTCTATGACCCTCCATGTAGCTATATACAGTAAAGAACCTTCTCCATCCTGCTGACATGGAGACGGAATTGTACAGATCAGCAGATATGACATATGAATTTGATGAGCTGCGGTCTTTGTTGGTCTGAAGGCTTTTGGGGCCCCTGGAGACCATCAACATTTAAATCTGCCATCTGGAGTGCAGTGATGACATAGGGCCCCTCAGATCTCGGGCTCAGCGTCCATACATGTCTCCCATGGGTTCCTGGGCATCCGGGGTAAGGAGATGAGCACCAGGGCGATTCCACAAATGAAGAGCAGAGCGAAGGCGGCACAGGCACAGGCGAAGGACCAGGAGTAGTAATACTCAATCCACACGGTCTCCTTGCTGTCAATCATCCTGTGCACAGACTGCCTGATGACCTCCGCCGAGATGATCATACACAAACCTGCAACACGGAAACCACATGTCAGGGGACTGATCTACAAATCCATATCCTTCCATTGCCCCAGAAGACTCCTGCAGTATGGTGCCGTTTTCTGACTCAAGAGTAATGAGCATTCTTCCCACTGACCCCCAATGTATTCCTCCCACTGACCCCCAATGTATCCCTCTGACCACCAATGTAAGGGAGCATTCTTCCCACTGACCCCCAATGTATTCCTTCCACTGACCACCAATGTAAGGGACATTCTTCCCACTAACCCCCAATGTAAGGGACATTCTTCCCACTGACCCCCAATGTAAGGGACATTCTTCCCACTGATCACCAATGTAAGGGACATTCTTCCCGCTGACCCCCAATGTAAGAGACATTCTTCCCGCTGACCACCAATGTAAGGGACATTCTTCCCGCTGACCCCCAGTGTAAGGGACATTCTTCCCACTCACCCCCAATGTAAGGGACATTCTTCCCGCTGACCACCAATGTAAGGGACATTCTTCCCGCTGATCCCCAATGTAAGGGACATTCTTCCCACTGACCCCCAATGTAAGGGACATTCTTCCCACTGACCTCCAATGTAAGGGACATTCTTCCCACTGACCACCAATGTAAGGGACATTCTTCCCACTGACCCCCCAATGTAAGGGACATTCTTCCCACTGACCACCAATGTAAGGGACATTCTTCCCACTGACCGCCAATGTAAGGGACATTCTTCCCACTGACCGCCAATGTAAGGGACATTCTTCCCACTGACCCCCAATGTAAGGGACATTCTTCCCGCTGACCCCCAATGTAAGGGACATTCTTCCCGCTGACCACCAATGTAAGGGACATTCTTCCCGCTGACCCCCAATGTAAGGGACATTCTTCCCGCTGACCACCAATGTAAGGGACATTCTTCCCACTGATCACCAATGTAAGGGACATTCTTCCCGCTGACCCCCAATGTAAGGGACATTCTTCCCGCTGACCCCCAATGTAAGGGACATTCTTCCCACTGATCACCAATGTAAGGGACATTCTTCCCACTGACCCCCCAATGTAAGGGACATTCTTCCCACTGACCCCCCAATGTAAGGGACATTCTTCTCACTGACCCCCAATGTAAGGGACATTCTTCCCACTGACCCCCAATGTAAGGGATATTCCTCCCAATGACTTGGCTGAAGCAGGGCTCCCCCGAAACCTAAACATGTTTTTTGATGGTTCCTCTGGGATGAGAAGTCTGTATATATGTGTCCAATATAAATGCGCACTGACCTGCGAACACGTAGAAGAGGCCGGCCGGTTTGAGTAGGTAGTCCAGCTTCTCCCTAAAGGACAGCAGGGTGCAGATGGTGCCCATCGTCATGAAGCCGACCCCAATGATGGCGATGGCCGCCGCTGAGATGCTGTATTCTGCAGAGACAGGAGTGGGTGTAAGGAGGGTGTTCCCAGCCCTGACACCTCCATCCACAACCATACAGTCTGCTTTGGGTGGAGTGTGAGGAAAGATCGATGAGTACAAATAAGAATGTGGCGATGAGATGAGGAATCCGGTCCCTGTGATTCTTCTGTCTACTTATATACAGGTCAGACTTTGTATTTCAGGAATAAATACAACATAGCGATCTCCTGTGTATTATATCTTCTATATCCTCGTCTACATTTCTCATTGCGTTGGATTTCTACCCGACCCAGGGGCGGATTGACCATTTGGAAACTCGGTTACTGCCTGAGGGCCCGGGGTCAGTAGGGGGCCCCATGAGATGCCCCTGGTACCTATTTCATAGACTTTTTTGAGTTTGGGCAAGGACACAGGGGCCCCATGATCCCCTGTTGCCCGGGGGCCCCATGAGTTGTCAGTCCGCCCCTGACCCCCCCCCCCTTCATTATGTGTGAGCTTCGGGGATGCTACCCCCAGCATCCATCCACTGGTCAAAATGCCTTGTATCAGAATGAGCTCACTGGCGCCCCCATCCAGACAGTAACCCGCTGCGCCCAGGGCAGCTGCCCCTCCTGCCCACCCCTTGTCCCGGCCCTGGTTGTTGCCCACAATATGAGGAGTGGTGGCAATATTTTTCAGGCTCTAAGAGGAAGATTTGGTATAATTGGTGGAATGTCACTATTGGGCCTCAACTGTGAAGTTACAAAATAACACCATGAAGGTCTATAGTCCTCTTCATACTCATCAGGCAGGTGCAGGGGCGGACTGACAATACATGGGGCCCCCGGGCAATAGGGGATCACGTGGCCCCTGTGTCCTTGCCCAAACTCAAAAAAGCCTATGAAAAAAGTACCAGGGGCATCACATGGGGCCCCCTACTGACCCCGGGCCCTCGGGCAGTGCCCTAGTTTCCAAATGGTCAGTCCGCCCCTGTGCAGGTGTGAGATTTTATACTTCTCAACCCCTAAGCTATGTGACTCTTATGCAGGCCATACACGGATCGAATTCCAAACAAATTTTCCTTAGAAAAAATACATTTGTGCGTTTTCTAATCCGATGGCGCCATCATTGATTTCGAAATTCGACAAACCGAGCCTTTAATTTCACCTCATGTTACTACAGAAAAGAATTTTGTTTTCTTTCCAGGTCACGCTCATTTCTTTTTCAATTACATTTCTTCTATTATTGATTAGAAATTCATTCGTTTTTCAAAACAATTTCCAACATGCCCAATCACTCAAATTCGATGGTCACTCAAAAATCGGCCATTGCTGTGGCCCACTAATGGTGCGAAATTCAAAATGAAAAGTCTTAGAAAAGATTTTTGGAAGAGAAAAGTCTTTTTGAATTCGGCCCGTGCATGGCTGGCTTTAGAATTATTCTACGCGGGTCGAATTCTGAAAGAATTTTCTTTAGAAGTTTCAGTCTTCCAGTCGAATTTCACATGATTAGTGGGCCACAGCAATGGACGATTTTTTAGTGACCATGGAATTTGAGTGATCGGGGACATTGGAATTTTTTTGAAAAAGGAACGAATTTCCAATCAATAATGGGAGAGTCGTGCGAGAAATGTAATCCCAAAAGAAATGAGCGTGAGCTGGAAAGAAAAGAAAATGATTTTCTCTACCAATATGAGGTGAAGTTAGAGGCTCGGTTGGTCAAATATTGAACTCAATGGTGACACCATGGGAATATTATTATTATACAGGATTTATATGGTGCCAACAGTTTACAATATAATAAAAAATGTATAAAATTTCTGATTTTCTAAAGAAAATGTGTTTGAAATTCGACCCTTGTATGGCCTGCATTAGATGGGCAATATGACTCCATCATGTTATTACCGCCCCCTCCGATACAGAGAGGTGGAGCAATTATCACATATACAGCATATTAATCCATAGTAAGCAGACCCCCACCCCCTATGATCATTGCAGCAGGTTAATGATTTTGTTTTGTTCTCCAAGTTCCACTAATCATCAGTTTTTGATTATTTCAGATTTATCTTATTAATTGCTGTGATTGGCCAGCCTTGTGTCCTCAGGATGATACAGGCGCCTGAGTCAAGGGGGAATTCTATTTCAGGAGGCCGTGAGCCCTACAGACCTGATGTGAGGAGCTCAGATGTGCGGACTGTAATGTGTCTTTAAGGACCGATGTTCAGTAATGTGTCCACCAGATGTAGATCTCATAGAGGCTCAGCGTACGTCTGCCATACCTTTCTGAGTGGTGACTTGTAATATCTCCGCGTTTTCTCCAGACGTGAAATGCTTGAAGTAAGAGCAGTTTGTCTCTGAAAGAGATGAGAATGCAGTTCATAGTATTACAATTAATCTATATAGCTCTGACATATACCGCAGTGCTGTACAGAGAACATCGAGCCAGGTACATCAGTCTCTGTACGAGAGGAGCTTACACTCTAATGTCCCCTCCCCCACAGTCCCATCAGTCTCTGTACCAGAGGAGTTTACACTCTAATGTCCCCTCCCCCACAGTCACATCAGTCTCTGTACCTGAGGAGCTTACACTCTAATGTCCCCTCCCCCACAGTCACATCAATCTCTGTACGAGAGGAGCTTACACTCTATTGTCCCCTCCCCCACAGTCACATCAGTCTCTGTACTAGAGGAGCTTACACTCTAATGTCCCCTCCCCCACAGTCACATCAGTCTCTGTACCAGAGGAGCTTACACTCTAATGTCCCCTCCCCCACAGTCCCATCAGTCTCTGTACCAGAGGAGCTTACACTCTAATGTCCCCTCCCCCACAGTCCCATCAGTCTCTGTACCAGAGGAGCTTACACTCTAATGTCCCCTCCCCCACAGCCACACACTATTATACATTTATATAGCTCTGACATATACCGCAGTGCTGTACATAGAACACTGAGCCAGTCCCATCAGTCTCTGTACAGAGGAGCTTACACTCTAATGTCCAATGAGCCTTCCCTCTCCCTCCCCTCCATCAATGAGCCTTCCCTCTCCCTCCCCTCCATCAATGAGCCTTCCCTCTCCCTCCCCTCCATCAATGAGCCTCCCCTCCCCTCCATCAATCAGCCTTCCCTCCCCTCCATCAATCAGCCTTCCCTCCCCTCCATCAATCAGCCTTCCCTCCCCTCCATCAATCAGCCTTCCCTCCCCTCCATCAATCAGCCTTCCCTCCCCTCCATCAATCAGCCTTCCCTCCCCCTCACCTTCATCAATGAGCCTCCCCATCTCCATGTCACTGGTTGGCTGGTTCTCTGTCCTTGAACCACTTTTGGTCTGTTCTGACCACTGCAGTCCGGGAACATCCCACAAGAGCTGCAGTTTGGAGTTGTTCTGACCCAGTCATCCTGACATTACAATTTTTGGTCCTTGTCATAGTCCCTCCAATCCTTACACTTGTCCATTTGTTCTGCTTTCATCACATCAACAGGGAAAACATGTTTACTTGATGCTTACCCCAGTGGCTCCTTACTATTAAATATAATGTGACTGTATTGCTGTCTGCAAATCTACATGGGAGAGAGTCCCTCACCTCCTCTCTGCTTGTCTCCGAGATACATGGGAGAGAGTCCCTCACCTCCTCTCTGCTTGTCTCCGAGATACATGGGAGAGAGTCCCTCACCTCCTCTCTGCTTGTCTCCGAGATACATGGGAGAGAGTCCCTCACCTCCTCTCTGCTTGTCTCCGAGATACATGGGAGAAAGTCCCTCACCTCCTCTCTGCTAGTCTCCGAGATACCTGGGAGAGAGTCCCTCACCTCCTCTCTGCTTGTCTCCGAGATACATGGGAGAGAGTCCCTCACCTCCTCTCTGCTTGTCTCCGAGATACATGGGAGACAGTCCCTCACCTCCTCTCTGCTTGTCTCCGAGATACATGGGAGAGAGTCCCTCACCTCCTCTCTGCTTGTCTCTGAGATACATGGGAGAGAGCCCCTCACCTCCTCTCTGCTTGTCTCCGAGATACATGGGAGAGAGCCCCTCACCTCCTCTCTGCTTGTCTCCGAGATACATGGGAGAGAGCCCCTCACCTCCTCTCTGCTTGTCTCCGAGATACATGGGAGAGAGCCCCTCACCTCCTCTCTGCTTGTCTCCGAGATACATGGGAGAGAGCCCCTCACCTCCTCTCTGCTTGTCTCCGAGATACATGGGAGAGAGTCCCTCACCCCCTTTCTGCTTGTCTCCGAGATACATGGGAGAGAGTCCCTCACCTCCTCTCTGCTAGTCTCCGAGATACATGGGAGAGAGTCCCTCACCTTTTTTTCTCCTTGTTTTTGAGATACATGGGAGAGAGTCCCTCACCTCCTTTCTGCTTGTCTCCGAGATACATGGGAAAGAGTCCCTCACCTCCTCTCTGCTAGTCTCCGAGACACATGGGAGAGAGTCCCTCACCTTCTTTCTCCTTGTTTTTGAGATACATGGGAGAGAGTCCCTCACCTCCTTTCTGCTTGTCTCCGAGATACATGGGAGACAGTCCCTCACCTCCTTTCTGCTTGTCTCTGAGATACATGGAAGAGAGTCCCTCACCTCCTCTCTGCTAGTCTCTGAGATACATGGGAGAGAGTCCCTCACCTCCTCTCTGCTAGTCTCTGAGATACATGGGAGACAGTCCCTCACCCCCTTTCTGCTTGTCTCCGAGATACATGGGAGGGAGCCCCTCACCTCCTCTCTGCTTGTCTCCGAGATACATGGGAGGGAGCCCCTCACCCCCTTTCTGCTTGTTTTCGAGATACATGGGAGGGAGCCCCTCACCTCCTCTCTGCTAGTCTCCGAGATACATGGGATAGAGTCCCTCACCCCCTTTCTGCTTGTTTTTGAGATACATGGGAGAGAGCCCCTCACCTCCTCTCTGCTAGTCTCCGAGATACATGGGATAGAGTCCCTCACCTCCTCTCTGATAGTCTCCGAGATACATGGGATAGAGTCCCTCACCTCCTCTCTGCTAGTCTCCGAGATACATGGGAGAAAGCCCCTCACCTCCTCTCTGCTTGTTTTCGAGATACATGGGAGAGAGTCCCTCACCTCCTCTCTGCTAGTCTCCGAGATACATGTAATAGAGTCCCTCACCTCCTCTCTGCTAGTCTCCGAGATACATGGGAGGGAGCCCCTCACCTCCTCTCTGCTAGTCTCCGAGATACATGGGAGGGAGCCCCTCACCTCCTCTCTGCTAGTCTCCGAGATACATGGGAGAGAGTCCCTCACCTCCTCTCTGCTAGTCTCCGAGATACATGGGAGGGAGCCCCTCACCTCCTCTCTGCTTGTCTCCGAGATACATGGGAGAGAGTCCCTCACCTCCTCTCTGCTTGTCTCCGAGATACATGGGAGAGAGTCCCTCACCTCCTCTCTGCTTGTCTCCGAGATACATGGGAGAGAGTCCCTCACCTCCTCTCTGCTAGTCTCCGAGATACATGGGAGGGAGTCCCTCACCTCCTCTCTGCTAGTCTCCGAGATACATGGGAGAGAGTCCCTCACCTCCTCTCTGCTAGTCTCCGAGATACATGGGAGAGAGTCCCTCACCTCCTCTCTGCTAGTCTCCGAGATACCTGGGAGAGAGTCCCTCACCTCCTCTCTGCTTGTCTCCGAGATACATGGGAGAGAGTCCCTCACCTCCTCTCTGCTTGTCTCCGAGATACATGGGAGACAGTCCCTCACCTCCTCTATGCTTGTCTCCGAGATACATGGGAGAGAGTCCCTCACCTCCTCTCTGCTTGTCTCTGAGATACATGGGAGAGAGCCCCTCACCTCCTCTCTGCTTGTCTCCGAGATACATGGGAGAGAGCCCCTCACCTCCTCTCTGCTTGTCTCCGAGATACATGGGAGAGAGCCCCTCACCTCCTCTCTGCTTGTCTCCGAGATACATGGGAGAGAGCCCCTCACCTCCTCTCTGCTAGTCTCCGAGATACATGGGATAGAGTCCCTCACCTCCTCTCTGATAGTCTCCGAGATACATGGGATAGAGTCCCTCACCTCCTCTCTGCTAGTCTCCGAGATACATGGGAGAAAGCCCCTCACCTCCTCTCTGCTTGTTTTCGAGATACATGGGAGAGAGTCCCTCACCTCCTCTCTGCTAGTCTCCGAGATACATGTAATAGAGTCCCTCACCTCCTCTCTGCTAGTCTCCGAGATACATGGGAGGGAGCCCCTCACCTCCTCTCTGCTAGTCTCCGAGATACATGGGAGAGAGTCCCTCACCTCCTCTCTGCTAGTCTCTGAGATACATGGGAGGGAGCCCCTCACCTCCTCTCTGCTAGTCTCCGAGATACATGGGAGAGAGTCCCTCACCTCCTCTCTGCTAGTCTCCGAGATACATGGGAGGGAGCCCCTCACCTCCTCTCTGCTAGTCTCCGAGATACATGGGAGAGAGTCCCTCACCTCCTCTCTGCTAGTCTCCGAGATACATGGGAGAGAGTCCCTCACCTCCTCTCTGCTAGTCTCCGAGATACATGGGAGAGAGCCCCTCACCTCCTCTCTGCTTGTCTCCGAGATACATGGGAGAGCTCCTCACTTCCTCTCTGCTTGTCTCCGAGATACATGGGAGAGCTCCTCACTTCCTCTCTGCTTGTCTCCGAGATACATGGGAGGGAGTCCCTCACCTCCTCTCTGCTAGTCTCCGAGATACATGGGAGGGAGCCCCTCACCTCCTCTCTGCTAGTCTCCGAGATACATGGAGAGAGTCCCTCACCTCCTTTCTTCTTGTCTCCGAGATGGGAAATGATGCCAAATGTCTTCAGTGGAGACACAAAGTAAAGCTGGGGTGGGTTCGATGTTGAGAGTTGGGTGGTGTTGTAGGTGGTTAGGATCATCTTTGGGGAGATTTACTGAAACTGGAGCACTCAGAATCTGGTGCAGCTGTGCATGGCAGCCAATCAGCTTCTAACTTCAGCTTGTTCAATTAAGTTTTGGCAATAAAACTTGAAAGCTGATTGGTTTCTATGCAGAGCCGCACCAGACCTTGCTCTCTCCACTTCTAGTAAATTCCCCCCTTGTGTTTAAATGTGAACAGGAAGTGAGGAGAAATTGCCCCCCGGCGTAGACACAGCCAGCAGTCACCACATGACACAGGTTCCAGGCCTTCCTTATTTCTTCCACAGCTACAAAGTTTTCGGTGAGACAAATCACTTTTTGACTTTTTCCATCCATGATGTCATTGCCAAGTAATCAGCAGCTTTGTCTCAGTTCCCCGATCTGCCGCATAGAAGCTCCTTGGAATCGGATCATCATTAGGCCCCATCCGTGCCCGGCTGAAAATGATTCGATGTGAGCGATCCCACAGCCAAATTATAGTCACGTCGTACCATTCATCTGCACACTCTTAGACAGGCGGAAGCATCTGATGTGACCTAATTAGTGAACTATAGTATGTGGGGATTTTTGTTTTGGGTGACAGGTTCACTTTAAGAGCTGCACTGATTGACCAACAAATCGCCGATTTTATTACACCAAACAAATTTGTGACGCTGCAGGTCTGTGGCCCCCGAGTCGCCTCTCATACACCCCCCCCCCCCCCATCCTCCTTTGACTAATGCTAACATGATAAAAATAGTCTTTTTATTAGACTCAGGAGGTCTGATCCGGGCCGGAGCATCGCCTCCAACACTCGCAGCATGCTCTGCTCCCAGCAGCTGTCTGATCCCACCACTTTTCCTGCAGCTTTTCTGCTTCATTATTGCGATTGGCGCTCCATGGGCAGCAGAAAACATGGCCTGTCTCATCACATCATGTCACCCTCCGCCGCCCGCTCTCCACTCTCCTGCTCTGTCTTCTCCTCACAATATCTGTAGATTTTCCAGGACAGAGGGAATGGAATGGGAAGATGAGATGGATGTAGGTTATGGTGTTGGGAACATAGAAATGACAGTTCAAGGGATCGGGGAGAAGTGACCGTTCCGGGGAGAAGTGACGGTTCCGGGATTGGGGAGAAGTGACGGTTCAGGGATTTTGGAGAATTGAAGGTTCCGGGATTGGGGAGAAGTGACAGTTCTGGGATTGGGGAGAATTCACTGTTCTGTGATTTGGGAGAATTCACTGTTCTGTGATTGGGGAGAATTGACGGTTCTGTGATTGGGGAGAATTGAAGGTTCCGGGATCGGGGAGAAGTGACGGTTCCGTGATTGGGGAGAAGTGACGGTTCCGTGATCGGGGAGAAGTGACGGTTCCGTGATCGGGGAGAAGTGACGGTTCCGTGATCGGGGAGAAGTGACGGTTCCGTGATCGGGGAGAAGTGACGGTTCCGTGATTGGGGAGAAGTGACAGTTCTGGGATTGGGGAGAATTCACAGTTCTGGGATTGGGGAGAATTCACTGTTCTGTGATTTGGGAGAATTCACTGTTCTGTGATTGGGGAGAATTGACGGTTCTGTGATTGGGGAGAATTGAAGGTTCCGGGATCGGGGAGAAGTGACGGTTCCGTGATCGGGGAGAAGTGACGGTTCCGTGATCGGGGAGAAGTGACGGTTCCGTGATCGGGGAGAAGTGACGGTTCCGTGATCGGGGAGAAGTGACGGTTCCGTGATCGGGGAGACGTGACGGTTCTGGGATCGGGGAGAAGTGACGGTTCCGGGATCGGGGAGAAGTGGCGGTTCAGGGATGGGGGAGAAGTGGCGGTTCAGGGATGGGGGAGAAGTGGCGGTTCAGGGATGGGGGAGAAGTGGCGGTTCAGGGATGGAGGAGAAGTGACAATTCAGGGATGGAGGAGAAGTGGCGGTTCAGGGATGGAGGAGAAGTGACAATTCAGGGATGGAGGAGAAGTGACAGTTCATGGAGAAGGGGAGAAGAGACAATCTGCTTTGGAAGCATAAAGTCACTTATAAAAGTCCCCCCACCTATACCCATCAGGAGGGATATCTTCCCTTCTGAGAAGTGGAATGAAGCCCCTCACAGTTCCTATGGGGTCTCAGGATACTTTTAGAGACCCTGCTTGTCACATATTTTTTATACTTCATTGTATGTTGTAGGCAGGTGCAGTTTACGTTTTCCTCAGCAGATGGCGCCTGTCTGCAGCAGTATTGCAGCTGAAGAGGAAGTCCAGAGGAGCGGTTTCTTCTATGGTACCTGGTTACTGGGGAAACTATCCGATTGGATGCTACCACCCCATGTGACTCTGGCAGCCATTTTGGGTCAGTCAGTGCATATTTAAGGCTCTGTCTCTCTGAGATTGGGACACATTTGTGAGTGGGTAGAGTCTGTTACCCTGCCTGGTAGGGACAGAATTAGCAGCAGGGAATCGTTCTTGATGAGGAGGGAAATCGCATTGGCTTGCAACTTTTCTGAACATCCTCCCGCTTGGGTATGAGACGGCCAAGCCGCACTCTGCCCTTCTTCACAGGCACTGTCAGTCTGGCTGGAACCCACACTTTACATGCTATTGGGACCCGTGAGTGCTCCGGGTTGGACTGTCTTCCCACCATGTTTGTTGTGAACTGTTTACATTGCTCCAACACAAGTTCTTCATATTGCACTTGGACTGTGTATTATTACCACTGCACCAATCTGAACCCCACCTACATGTTCCTTTCCTACCAGACGAACACTTGGGGGTTCAATGTACTGACGCTTGGGGGTCCCAGAACAATGACACCCTGACACTTGGGGGTCCCAGAACAGTGACACCCTGACGCTTGGGGATCCCAGAACAATGACACCCTGACGCTTGGGGGTCCCAGAACAATAACACCCTGACACTTGGGGATCCAGAACAATGACACCCTGACACTTGGGGATCCAGAACAATGACACCCTGACACTTGGGAGTCCAGAACAATTACATCCTGACACTTGGGGGTCCCAGAACAATGACACACTGACACTTGGGGGTCCCAGAACAATGACACCCTGACGCTTGGGGGTCCCAGAACAATGACACCCTGACACTTGGGGGTCCCAGAACAATAACACCCTGACACTTGGGGGTCCCCGTACAATGACATCCTGGCACTTGTGGGTCCCAGAACAATAACACCCTGACACTTGGGGATCCAGAACAATGACACCCTGACACTTGGGGATCCAGAACAATGACACCCTGACACTTGGGGGTCCCAGAACAATAACACCCTGACACTTGGGGGTCCCAGAACAATAACACCCTGACACTTGGGGGTCCCGTACAATGACACCCTGACACTTGGGGGTCCCAGAACAATAACACTCTGGCACTTGGGGATCCAGAACAATGACACCCTGACACTTGGGGATCCAGAACAATGACACCCTGACACTTGGGGATCCAGAACAATGACACCCTGACACTTGGGGGCCCCAGAACAATGACACCCTGACACTTGGGGATCCAGAACAATGACACCCGGACACTTGGGGGCCCCAGAACAATGACACCCTGACACTTTGGGGTCCAGAACAATGACACCTTGACACTTGGGGGTCCCAGAACAATGACACCCTGACACTTGGGGGTCCAGAACAATGACACCCTGACACTTGGGGGTCCCAGAATAATGACACCCTGACACTTGGGGGTGCCAGAATAATGACACCCTGACACTTGGGGATCCAGAACACTGACACTTGGGGGCCCCAGAACAATGACACCCTGACACTTGGAGGTCCAGAACAATGACACCCTGACACTTGGGGGTCCCAGAACAATAACACCCTGACACTTGGGGATCCAGAACAATGACACCCTGACACTTGGGGATCCAGAACAATGACACCCTGACACTTGGGAGTCCAGAACAATTACATCCTGACACTTGGGGGTCCCAGAACAATGACACACTGACACTTGGGGGTCCCAGAACAATGACACCCTGACGCTTGGGGGTCCCAGAACAATGACACCCTGACACTTGGGGGTCCCAGAACAATAACACCCTGACACTTGGGGGTCCCCGTACAATGACATCCTGGCACTTGTGGGTCCCAGAACAATAACACCCTGACACTTGGGGATCCAGAACAATGACACCCTGACACTTGGGGATCCAGAACAATGACACCCTGACACTTGGGGGTCCCAGAACAATAACACCCTGACACTTGGGGGTCCCAGAACAATAACACCCTGACACTTGGGGGTCCCGTACAATGACACCCTGACACTTGGGGGTCCCAGAACAATAACACTCTGGCACTTGGGGATCCAGAACAATGACACCCTGACACTTGGGGATCCAGAACAATGACACCCTGACACTTGGGGATCCAGAACAATGACACCCTGACACTTGGGGGCCCCAGAACAATGACACCCTGACACTTGGGGATCCAGAACAATGACACCCGGACACTTGGGGGCCCCAGAACAATGACACCCTGACACTTTGGGGTCCAGAACAATGACACCTTGACACTTGGGGGTCCCAGAACAATGACACCCTGACACTTGGGGGTCCAGAACAATGACACCCTGACACTTGGGGGTCCCAGAATAATGACACCCTGACACTTGGGGGTGCCAGAATAATGACACCCTGACACTTGGGGATCCAGAACACTGACACTTGGGGGCCCCAGAACAATGACACCCTGACACTTGGAGGTCCAGAACAATGACACCCTGACACTTGGGGGTCCAGAACACACATTTTGTTAGTCCCCTGTGTGCATTGTTGATGTTTCAGAGGGTGACACTGTGTTAGTCGGTGGGGTGCAGAGAAGGGAGTGGGTGAGGTGGCTCTGGGTGGTCAATGAGGTCCTCTCCACTCTCCCTGCATTGCCATCAGCACATAGTTCATGTTCATTAGCAGAATATCACCTTACACCCCCCCCCCCCTCCCCCGCCAGGCTCCCCCATATCAGGAACACCAGCTGCTGAATCTGGGGAATGCTGCTATCCATAGGATTTCCAGACCCCCAGATTAACCCTCGTGGAGCCAGGATAACCACATACATAGCACCGGGTGTGGGGGGATTAGTACCGGCCGGGTGTGGGGGGATTAGTACCGGCCGGGGGTGGGGGGATTAGTACCGGCCGGGGGTGGGGGGATTAGTACCGGCCGGGTGTGGGGGGATTAGTACCGGCCGGGTGTGGGGGGATTAGTACCGGCCGGGGGTGGGGGGATTAGTACCGGCCGGGTGTGGGGGGATTAGTACCGGCCGGCTAGGGATTCCTCTCTGATTACAGAGCCTATAGCCCAGACATACCAACTAATGTCACACTCATTACAGGACGATGTCCAGACGTTGTCACTGCCAACCTGAACCCACCACGTCTGCACCAACCATCCCCGACATCCTGCAAGAGTGACACCTTCCACAGACTGCAACCTTTATCATTACAGCCCGCCTTCAGCTACAGAGAGTGACTGTGCCTAGGCTGAGATGATGTCATCAGTCTGCTACAGGCAAGAGGAGGCATTTCCTCAGTCTCCCCTCCACCAGTGATCAGACTGTACATTGTAACTTTGTAGCCAGTCACAATATTTTCCTTTCCTGGATATTTCCGGAATGTTTCAGTCAGTGTGTGAGTATGCAGTGTGATATTCGTAGACCATCAATGGGGGTAAAATTCCCCAACGCCCAATCTTTATTTGTAGGTTTGTAGGGGTTCCTCCCACTGTGACGATCATCTTCCTCATTCCTCTCTCAAGTGGTAGTCAGACAGCATGCCGCTTCCATCGGAGGCTTTTCACACAGGTTTTCTTCCAATGATCACTTTGTGACTGGTCCTGGTCAGTCCCTGTGAGAGTCGGGCCCCGGGCTCACCCATAGTCAGGGGCCCTGGGCTGGGAGTGGTGAAGCATGTTGGGAGCTCCACATCAGAGTGTATTTATACAACGGAGGACATGGCGGGGCCGATTCTATATTTGTCTTCCCCCCCCCCCCTAGAATCACCTGCCGCTCCTTCTGTGGCCCCCTCAGGGTGGGGCCGCCTCCTTCTACGTAGCCGTCGGTTGGAGCTTCGCACGCTGGGCGCTGCCGCCCTCCTGTCTCTGTCAATCACATGACCCGGCCCGGCAATGACTGAGACAGCTGGACGTTTACGACCCAGAGCACCCCGAACGTGCTGCAAACCTCAACTCGTATTCCGCCTCTTCAATGGAGCCATTTACTGCTGATGGCTATAAATATCCCGGGCGGCTTGTGCCCTGGTGGGGGGGCATCTTACAGGATGGACTCGAAGGGTCCGCAGGATTCGGGATGGACGGGGACCCTCCACAACAAAGATCACCCACATTCCAGATCTGTTCAGTCACCCAGGGTGAGACTTCCTGGAATAAAGACCGCTCACTGCTGCTCTGTCTGCTTGTGCAGGGGGACTGGTCTTGTCTCCGCCCCCTCTTGGTGGTTTAGGTAGTGGGCAGAGCCTGCTTGGTCCCTCCCACAGCTTTGCACTCTGCTTGTGCAGGGGGACTGGTCTTGTCTCCGCCCCCTCTTGGTGGTTTAGAAAGTGGGCAGAGCCTGTTTGGTCCCTCCCACAGCTCTGCACTCTGTGCAGGGGGACTGGTCTTGTCTCCGCCCCCTCCTGTAGTTTTCTGTAGTGGGTGGAGCCTGCTTGGTCCCTCCCACAACTTTGCACTCTGCTTGTGCAGGGGGATTGGTCTTGTCTCTGCCCCCTCTTGTAGGTTTCTGTAGTGGGTGGAGCCTGCTTGGTCCCTCCCACAGCTTTGCACTCTGCTTGTGCAGGGGGATTGGTCTTGTCTCCACCCCCTCTTGTAGGTTTCTGTAGTGGGTGGAGCCTGCTTGGTCCCTCCCACAGCTCTGCACTCTGCTTGTGCAGGGGGACTGGTCTTGTCTCCACCCCCTCCTGTAGTTTTCTGTAGTGGGTGGAGCCTGCTTGGTCCCTCCCACAACTTTGTACTCTGCTTGTGCAGGGGGATTGGTCTTGTCTCTGCCCCCAATCTGTATGTTTTTGTAGTGGGCGGAGCCTGCTGGTCCCTCCCCAGCTCTCTCTGCACAGGTTATGTATGGCACATTGATGATGTCACGGCTACTTTTACAAGGTAATACCTGGGTCTGCAATCGTGTTTATTGCTCACAAAGTAGATTTGTATCCTATTTGCCTATTGAGAAGTATAAATATACATTTCTATATATGAAGGTTTTTGTTCCTGGAGTTCAGCTTTCAAATCCAGTTTTTGTAACCCTTTTATCACCTTTTTTTTCCATCTCAGTGCTGATCTCCTGCAGCCTCTTTCATGCACTTCCTGTCTACATGCACTCACTCCACCGCCGGCTGCACATCATTGGTGTGTATGTGTGGCACAGCGATGAAGTCACGGCTACATTTTACAAGGTAATATCTGGGTTTACCAAGGCACTTGGTGCACAAGAAGTGGATTGTATCCTTTGTGGCCGCTGAGGAATATGTTTTGCTGGAATTTGCAGGGAGCTTTCATTTGTGGTGAACATTCCCCGGCCGCACAGATCCCAGCCGCGCCTGCCGGCCGCACAGATCCCAGCCGCGCCTGCCGGCCGCACAGATCCCAGCCGCGCCTGCCGGCCGCACAGATCCCAGCCGCGCCTGCCGGCCGCACAGATCCCAGCCGCGCCTGCCGGCCGCACAGATCCCAGCCGCGCCTGCCGGCCGCACAGATCCCAGCCGCGCCTGCCGGCCGCACAGATCCCAGCCGCGCCTGCCGGCCGCACAGATCCCAGCCGCGCCTGCCGGCCGCACAGATCCCTGCCGGCCGCACAGATCCCAGCCGCGCCTGCCGGCCGCACAGATCCCAGCCGCGCCTGCCGGCCGCACAGATCCCAGCCCCGCCTGCCGGCCGCACAGATCCCAGCCCCGCCTGCCGGCCGCACAGATCCCAGCCGCGCCTGCCGGCCGCACAGATCCCAGCCCCGCCTGCCGGCCGCACAGATCCCAGCCCCGCCTGCCGGCCGCACAGATCCCAGCCGCGCCTGCCGGCCGCACAGATCCCAGCCCCGCCTGCCGGCCGCACAGATCCCAGCCGCGCCTGCCGGCCGCACAGATCCCAGCCGCGCCTGCCGGCCGCACAGATCCCAGCCGCGCCTGCCGGCCGCACAGATCCCAGCCGCGCCTGCCGGCCGCACAGATCCCAGCCGCGCCTGCCGGCCGCACAGATCCCAGCCGCGCCTGCCGGCCGCACAGATCCCAGCCGCGCCTGCCGGCCGCACAGATCCCAGCCGCGCCTGCCGGCCGCACAGATCCCAGCCGCGCCTGCCGGCCGCACAGATCCCAGCCGCGCCTGCCGGCCGCACAGATCCCAGCCGCGCCTGCCGGCCGCACAGATCCCAGCCGCGCCTGCCGGCCGCACAGATCCCAGCCCCGCCTGCCGGCCGCACAGATCCCAGCCGCGCCTGCCGGCCGCACAGATCCCAGCCGCGCCTGCCGGCCGCACAGATCCCAGCCCCGCCTGCCGGCCGCACAGATCCCAGCCGCGCCTGCCGGCCGCACAGATCCCAGGCGTGGGAGGAAAGCCTTGAATTTCCATGTAATCGATCCGCTGAGACGACTCTGATATGGATCCGGATACAGATCCCTCCCAGAGACGCATGTAGTGGAGGCCGCTATCACAATGTATGTGGGGATTGAATCTGCGGATTTGGCGATCAGATTATTGATCAGAATGATTGGTAACGCTCCCATGTATTGACGTGACAGGAGGGGGATGGGAAGTGCCCAGCTGTTACTGATGCTGCAAAAACCACAAAAATGGAAGACTAATAAAATCAAAAATTGCTTCTTTATTGCCGACCCAACCGGCCAGACAGGTCCTGATCCCCGACCAATGTACCCCCATACACTGACAGATCGTCCCCCAATACTTCTGGAATCTTCTACGACTGACGGCCTAGTACAGTGTTCATGAATGAAGGGAATGTGGACACGACCGACACCGTTGGGGCTCATTCAGTACCACAGAAAATGATCGTTCTCCGTGGGTCATGTTCACCCCAGAACGCTGCGTTTGTCTGCCTTCCATGGTAGTGGATTTGATGCAACGTGATTGGATAATATCCCGCAGAAACGTTTGTAAACGCTTTAAAACTGGCTGGAGGATTACAACTTTTTTTTTAATGGTTGAACTGGATGGACTTTTGTCTTTTTCAGCCAGACTGACTATATAACCAAGTAACCATGTAACCAAGTAACCGTGTAACCAAGTAACCGTGTAACCGTGTAACCAAGTAACCGTGTAACCGTGTAACCAAGTAACCGTGTAACCAAGTAACCGTGTAACCAAGTAACCGTGTAACCGTGTAACCGTGTAACCGTGTAACCAAGTAACCAAGTAACCGTGTAACCAAGTAACCATGTAACCGTGTAACCAAGTAACCGTGTAACCAAGTAACCATGTAACCGTGTAACCAAGTAACCGTGTAACCAAGTAACCGTGTAACCGCGTAACCAAGTAACCGTGTAACCAAGTAACCGTGTAACCAAGTAACCGTGTAACCAAGTAACTGTGTAACCGTGTAACCAAGTAACCGTGTAACCAAGTAACCGTGTAACCAAGTAACCAAGTAACCGTGTAACCAAGTAACCGTGTAACCAAGTAACCGTGTAACCAAGTAACCGTGTAACCGTGTAACCAAGTAACCGTGTAACCGTGTAACCAAGTAACCGTGTAACCAAGTAACCGTGTAACCATGTAACCGTGTAACCAAGTAACCGTGTAACCAAATAACAGTACCCATGTAACCAAGTAACCATGTAACCAAGTAACCATATAACCAAGTAACAGTACCCATGTAACCAAGTAACCAAGTAACCATGTAACCATGAACCATGTAACCAAGTAACCGTACCCATGTAACCAAGTAACCATGAACCATGTAACCAAGTAACCATGAACCATGTAACCAAGTAACCATGTAACTAAGTAACCATGTAACCAAGTAACCATGTAACCATGTAACCAAGTAACCATGAACCATGTAACCAAGTAACCAAGTAACCATGTAACCAAGTAACCATATAACCAAGTAACCAAGTAACCATGTAACCAAGCAACCATGTAACCAAGCAACCATGTAACCAAGTAACCATGTAACCAAGCAACCATGTAACCAAGCAACCATGTAACCAAGCAACCATGTAACCAAGTAACCATGTAACTAAGTAACCATGTAACCAAGTAACCAAGCAACCAAGTAACCATGTAACCAAGCAACCAAGTAACCATGTAACCAAGCAACCAAGTAACCATGTAACCAAGTAATCATGTAACCAAGTAACCATGAACCAAGTAACCATGAACCAAGTAACCATGTAACCAAGTAACCATGTAACCATGTAACCAAGCAACCAAGTAACCATGTAACCATATAACCAAGTAACCATGAACCAAGTAACCATGCAACCATGTAACCAAGTAACCATGCAACCATGAACCAAGTAACCATGTAACCATGAACCAAGTAACCGTGTAACCAAGTAACCAAGTAACCATGAACCAAGTAACCATGTAACCATGAACCAAGTAACCATGTAACCATGAACCAAGTAACCATGAACCAAGTAACCATGAACCAAGTAACCATGTAACCATGAACCAAGTAACCATGTAACCATGAACCAAGTAACCATGAACCAAGTAACCATGTAACCAAGTAACCATGTAACCAAGTAACCATGTAAAATGTAGCACATCCTCATCATCAACAATCACGGGGAAACATGCTGTTAAAAAAAATGCAGCAAAAGGGTCATAAACCCGCACTGAAGCACGCATGGAAACGTGCCAAAACGCAATGCACTGCAAGGCGTGTCGTCTGAATAGGCCCTTAGGATGAGTTCACACAGATAGGGCAGTAAAAACAGCCAGTTGATCCGTGTTTTTACTTCTCACCCACCTACAAAACAACATGGCAGCTGGTTAGGTCACATTGAGGTGTAGCATAATTCAGGCCTCATACAGACAGGCACTGTGCAGGACGCCTTTGTTTTGGCATTGCATCCGCCCCGAGCAACATGCAGGCAGCCTATGGAAGGGGATTCAGACGCAATGACCGCATGTCAAAATCTGACAGCCGTGCAGGAGTGACTGCATGGCCCCCAGAGCACGCTGTTTGCATTCAGGGCAGTCACTCCTGCACGGCTGTCAGATTTTGACATGCGGTCATTGCGTCTGAATCCCCTTCCATAGGCTGCCTGCATGTAGTTCGGGGCGGATGCAATGCCAAAACAATGGCGGCCTGCACACAGTAGGGGGTGCCAGCACCCATCTGAACGAGGCGTAACCCAGCATGTCAGGTGGGTGCCACTTGCTGAACACGTCAGTACCACATGCTAACCGCTTTGGCATGCAGTTGTGGAAAGCTTTGTAGTGCACAATTCCCCTTGGAGCTAGAAAACCTGAATACTTGAAGACCTCCAACCAGAGGAGGAAAGTTCAGCCCTCAGATATTGTGTTGGTGGAAGAGGAGGTGATGCTTGGGATAGATGTCCAGCAGAGGTAGGTAGTCGTCACTTGTAGTAGGTGGGTTGAAGCATGCTTGGGTCAAACATACAAAGATGAACACGGGGGGGGGGGGGTTACTAAAGCTGGTTCACTCACAATCTCCTGCACTTAGGCCAGCCATACATGGGTCGATTTCTGAACGATCTTTTATTGGAAAATTGGAGCTAAGAATAGTTGGTCGATTTTCGCTCTGTTAGTGGGGCGATGGCACCGGCTGATTTTCAAGGTTCCTCCCCGTTTCGTTTATCGGGCATGCTGGAGAATTCGTGAAAAATGACCGATTTCAAAATCATTGGTGGAGCAATCGGATTGCAGAACGAACAATGTTTTCGATTTTCGAAATATCGTTTGGAATTCGACCCAAGTATGGCCTGCTTTATGCAAAGAAACCAATCAGCTTCCAGGTTTTATTGCTAAAGTTGAATTGAGCAAGTCAGAGGCTGATTGGCTCCCACGCACAGCTGCACCAGCTTTAGTAAATCAAGCCTAGTGTGTGCAGCTGCTGCTGCGAGACTCTTGTACAGTCAGCGCCGCACATCCCATGCTGAAATGTATAATTCGGTCTGTGGGGTGCGCAGAACACAGCATTCTTTTTCATAGAATACAAGGCGCTGTATGATTGAAGGAGGAGAGATTGTGATGTTCAAGCACACCTCCTCCAATCGCAGAATACCTTGCAAAAAAAAAAAAAAAGCAAAACATTTGTTTGGGATGGACGAGCTGCAGAGCCAGCAACCTGTTGGGGTATGTTTACTGATGAATGTCCAGCACTGACTGTACCGGGAAAGGGGGGGGTGAATGTAACACACATTGCACTCCATTGATTTTTAAAGGTGCAAATGGCCAAATATTAAACCAGAAGACTTCATAGACGGTGCGGCTCTTCTATATTTGTGTCTTCCAGGCCCCCTTAGCCTGGCAGGTGCCACCCTACCTTGGCCCCTGGCTCCCCGAGGATTGGGACAGGCAGTGTAGGTGGACACTTCTCCATTCCCAGCATTGCCCAGAAGCCGGGTCCTTCTTGGGTTACACAGGGTTAATGAGGGGCATACCAAGGCACAGATGTCACTGGAGGTATTTTCATGCTGCATTATCCCATGAGTCTCTCCTCATCCTTCCCTCAGCCCCATCTGCCCTCCGGCTCAGCTGATCACTTATTGCTCATGTTCTAGAGATCCCTAAGAATAACACCCCGGATCAGTTCCCTCACCTGTCTGCAGCCCTCCTCCCCGGGAATGTCCCTGATTTCCAGGGACCGCTAATTGTATCACAAAGTATCGGGACACACCATCTGTAACATATCATCCTTACCATGTTAATACCATTTTGAGAGCTGTGATGAATCTTTTTACATCTGCATTAATAATCCTTGATGATCCTGCCACGAAGGATCCTTGTTCACATACTTCCTGGTATAGGGTGACAACACTCGGTCCCCGTCTCCTCCTTGTGCTCCTATGTTGTCACCCTGGGCTCAATTCTGCCCCCCGCAGCGTATAAGTCAGTGCACTCCCTGCAGCAGATAAGTCGGTGCGCTCCCTGCAGCAGATAAGTCGGTGCGCTCCCTGCAGCAGATAAGTCGGTGCGC
Organism: Staurois parvus; assembly: GCF_062004578.1. NCBI lineage: Eukaryota > Metazoa > Chordata > Amphibia > Anura > Ranidae > Staurois > Staurois parvus. The sequence continues at coordinate 539,974 of NW_028319140.1, forward strand.
TCCTCCCTGCAGCAGATAAGTCGGTGCGCTCCCTGCAGCAGATAAGTCGGTGCGCTCCCTGCAGCAGATAAGTCGGTGCGCTCCTCCCTGCAGCAGATAAGTCGGTGCGCTCCTCCCTGCAGCAGATAAGTCGGTGCGCTCCCTGCAGCAGATAAGTCTGTGCGTTCCCTGCAGCAGATAAGTCTGTGCGCTCCCTGCAGCAGATAAGTCGGTGCGCTCCCTGCAGCAGATAAGTCTGTGCGCTCCCTGCAGCAGATAAGTCTGTGCGCTCCCTGCAGCGTATAAGTCGGTGCGCTCCCTGCAGCGTATAAGTCGGTGCGCTCCCTGCAGGGTATAAGTCGGTGCGCTCCCTGCAGGGTATAAGTCGGTGCGCTCCCTGCAGCAGATAAGTCGGTGCGCTCCCCGCAGCAGATAAGTCGGTGCGCTCCCCGCAGCAGATAAGTCGGTGCGCTCCCCGCAGCAGATAAGTCGGTGCGCTCCCCGCAGCAGATAAGTCGGTGCGCTCCCCGCAGCAGATAAGTCGGTGCGCTCCCCGCAGCAGATAAGTCGGTGCGCTCCCCGCAGCGTATGAGTCGGTGCGCTCCCCGCAGCGTACGAGTCGGTGCGCTCCCCGCAGCGTACGAGTCGGTGCGCTCCCCGCAGCGTACGAGTCGGTGCGCTCCCCGCAGCGTACGAGTCGGTGCGCTCCCCGCAGCGTACGAGTCGGTGCGCTCCCCGCAGCGTACGAATCGGTGCGCTCCCCGCAGCGTACGAGTCGGTGCGCTCCCCGCAACGTATGAGTCTGTGCGCTCCCTGCAATGTATAAGTCGGTCAGTAGGGGGCCCCATGAGATGCCCCTGGTACCTTTTTCATAGGCTTTTTTGAGTTTGGGCAAGGACACAGGGGCCCCATGATCCCCTATTGCCCGGGGGCCCCATGAGTTGTCAGTCCGCCCCTGCATGCAACACATGTGCCCAAATTATATTTGTATACTTTTTTCTGAGACGGACAGAGCTTTCTTTTGTTGGTATTTAATCACCACCGGGACAGAACGTTCCCTCTTTACTCAGAGGGAACGATCTCTAATCAGCAGGTCCCGGCCACGAATCATTGGCTGGGACCTGCTGACAAAATCCTGCTGTGTCCAATATCACAGTGTTTACCAATGGGGGGGGGGGTGTTGGTGGGTGCCCTGAACCCACACACAGGCAGTGACGTACCTGCAGGAGCCACCCGTCCACAGTACAAATGTGCATAGGGCAGCATGAAGTGAATGGGCTGCCCAATGTGTGACACGTGGAAATCGTGGTTGTAACATTGCAGGGGTGAACAGTCGTTCCCACAACACAATATCTGAATGGGGACTGAGAGCCACAGAAGGGACTTTCCTGAGTTATACAGACTAGAATCTCAAATCCTGAGCTACTAGCCAGGACTTCAGAGTTACCCTCCACCAGTTGCCCCACCCAACTTCTACCCCGCCCCTAAACACGCCCTTGTGAATTATCTCATGTTATGCAGAATAAAGGAAGGAGGGAAGGAAGGTTGGACTTGCATGGATGGTCTCTGGCTAAGTCAGAAGCATCACATGGCTGCTTTGTATACAATTTCCCACCCACACATCCTCTTCTGCACAGTGCGGACTGGAGAGTGGGCGAGCACAGGAGGAGGCAGAGTAGATCCAGCCTCTCTCCTCTCCTATTGGTGCGGAGGATGGGGGGAGGGGCTGAGCACTGAAGAGCACACATGGTGGCCCCAGAAAGAAACTGAAGGATCAGTGATGATCGGTGTGATCGGTGGAGGCAGTTACAAAGACCGATCTCCCAGTATGGCTTTCAATGAAGCAGCTGGAAGCCGCATCTTCTCCTGTCCCTCACGCAGATTTCAGGTGCTTCCTTGAAAGCCATACAGGGAGTTTGGTGCTTATAATTGCTCCCACCCCTAGTCCAGGCGCTGCTCGCCGGCACCTTATTTCCTCTCGCCCAATGTGAGCGGGCGAGTGGAAATTTTGAGGGCTGACATAAGATTTAAAGGCTCCAAAGTCTCATGACAAGTCACACAAGTGTGATTGGACACATGAAGTCGCATGCGAATTTGGAGTCGCACATGTGTGAATGGAACATAATTCTCCCTCATCTCTGAAGCCTGATCCACTTCCAGATCGCACTCCAGAGGCTACTGACAGGTAGTGAGGAAGCGATGCAGTGCCTCCACACTGCCTGTTTTAACCCCATTTATTGCAGACATTTGCGCCACAACCGTGTGCTTTGTGGTGAATTCGTAGAGCTTCCCCATTGACTTGGATGTGTACCGCAAGCCCGCCAATCACTACATGTTGAGTCACGTTAGCTGCACTTCATGACCGCAGTATATAAACACCCCTCTCTGCTGCCGATTGCAGCTTAAGGGGGGGCAGTTATTGGCGTGAAAACTGCAGCTTATCCACACATTTTTATCCCCCTACCAATTATGTGTCTAAATGAGGCCTAAGGTGATTTGAAGTCGCGGGCAAAATCACCACCTATCTAAATTGCGGCAGAACATGCAAACCTCCTTTTGGCGCCATTACTCCTGATGTCACCCCAAATGCAGTGCGATTTGTTGTGCAACAGAATAGCCTGGTAATCGCAGCAAAACTCGCTGTTAAAAATTGCGCTAAGCTTGTCACCAAGAAAGATGCAGAAGCTTTTTATGGGCGAAAAAGGCACATAAGGCGGCCCATTGTATAGGAACAGTATGTTCCGCTTCAGTTTAGCAGCCAATTAGAATGAAGCATGAAACGTTCCTCATTTTTTGTTTTGTGTATGTGGTGATAATTGGTTAGTTGTATCCTGGGACCGAGGTCACTTCCAGCTGTTTTCCTCAGAGGAGAGTTTGATGACAGACAAATTAATAAAGGAATTAGCAGAGCTTTGTCCCGGCTGATACGTAGTCTGGGGACGCTGACTGCCGGGAGACAGCTGCTGTGTGAGAGGAAGCCGACGTTGCTGAGATCTGAAATATACCCATCAGCCATAACATTATGACTGCCCACCATAACCCATCCAGGCATGGACTCCACTAGACCTGTGAAGGTATGCCGTGGTATCGGCACCAAGACATCACTAGCAGATCCTAGAAGTCCTGTACGTTGGGAGGTGGGGCCTTCATGGATCAGACATTTCCAGCACATGCCATAGTAGCTCAATTGGATTGAGATCTGAAGAGTTTGAAGGCCAAGTAACACCTCAAAATCATATTGTGATCCTTAAACCATTCTTGAATTTATCAGACCAGGACACCTTCTTCCATTGCTCCGTGACCAGTTCTGATACTCGGGTGTCCATTGATGGCTGTTTTGGTCACAGGTCAGCGTGGGCACCCTGACCGGTCTGCAGCTACCCAGCCCCATACACAACACACTGCGAAGCTCTGTGTGTTCTGACACCTTTCTATCAGAACCAGCATTCACATTTCCAGCAATCTGAGCTCCAGTAGCTCTTTTATTGGATCAAACTATACAGGCCAGCCTTTCCTCCCACCTCCATCAATGAGCCTTCCCTCCCCACCTCCATCAATGTGCCCCTCCCCATCAATGAGCCTTCCCTCCCCACTTCCATCAATGATTCTTCCCTCCCCACTTCCATCAATGATTCTTCCCTCCCCACTTCCATCAATGAGCCTTCCCTCCACACTTCCATCAATGAGCCTCCCCCCCCCCCACCTCCATCAATGAGCCTTCCCTCCCCACTTCCATCAATGACCCTTCCCTCCCCACTTCCATCAATGACCCTTCCCTCCCCACCTCCATCAATTACCCTTCCCTCCCCACCTCCATCAATGAGCCTTCCTTCCCCACCTCCATCAATGAGCCTTCCCTCCCCACTTCCATCAATGATTCTTCCCTCCCCACCTCCATCAATGATTCTTCCCTCCCCACTTCCATCAATGATTCTTCCCTCCCCACGTCCATCAATGATTCTTCCCTCCCCACTTCCATCAATGAGCCTTTCTTCCCCCACCTCCATCAGTAAGCCTTCCCTCCCCCACCTCCATCAATGAGCCTTCCCTCCCCACCTCCATCAATGTGCCCCTCCCCATCAATGAGCCTTCTCTCCCCACTTCCATCAATGTGCCCCTCCCCATCAATGAGCCTTCCCTCTCCACTTCCATCAATGACCCTTCCCTCCCCACCTTCATCAATGTGCCCCCCCCCCATCAGTGAGCCTTTTCTCCCCACTTCCATCAATGTGCCCCCCCCAACAATGACCCTTCCCTCCCCACCTCCATCAATGGTCTTCCCTCCCCACCTCCATCAGTGAGTCTTCCCTCCCCACCTCCATCAGTGAGTCTTCCCTCCCCACTTCCATTAGTGAGCCTTCCCTCCCAACCTCCATCAATGTCCCCCCCCCCCATCAATGAGCCTTCCCTCCCCACTTCCATCAATGAGCCTTCCCTCCCCACTTCCATCAATGACCCTTCCTTCCCCACTTCCATCAATGACCCTTCCCTCCCTACCTCCATCAAGGTGCCCCCCCCCCCCTCGCCCATCAATGAGCCTTCCCTCCCCACTTCCATCAGTGACCCTTCCCTCCCCACCTGCATCAATTACCCTTCCCTCCCCACCTCCATCAATGAGCCTTCCCTCCCCACTTCCATCAATGATTCTTCCCTCCCCACTTCCATCAATGAGCCTTCCCTCCACACTTCCATCAATGAGCCTCCTCCCCCACCTCCATCAATGAGCCTTCCCTCCCCACTTCCATCAATGACCCTTCCCTCCCCACCTCCATCAATTACCCTTCCCTCCCCACCTCCATCAACGAGCCTTCCTTCCCCACCTCCATCAATGAGCCTTCCCTCCCCACTTCCATCAATGATTCTTCCCTCCCCACCTCCATCAATGATTCTTCCCTCCCCACTTCCATCAATGATTCTTCCCTCCCCACTTCCATCAATGATTCTTCCCTCCCCACTTCCATCAATGAGCCTTTCTTCCCCCACCTCCATCAGTAAGCCTTCCCTCCCCCACCTCCATCAATGAGCCTTCCCTCCCCCACCTCCATCAGTAAGCCTTCCCTCCCCCACCTCCATCAATGAGCCTTCCCTCCCCCACCTCCATCAATGAGCCTTCCCTCCCCACCTCCATCAGTGAGCCTTCCCTCCCCCTCACCACAATCATTGTGCCTTCCCTCTCTCTGACCTCCATCAGTGACCCTTCCCTCCCCACCTGCATCAATTACCCTTCCCTCCCCACCTCCATCAATGAGCCTTCCCTCCCCACTTCCATCAATGATTCTTCCCTCCCCACTTCCATCAATGAGCCTTCCCTCCACACTTCCATCAATGAGCCTCCTCCCCCACCTCCATCAATGAGCCTTCCCTCCCCACTTCCATCAATGACCCTTCCCTCCCCACCTCCATCAATTACCCTTCCCTCCCCACCTCCATCAATTACCCTTCCCTCCCCACCTCCATCAACGAGCCTTCCTTCCCCACCTCCATCAATGAGCCTTCCCTCCCCACTTCCATCAATGATTCTTCCCTCCCCACCTCCATCAATGATTCTTCCCTCCCCACTTCCATCAATGATTCTTCCCTCCCCACTTCCATCAATGATTCTTCCCTCCCCACTTCCATCAATGAGCCTTTCTTCCCCCACCTCCATCAGTAAGCCTTCCCTCCCCCACCTCCATCAATGAGCCTTCCCTCCCCCACCTCCATCAGTAAGCCTTCCCTCCCCCACCTCCATCAATGAGCCTTCCCTCCCCCACCTCCATCAATGAGCCTTCCCTCCCCCACCTCCATCAATGAGCCTTCCCTCCCCACCTCCATCAGTGAGCCTTCCCTCCCCCTCACCACAATCATTGTGCCTTCCCTCTCTCTGACCTCCATCAGTGAACCTTCCTTCCCTCACCTCCATCAGTAAGCCTTGGCCCCCCCCACCTCCATAAATGAGCCTTGGCCCCCCCACCTCCATAAATGAGCCTTCGCCCCCCACCTCCATCATTGTGTTGAGCCCCCCCCCCTCAATCAATGAGCCTCCCCTCCTCCATCAATGAGCCCCCCCACCTCCATTAATGAGCCTTGGCTGCCCATGACCCTATCACCGGTTGGCCAGTTCTCCTTCCTTGGACCACTTTTGGTCGGTCTTGACCACTGCAGACCAGGAACATCCCACAAGAGCTGCGGTTTGGGAGTTGGTCAGTTTGGTCCTTGTCCCTCCAATTATTACACTTGTTCATTTTTTTTTAAACTTCATGGATGACATGTTCACTTGCTGCCTAATATATTTGACCCACCTTCAGTTGTCATTGTTACCAGATAACCACTGCTATTCACTATACCTGTCAGTGGTCATAATGTTATGGCTGATCAGTGTGTGTGTATATAGTATCTATATATACTGTACAGATTCTGAGAATGACACCCGTCATGTGCTGGTCTTCCTCTGTATATATACAGTTCTAGTCTCCTTAGAATGTATATGGACTGGTCTCCTCCTAGTTGTTGTCATACGATCATATGATGACAGATCACACACAGACTATATTCTCCGGGTTGCAGTTGGACCCCCGGGGGGGGGGGGGGGGGTGGACACATTTGCTCTCAGGATTCTGGCATGTCTCTTGTGAAATGGAGATGTGTCTAAAAAATGGATCTCACATTCCGGCAGCGGAGTTGGGGGGGGGGGGGGGGAATTAGTTCAAGCGGTTGCCAGACATTTGTTGATAGCAGCTATAAATGTTCCCTCCTTGTGGGCTCTGCACTTGTCTCAATGGCTGAACATGTGTCCTGTGTTGGGGCTCTACTCTGTCAGAAGATGCACAACTCTCACATTGGAGCATTCTCCCTTCCTCCGTCTTTGCATCACTGCTACTCAATCTGACACCAGATGTATTATTCCTCTGCTACAACCTCTCACCTTGTGACTTGCTACAAAGTTACAGTGTATAGCATGATCACTGGGGGGGTGGAGACTGAGACAATGCCTCCTCCTTCTACAAAGTTACAGTGTACAGCCTGATCACTGGGGGAGTGGAGACTGAGGCAATGCCTCCTCCTTCAACAAAGTTACAGTGTATAGCATGATCACTGGGGGAGGGGAGACTGAGACAATGCCTCCTCCTTCTACAGTTACAGTGTACAGCCTGATCACTGGGGGAGTGGAGACTGAGGCAATGCCTCCTCCTTCTACAAAGTTACAGTGTACAGCCTGATCACTGGGGGAGTGGAGACTGAGGCAATGCCTCCTCCTTCTACAAAGTTACAGTGTACAGCCTGATCACTGGGGGAGTGGAGACTGAGGCAATGCCTCCTCCTTCAACAAAGTTACAGTGTATAGCATGATCACTGGGGGAGGGGAGACTGAGACAATGCCTCCTCCTTCTACAAAGTTACAGTGTACAGCCTGATCACTGGGGGAGTGGAGACTGAGGCAATGCCTCCTCCTTCAACAAAGTTACAGTGTATAGCATGATCACTGGGGGAGTGGAGACTGAGGCAATGCCTCCTCCTTCAACAAAGTTACAGTGTATAGCATGATCACTGGGGGAGGGGAGACTGAGACAATGCCTCCTCCTTCTACAAAGTTACAGTGTACAGCCTGATCACTGGGGGAGTGGAGACTGAGACAATGCCCCCTCCTTCTACAGTTACAGTGTACAGCCTGATCACTGGGGGAGTGGAGACTGAGACAATGCCTCCTCCTTCTACAAAGTTACAATGTACAGCCTGATCACTGGGGGAGGGGAGACTGAGACAATGCCTCCTCCTTCTACAGTTACAGTGTACAGCCTGATCACTGGGGGAGTGGAGACTGAGGCAATGCCTCCTCCTTCAACAAAGTTACAGTGTATAGCATGATCACTGGGGGAGGGGAGACTGAGGCAATGCCTCCTCCTTCTACAAAGTTACAATGTACAGCCTGATCACTGGGGGAGGGGAGACTGAGGTAATGCCTCCTCCTTCTACAAAGTTACAATGTACAGCCTGATCACTGGGGGAGTGGAGACTGAGGCAATGCCTCCTCCTTCTACAAAGTTACAATGTACAGCCTGATCACTGGGGGAGTGGAGACTGAGGCAATGCCTCCTCCTTCTACAAAGTTACAATGTACAGCCTGATCACTGGGGGAGGGGAGACTGAGGTAATGCCTCCTCCTTCTACAAAGTTACAATGTACAGCCTGATCACTTTGGGAGAGGAGCCTGAAGAGCTACTAGTGCTCCTGATTGTACATTTTGCTTTAGATCTGCTAACAACTATGAAGTACACAGGTCTGCCTGATTGGATGCAGACTGAATGGAAGGTTCAGATAGGCCCTCACTTTAAATAGTATTAGAAAATGTAAATCCCCGTTCACATGAGCAATTTGAATCTTCGCCAGAAGTACTTCAACACTCAACACTCGGATTTTCATGATATATTCACACCTGAACATGGTGTCGCTTTAAGCTTTGATCTCCTCGCTAAAAAATCGTTTGTGAGTTCCTTTAGGGGCCGAGTCATGCGTTATGGCCCCAAGAGAATTTAATGGGAGCCCCGGAAAAAACACATTTTGTACAATTTCTTTCCTAGTAGCTTGGTTTCCATTGGCTAAGAATGAAATAAAGATTGCTCATGCCCACACACACAAGAAAAAATATTTGTGCAAATGCTAAATAGGACACCTAAAAAACAATGAAAGTTGTGCTCCACTCAAGTGTGTATGGGGCCTAATAGAGGCGACAGAGAGACTGGGAGGGTCCAGAAATCCGCACGATTTATAGACCATGTCAAATAATATACGTGGTTGATGTCTCTGATGTGGACATTGAGGATGTAATTAGATGTTCTACACCAGCCGTTCTCAACCTTGGCTTTGACAGTAACCATAGAAAGTCCAAGGGCTCGTTCACACCATGGTGCAGAGACGTCCGTTTTTCTGCACGTGTTCTGCGAGGACGCAGTGAAATCAATTGTTCTCTATGTGCCCTGTTCACACCGCCACACTGGGATCACCTGCAGATTTTTGCTGCGCAGGAATCTTCAACGTCTATAAAACTAATTGAAGCGCCCATGAAATCTGCGCGTCGGTGTCCATCATTTTTTCTACATGTATGGTGTGAATGAGACCTAAGACTAGCACACAAATCGACCGCACAGGGGCTGAGCGATAACAATCAGTACAGACTGATCAATAGCAGTTGCTGTCAAGAATATCAAAAATAGAAGGGTTCTGAAACATCGGGATGATACCAATAAGATGACAGTGTAAGGAAGCCATCTCCCAAAATTTTTCTGATGGTCACCAATGGGGAGGCTGTTCTCCTGCGACCAGCCTCGTAGAGCCGTAACTGCGTGAGCATAAGTAAAAAAGAACTAGAAATAGAAAAAAAGAAGCACAGACGAGAGAGGGAGAAGAAGGTAGTCGGTAAAATGGACTCGGAGACTCCGGAGGGAGCAGTCAGCCAAGGCCCAAGCATGTTGGATGGAGTGTGGGGAACACATATGAGATCCAAGGTTCCCAGATCTTAGGAAGTTTAGCATGTGAATCATTCAGAATACTGGACATTTGCTCATGGAGCATCATGGTGGTCCATCATGTCTTTATCTTTCTCAACCTAGTAACCACAGAGGAGCCCCTTACACTCATGGAACCCCCACTAAGATTAATCTATTGGTAATCATTAGGAAAAAGCCCCTCACATTGGTAGTCTGTTGGAAAAATGCTCCTTACAGCGGCTGTCATTTGGATGAATGCCCCCCTAACAGCGGTGGTTAGAATGCCGCCATCTTTAAAAATCTGTAGTGTCACTCTCCCGGTTCTGCCAGGTGGTGACGGACGTGGATTTTTGAAGGCACCATTAGATGGGATGTCAATTGGCCGCAGTTCAGGGAACCCCTAGAAGCCTCTGGATGAACCCTAGTTGAGAATGGGTGCTCTACACTATTTCTGTAATTATATGTTTGTTTTATATATCGGACATCTCATAGACTTCAATGTGTTATGTATGGATTGGTGGAGACATACTGTATACTATTTATAATATTTGTGAGATACATGTAGATATGTAGACAGGGGTGTTGAGTCACCAAATTGGGAATCTTTTGAATTTTCAGTGTTAGATTTCTTAAGAAACAAGTAGCATTAGTCCAGGGGTGTCAAACTGGCGGCCCTCCAGCTGCTGCGAAACTACAAGTCCCATCATGCCTCTGCTTTTGGGAGTCATACTTATAACTGTCAGTCTTGCAATGCCTCATGGGACTTGTAGTTTGGCGACAGCTGGAGGGCCGCCAGTTTGACACCTGCGCATTAGTCCAACGTCTTGTCAGTATATCCGATTGGTGGGCTCACACGACATAATTATTGCTATCTAAAGAAGATTGTACAACTGGATTGTAACATGCGTGGACAGCTTTACTAATCTGTGATTGCACTCTAAAGTTTTACCAGTGGCATCGTAAATCACTCCATAAAGTCTAGTTTTCTGAATTTGGTGTTGCAAGAGAAGCGTGCTTGTTTATACCCCATTCACTCTCTAGAGGTCCAATGCCCAGTGCTCCCAGTCTGAGAGGACTCAGGAATATCCTATAGACGTCTCAATGTATCCATATTGTAAATAGAGAGAACCTACCTCCAGGAAGACCATGTGAAGTACAGGGTGCTCACCACATCTAACCCAGAGACCAGCGGTCCAACCCAATGCCCAGTTCTCCCAGTCTGAGAGGACTCAGGAATATCCTATAGACGTCTCAATGTATCCATATTGTAAATAGAGAGAACCTACCTCCAGGAAGACCGTGTGCAGTACAGGGTGCTCACCACATCTAACCCAGAGACCAGCGGTCCAACCCAAAGCCCAGTTCTCCCAGTCTGAGAGGACTCAGGAATATCCTATAGACGTCTCAATGTATCCATATTGTAAATAGAGAGAACCTACCTCCAGGAAGACCGTGTGAAGTACAGGGTGCTCACCACATCTAACCCAGAGACCAGCGGTCCAACCCAATGCCCAGTTCTCCCAGTCTGAGAGGACTCAGGAATATCCTATAGACGTCTCAATGTATCCATATTGTAAATAGAGAGAACCTACCTCCAGGAAGACCGTGTGCAGTACAGGGTGCTCACCACATCTAACCCAGTGACCAGCGGTCCAACCCAATGCCCATTGCTCCCAGTCTGAGAGGACTCAGGAATATCCTATAGACATCTCAGTGTATCTATATTGTAGATAGAGAGAACCTACCTCCAGGAAGACCGTGTGCAGCACAGGGTGCTCACCACATCTAACCCAGTGACCAGCGGTCCAACCCAATGCCCAGTTCTCCCAGTCTGAGAGGACTCAGGAATATCCTATAGACGTCTCAATATATCCATGTTGTAGATAGAGAGAACCTACCTCTAGGAAGACCGTGTGCAGCACAGGGTGCTCACCACATCTAACCCAGGGACCAGCGGTCCAACCCAATGCCCATTGCTCCCAGTCTGAGAGGACTCAGGAATATCCTATAGACGTCTCAATGTATCCATATTGTAGATAGAGAGAACCTACCTCCAGGAAGACCGTGTGCAGTACAGGGTGCTCACCACATCTAACCCAGTGACCAGCGGTCCAACCCAATGCCCAGTTCTCCCAGTCTGAGAGGACTCAGGAATATCCTATAGACATCTCAGTGTATCTATATTGTAGATAGAGAGAACCTACCTCCAGGAAGACCGTGTGCAGCACAGGGTGCTCACCACATCTAACCCAGGGACCAGCGGTCCAACCCAATGCCCAGTGCTCCCAGTCTGAGAGGACTCAGGAATATCCTATAGACGTCTCAATATATCCATGTTGTAGATAGAGAGAACCTACCTCTAGGAAGACCAGGTGCAGCACAGGGTGCTCACCACATCTAACCCAGGGACCAGCGGTCCAACCCAATGCCCAGTGCTCCCAGCCTGAGAGGATTCTGGAATATCCTATAGATGTCTCAATGTATCCATATTGTGAATAAAGAGAACCTACCTCTAGGAAGACCGTGTGCAGTACAGGATGCTCACCACATCTAACCCAGTGACCAGTGGCCCAACCCAATGCCCAGTGCTCAGTCTGAGAAGACTCAGGAATATCTTATTGATGTCTCAATGTATCCATATTGTAAATAAGGAGAACCTACCTCCAGGAAGACTGACTGGGCCGCACAGGGTGCTCACCACATCATTTCCTTCCACCATGATCCTCTTGGTGCACAGTTTCCACAGGCCGAAGTGGGCCACCTCGCAGGGTTGGGTGAAGTCGTCCACCTTCGGGCTCATGACCGCCCAGTGGTTGCCCATGATGGCGGCCAGCATCAGAGACACCCCAATCAGGGTGATAAAGAAGGTGATCCGAATCTTCAGGGCTTTAAGTTCCTGCATGGTGGTGGTGGTGGTGGTGGAATCCCAGGGGTCTGCAAGTCTTCAGGGGTCCAAGGCTTGTCCTGCTCTTGGTAGGGATCTCTCATCTACTGGTGTGTGTCTGTGAGTGATTTTTGGCTGAGGTCGGGGAAGGGGCTGGACCAGCCTTGCAGTCCACAGCTGTTGGGATCTGTCAGCGCATTTTATAGGCAGGCTCGGTGCTATGGGGGTCTTCTACATACTTCGACAAGACGCTTCATCTCCCTAATCCTCCTCTTTCTCATATCGGGAATTGTTCTGTTTGCTTCTGATGATGAAGCCTTTGGTTTTTTCTAATAAATAATTACATTGTTGCATCCTGCTATACAAACAGATACTTCACAGAGAAATAAATATTTACTTTTTTGTTTTCAAGGAAATTAAATTTGATTGAATCCAAATCACTAAAACCCTCCTATGAGCTTTACCTTGTTAGTGGCATCTAACAAGTCATTTTAAATCTGCAGCTTCCAATAAAATTTTCCCTGGTGATTCTGCCCTGAATGTCCTTGTTCAGGCACTTCCTGTTACAGGGTGACAATGCTCTGCCCCTGTCTTCTAATTGTGCTCTTGCGTTGTCACCCTGTCACATGAAGACTGCAAGGGGTTTATTTACTAAAGCTGGAGAGTGCAAAATCAGACTCACTTCTGCATAGAAACCAATCAGCTTCCAGGTTTCATTGCCAAAGCTTCATTGAACAAGCTGAGGTTAGAAGCTGATTGGTTTCTATGCAGAAGGGAGTCTGATTTTGGACTCTCCAGCTTTAGTAAATAAACCCCCAAGTGACTGTTCCAACAAACATAGCACAGAAATGGTCTACAGTTGTCAATAGAAGCAAACCTGCCCTGAGAAATGCCCTGCACTCATTGCTGGAGTGCATATAGACAGAGAGAGACTGCAAAGAGGCTGCGGGAGATCTGCAGCGCTGAGATGAAAAAGAGGTAAAAACAATAATAGACTAATAAAAAGACAAAAAAAGACCGTTGTTTGATACACCAGGCATATCATTCTAATGTGTGACATTCATCTAGGATTTACATCTATTTTAAAGCCATAGGACCAACATTATCTCTATGTGAACACCATAGCAGCTGTTGTATAGATCAGTAAGGCCTTGTTCACAGAAATGTAAAGAACTCTATTGAAGCTCTCCAGACACCTTGCAAAGCCTATTCTATAATGATAATAATACTAATAATAGTAATATTAGGACTTTATTGTATAAAAACTTACAACTACATTTCCATTGTATTCCTTACATGAGGTAATAAATAATGACCGCAGTTACAGAAGAATGGAAATAAGTATATACATACAGTCATGGCCAAAAATCTCATCCCACCTGCACCTCTGTCAGAGAACGCACCACGTCACCCAGAAAATTGCTGCAATGACAAATGTTTCGGCATTCTCATGTTTATTTCTTTGGTTTGTATCGGTATGACACAAAAATGTGGAGAAACAAAAAGCCAAATCTGACACATTCCACGCAAAACCCCAAAAATGGACTGGACAAAATTATGGCAGCTTCTCAAGAATTGTAAGAAATAATTGCATGACCAGGTGCTGACAATATAGAAATCCCACCGACAACCAGGGACAATGGTGAAAAATGGCCTCCACCTTTCTGTTGTGTGTCTGTGTGCCGCATGGAGAAGAGAAAGAGCAGCAAAGAATTGTCTGAGGATTGGAGAACAAAAATGGTGGGAAAGCATGGACAATCTCAAGGTTACAAGTCCATCTCCAGAGATCTTAATGTTCCTGCGTCCACTGTGCGCAACATTGTCAAGAGGTTTCCAGCCAATGGCACTGTAGCTAATCTCCCCGGACATGGATGAAAGACAAAATTTAATCAAAGATTGCAACGAAGGATTGTTTGAATGATGGCTAAAGAACCTCGATCAACTTCCAGACAAATTCAAGCACAGGGTACAACTGTCCGCTCACACTATATCTCATCATCTGAATGAAAAGGGATGCTATGGTGGGAGACCCAAGAGGACCCCACTGCTGACACAGAAATATGGTGGGAGACCTAGGAGGACCCCACTGCTGACACAGAAATATGGTAGGAGACCCAGGAGGACCCCACTGCTGACACAGAAATATGGTGGGAGACCTAGGAGGACCCCACCGCTGACACAGAAATATTGGAGGAGACCCAGGAGGACCCCACTGCTGACACAGAAATATGGTGGGAGACCCAGGAGGACCCCACCGCTGACACAGAAATATAGGAGGAGACCCAGGAGGACCCCACTGCTGACACAGAAATATGGTGGGAGACCCAGGAGGACCCCACTGCTGACACAGAAATATAGGAGGAGACCCAGGAGGACCCCACTGCTGACACAGAAATATGGTAGGAGACCCAGGAGGACCCCACTGCTGACACAGAAATATGGTGGGAGACCCAGGAGGACCCCACTGCTGACACAGAAATATGGTGGGAGACCTAGGAGGACCCCGCTGCTGACACAGAAATATGGTAGGAGACCCAGGAGGACCCCACTGCTGACACAGAAATATAGGAGGAGACCCAGGAGTACCCCACTGCTGACACAGAAATATGGTAGGAGACCCAGGAGGACCCCACTGCTGACACAGAAATATGGTGGGAGACCCAGGAGGACCCCACTGCTGACACAGAAATATGGTGGGAGACCCAGGAGGACCCCACTGCTGACACAGAAATATAGGAGGAGAACCAGGAGGACCCCACTGCTGACACAGAAATATGGTGGGAGACCCAGGAGGACCCCACTGCTGACACAGAAATATGGGAGGAGACCCAGGAGGACCCCACTGCTGACCCAGAAATATGGGAGGAGACCCAGGAGGACCCCACTGCTGACACAGAAATATGGGAGGAGACCCAGGAGGACCCCACTGCTGACACAGAAATATGGTGGGAGACCCAGGAGGACCCCACTGCTGACACAGAAATATGGTGGGAGACCCAGGAGGACCCCACTGCTGACACAGAAATATGGTGGGAGACCCAGGAGGACCCCACTGCTGACACAGAAATATGGGAGGAGACCCAGGAGGACCCCACTGCTGACACAGACACATTTTGGAAGCCAGATTGAAGTTTGCGAAAACTTACCTGAGGAAGCCAAAACCCTTCTGGGAGAATGTGCTGTGGACAGCACATTCAAAATGGCATCTTTTTGGTAAAGCCCATCATTCTACTCTTTTCAGAAAAAGCAATGAGGCCTTTAAAGAAAAGTATTCAGTCCCTCCAGTCACACATGGTGGGGGGGTCACTGATGTTTTGGGGTGGCTCTGCTGCTTCAGGCACTGGATGTCTTGGCTGTGTGCATGGCATTATGAAATCTGAAGACTACCAAAGAATTCTCGGGTGCAATGTAGGGCCTGGTGTCAGAATGTTGGGTCTCCCAATGTCAGAGGTCAGGGGTCTTCCAGCAGGACAATGACCCAAAGCACACGTCAAAAAGCCCCAGAAATGGTGTCAGACAAAGCGCTGGAGAGGACTGAACTTGCCAGCAATAAGTTCAGATCTCCATCCCATAGAGCTCCTGTGGAGAGATCTCAGACCAGCAGTTGGGAAAAGGAACCCTTCCAATCTGAGAGACCCGGAGCAGTTGGAGAAAGAAGAGCGATCCAAAATTCCAGTAGAAAGGTGGAAGAAACTCATTGATGGTGACAGGAAGCCATTGATTTCACTAATTTTCTCCAATGGGTGTGCTTCCAAATTTTACATTGAGATTTCCAATAACTTTGGCCAGTCCATTTTTGGGGATGTGTGTGTCATGATTGGCTCTTAGAGTGGTCACATGATCAGGAACCCATCCCACTGGCTCCTGATCAGAATCCATAATGTGCATTTTTCACAGGTTTTCTTGCCTAGTAACTAGCTTTCCATTGGCTAAAAGTAATAAGAAAATGCTGAGGTCTGAAACATGCACTTGTACAAACATCAAAAAACAAAATAAAACAATGATGACCAAGGACGCTGAGGTGGGATTGGGGCTTGTGGTGGACTTTTGATGGGATTTGATCTGAGATTACAGCTGTGCATCCATGCCGTGTGAAGAAACAAAGCCTACACCCACACCATTTATCATTTCCCCATTATGTCTGCAAATACATGCACATGGTATGTATTGGGTGCGCACAGAACTAATTAACAAGCATGAATGTTAGTTCCAGTGGCCATATGTATGGCAGCTGAGCTATGGGGTGTCTAATATAAAATGGGGGTTATTTTTGCTCTATCTAAGCACTGTTAGCATTATTAGCTTTTATTGTAATGTTTATGCATAAAATTCCACCTGCTGGTGCCTGAAATACACAATCCTATGATAAATATTCATATATACTGTACATATACAGGATTGTATATTTATTTATTACAGGGATTTATATAGCACCAACAACTTTGGCAGTGCTTTACATATTATACATTCCTGCCCCTGGGAGCTTACAATCTATGGTCCCTATTTCACATACATACAGTATCTCCCAGAAGTGAGTCCACCCCTTACATTTTTGTAAATATTTGATTCTATCTTTTCATGTGAAGAAATGACACTTTGCTACAATGTGACGTAGTCAGTGTACAGCTTGTATAACATGTAAATTTGCTGTCCCCTCAAAATAACTCAACACACCGCCATTAATGTTTAAATCGCTGGCCTCTAGCAACCAGTCAGTGAGCTGTAAGGATGTGCAGTAACCTCTAGCAACCAATCATCAAGCAGAAACGATGTTCAGTAACCTCTTGCAACCAATCAGTGAGTGATAATGATGTGCAGTGGCCTCTAGCAACCAATCATCAAGCAGAAATGATGTTCAGTAACCTCTTGCAACCAATCAGTGAGTGGTAATGGTGTGCAGTGGCCTCTAGCAACCAATCAATGAGCTGTAAGGATGTGCAGTAACCTCTAGCAACTAATCATCAAGCAGAAATGATGTTCAATAACCTCTTGCAACCAATCAGTGAGTGGTAATGGTGTGCAGTGGCCTCTAGCAACCAATCAATGAGCTGTAAGGATGTGCAGTAACCTCTAGCAACCAATCATCAAGCAGAAATGATGTTCAATAACCTCTTGCAACCAATCAGTGAGTGGTAATGGTGTGCAGTGGCCTCTAGCAAACAATCATCAAGCAGAAATGATGTGCAGTAACCTCTTGCAACCAATCAGTAAGTGGTAATGGTGTGCAGTGGCCTCTAGCAACCAACCAATGAGCTGTAAGGATGTGCAGTAACCAATAGCAACCACCCCTCAAGCAGAAATGATGAGCTGTAACTTCTGACAACCAATCGCAATTGCAGCCTGATCTGCTGCAGTAAATTGATTTTGAGCCTAGCTGCTATTTATTGTATGTCTCAGTGCAGGTGGAGAGCGAATTTGCATGGGGGGATGGAAATGTTTGCCCAGGGTCCAATTAATATTAAGCACTTGCCGACCAGTCTTATCCCTTTTACGTCAGAAAAAAAATGGGCTGCTCAATCTAAAATGCCTGGACCGATTTTTTTGTCCCGGTCTGGGCCTGCCTGTCCTATTATTCTAAGTACCTACCTGCCTCTTTCTCCTTCTGCTGCTGCCAATCTGAAAACAGCTGGGAAGGAGATAGCTGACTCAAA
The DNA here is from genome assembly GCF_062004578.1 of Staurois parvus. Taxonomy (NCBI): domain Eukaryota; kingdom Metazoa; phylum Chordata; class Amphibia; order Anura; family Ranidae; genus Staurois; species Staurois parvus. The sequence goes on from NW_028319140.1 coordinate 557,952, forward strand.
GCTGCAGCTTGTCTGGGCTGTGAGCCCTTTCCCGAAACCAGTAATGGCAGGAGGAATGCAGGGGGAGGGGGGACATGTCAGCCGCTGCATCCCCCTTGCCATTGCTGCTCTCAGGAAAGTGGTCACAGCCGAGACAAGCTGCAGCTTTGAGTCAGCTGTCTCCTTCCTAGCTGTTTTCAGATTGGCTGCAGCTATGAATCAGCCGTCTCCTTGATAAATGTTATCAGATTGGTCAGAGCCGAGGATGGGAGGAGCAGGTTGTATTCATAACTAGGGGTAGAAAGCACTTAGAAACACGGTGGAGAATATGACATCTACATTGTGCCATGGGGGTCAAAACTACAAAAATACATTATAATGAAAGTTCTCCTTTAAAAGCGCACAGAACAGCACCATACCCATTGAACATCATTGCAGCCAAACAGGTTCTTCGATTGTGGTCATACATGTGCACAAATGTTCGCACACGCCAGAGAGCCACCAATCTAATTATACTCTCGTGGTTTATCCTTTCCCATGTTTACTAAATACAATGAAATGGATCAAAGCGAATGAAAATACTTTATTCTATTGAGCAGTAACATTCCTTATACCCTCATGAATTGTTTGTTTTTTTTCTTTATGGCTAATATGTGGGAAAATACATTTTATTTATTGCAAATAAACAACCATAGGGTCCCCTGAAAGGGATCGGCAGAGCAAAACGCCACGCCGCAAACAAAATACATCTGCAAAACTAGGATTTCCCTTTATTACATTGTATCAACGTGAAACCCTGTATCTGTTAACATGTATCTAAAACACCGACACCTACACACAATACTACACACAATACTACACACAATACTACACACAATACTACACACAATACTACACACAATACTACACACAATACTACACACAATACTGCACACAATACTACACACTCTTAGGTCGTCTAAAGCTAACATTTTGTTTTATCCGGATGTTTTTGAAATGAATATTTATTTTTCCACTAGTGGAGTAAATTGGATGATGCTTGAAGGGTTTTTTTTTGTTTTTTGCCTTCCTCTGGATCAACCAATGGTATAAGGCTCTATATATGGAGGTGTGACTTTTTTTTTTTCTTATTGGTGAAACTCAATGGACTTGTTTTTTTTGTTTGTTTTTTTACCAGCATAACTTTGTAAGTATAATGGCCCGTTCACACCAGAAACTGCAGGTAACTGCACATTTTTTTTCTTGTAGCTATGCTTGTAGCGGGCCTCTATGTGCTCTGTGATGCGTTGCAGTGAATTTGCAGTGTGTTTGCCCACATTTTTGCGCATTTGCGGTGCAGTAAAATGCAGCATGCTGTACTTTTCTATACTGCGTTGCACTGCAATGGTGTGAACTACGCCCATAGGATAGCCTGGATTTTGGCTGTCTATGCAGTTGGAGTCCAGAATGCATCAAACTGCATTCCACTGCGTTCGGTGTGAAAAGGCCCTTAAAGGACAAACATTCACCAAGAACAAGTGACAAAGTAAAAATGATTTACTGTACATAGCTAGTTTTTTCACAATTAATTTGGAGATGCTCTACATGAAAAAAAATAAAAGAAGCATGCCGTGGATGTTACCAGAAACTCCTTGGCGTAATCTGATCGTCAGTTTCTGAGGAGGCGCAGCGTCTGAGTCACAGTCACCGCTCGCCCCGGTCTAAATCTGACTCACCCCGATCAGATGGAGAAAACAACTGTGAAGATTCCATGTTGTCACTGCCAGGCAGACCTGTCACCTCCGCTTACTCCACCGGAGCCGCCATTTGTCTCCTCTGTTTTGTAGTGATGATTTCACCGTCATTCACATGCCATTGCCGAGATTTTACATACAATTTCTGGGGACTTTTCCCTGCCTAGCCTCTGCGACCAACATTGTGTTAGGGTGCTAGAAAACCACTACGTGTGAACCTATGGCTCCAATGACTCTTCAATGAACAAGAATTAGATTGGTTGAAGTTCAGGTATATGGATATTTCTGTATAGTTACATTGTTCCAGCTTGATCCAATGTAAGTATATCTGAGCCATTAGGGCTGCTGTTAGGAATTACAGGGCGCAGTACAGCCTACCTGACAGCAATCCCCCCATCAGATTATATTTTTGCTCACATTCCCCAGCTGTGATGCTGTGCTCCACAGCCGTGACAGAAATGATACCCCCCCTTAAACAAGACCCAGTCAGTAGTGCTGCTCTGTAAGTGCCTCACAAGTGCAAAGCATGCAGTTGCTGTGCGCTAGGGTGAGGTTAAAGTGGGTAGTGAGGGGGCAATATTTTTTTTACATTTCTCTAACTGCCTTGTTTGGGGGCCTTTGGTGAAAGATCAGGGGTCTAAACAGACCTCTGATGTCTCACATTTGATCATCAGTCTCTTTCCCTGCAGCCTCAGCTGCACTGGACAGTGAATGAATGGGAAGCACTCTGCTCATTCCAAAACTGAAGCATAGTAAACACAGATGAATGGACACAGGATCAATCGATACTGATCGATCACTGTGTTCATTTAGGAAAATACTGTATTTAGCATCCCCTCTTCTCTCCATCCTGAACAATTCCTGAAATAATCCTCCTGTGTGCCCGCTGCAGCCTCTGGCATGAGGGGAGGGCAACTGGCAACGCTGCAGGGGATCACACGGGGTGAAAGGGGGTGCAGAAGGTAGAAATGACCCCCCCTGCTGCACAGCCAGAGGGAGAAGGAGAAGCCAGCAGCACTGAAGGGGGATCCACAAGAGTCACAAGTGTCAGCAATAAGGCAGTACAGTCGGCCCTCCAGCACGACAGGTGCCCGGGCCTACCTTTTGAACTGAAGGGGGCCAGGCCTGTAACGGGGGGGCTGTACTGCCTTGTCAGCAGCCCTATGTGCCATACATGTGGGATCCCTCTAGAGGCTGGAAAGTCACCTCTACCATAATGATCTCCATTAGCTTCTAGGTGCCTCTCCACCTAATCCAGTCAGAGAATGCTTTGCAGTCATTAAGAGAATGTTAGGCGTTCTATATATTGATGTCTGTGCTGAGTGAGCGGCCTCCTGTGTTCACTAAGCAGCATGGCAGCTGCTTGGCACGGACGGGGCAGCAAGTGGCAATCAATGTAGTAGCGTGATTTCCAGATCCAGGTATGGCACATACATACTTACATCCAAACTGGACCAGAGTCACTGAGCGAAATATAGCTTTGCCTAAACTTCATGTTCAAGTGTGTGTCATTGTATGTGACACCAAAAACATTTCCTTTTAGTTTTGCATCTTAGTGTTGCTGATATCCTGCAGCCTCTGTGCAGCCACGTCCTGTCTACATGCACTCCTGTGATTTCTCAGGGCGGGCTTCCCAATGGTGACCACACTGGACAATGCCATTGTCCATATGACAGGGTGACAACAGGGTGTCCATATGACAGGGTGACAACAGGGTGTCCATATGACAAGTCCATATGACAGGGTGACAACTTAGAACAGTTGGGAGACAGGGACAGAGTGTATATATATATATATATGACCATTCTGTATTCATTAATAAATTGTTTAATACATTTTTGTAACATCCACACTCAAAATCAGCCCCCTGCATTACCCTGTACAGCAGAGCTCAGACTAGGAGGGAGAGGGGCAGGGCTGGGAGCCAATCATATGTGCTGCATGTATAATTTTTAACAAAAAAGAAAACCCTGCTGATAGGAGGGAAGTGCAGAGTGAGTAGAGAGATTACCCGTTCAGTCTGCTGCTCTTTTACATCCAATCACAAGTTGGGGTTGCAGAGAGGACAGCACTGTATCCCTTCTCTGTAAGTGGTGTCAACCACCTGGATCTGCTGTGTGGCAGAGGTGTGTAAATCAAAGGACTGGATGGACAGACATACAGAATGGAATAATCATGTAAATGAACACTAATGTGGGGTAGATGTGTTCACCATCCGTCACTTCCACTATGATGGTGATGGCTGGTGTCTGAGGCGGGTGTCCTGCGGCTTCACCTCCAGGTTGTCTCTCTATGAGCGGTGGGCTGCAGTGAGATGTGTCATGTGAACTAGGCCAGGTTTATGCTCTGTTGAGTTTCCAACATGATGATATGGAGTGATGGCTCACATGGATGAGGATGGGAACTGGGGAAGCACAATAGTCTCTGCTTCTAGTTTTGCACAGCTTTTAGAGTACACCTGTGGTGGGCTACTTGGGGGCTCTGGCTGTATGGCGGGGTTATGCCGGCATTGCTTCTCTGCCCTGCATCTCTCTCGGGCTGTTCTGGGGCTCTGTCTATAACAGGGGGCTGTTCTGGGTTCTGTCTATAACAGGGGGCTGTTCTGGGGTGCTGTCTATAACAGGGGGCTGCTCTGGGGCTCTGTCTATAACAGGGGGCTGTTCTGGGGCTCTGTCTATAACAGGGGGCTGTTCTGGGGTTCTGTCTATAACAGGGGGCTGTTCTGGGTTCTGTCTATAACAGGGGGCTGTTCTGGGTTCTGTCTATAACAGGGGGCTTTTGTGGGGTTCTGGCTATAACAGGGGGCTGTTCTGGGTTCTGTCTATAACAGGAGGCTGTTCTGGGGCTCTGTCTATAACAGGGGGCTGTTCTGGGGTTCTGTCTATAACAGGGGGCTGTTCTGGGTTCTGTCTATAACAGGGGGCTGTTCTGGGTTCTGTCTATAACAGGGGGCTTTTGTGGGGTTCTGGCTATAACAGGGGGCTGTTCTAGGGTTCTGTCTCTACTAGGGGGCTGTTCTGGGTTCTGTCTATATCAGGGGGCTGTTCTGGTGTTCTGTTTCTGCTAGGGGGCTGTTCTGGGTTCTGTCTATAACAGGGGGCTGTTCTGGGGCTCTGTCTATAACAGGGGGCTGTTCTGGGTTCTGTCTATAACAGGGGGCTGTTCTGGGGTGCTGTCTATAACAGGGGGCTGCTCTGGGGTTCTGTCTATAACAGGGGGCTGTTCTGGGGCTCTGTCTATAACAGGGGGCTTTTGTGGGGTTCTGTCTATAACAGGGGGCTGTTCTAGGGTTCTGTCTCTACTAGGGGGCTGTTCTGGGGTTCTGTCTATAACAGGGGGCTGTTCTGGGGCTCTGTCTATAACAGGGGGCTGTTCTGGGTTCTGTCTATAACAGGGGGCTGTTCTGGGGTGCTGTCTATAACAGGGGGCTGCTCTGGGGTTCTGTCTATAACAGGGGGCTGTTCTGGGGTTCTGTCTATAACAGGGGGCTGTTCTGGGGCTCTGTCTATAACAGGGGGCTGTTCTGGGGTTCTGTCTATAACAGGGGGCTGTTCTGGGGTTCTGTCTATAACAGGGGGCTGTTCTGGGTTCTGTCTAGAACAGGGGGCTGTTCTGGGTTCTGTCTATAACAGGGGGCTGTTCTGGGGTTCTGTCTAGAACAGGGGGCTTTTCTGGTGTTCTGTTTCTGCTAGTGGGCTGTTCTGGGTTCTGTCTATAACAGGGGGCTTTTGTGGGGTTCTGGCTATAACAGGGGGCTGTTCTAGGGTTCTGTCTCCTGTGGTGGGCTACTTGGGGGCTCTGGCTGTATGGCGGGGTTATGCCGGCATTGCTTCTCTGCCCTGCATCTCTATCCTGCGGGCTGTTCTGGGGTTCTGTCTATAACAAGGGGCTGTTCTGGGGTTCTGTCTAGAACAGGGGGCTGTTCTGGTGTTCTGTTTCTGCTAGGGGGCTGTTCTGGGGCTCTGTCTATAACAGGGGGCTGTTCTGGGGTTCTGTCTCTACTAGGGGGCTGTTCTGGGTTCTGTCTATAACAGGGGGCTGTTCTGGGGCTCTGTCTATAACAGGGGGCTGTTCTGGGTTCTGTCTATAACAGGGGGCTGTTCTGGGGTGCTGTCTATATCAGGGGGTTGTTCTGGTGTTCTGTTTCTGCTAGGGGGCTGTTCTGGGTTCTGTCTATAACAGGGGGCTTTTGTGGGGTTCTGGCTATAACAGGGGGCTGTTCTGGGGTTCTGTCTCTACTAGGGGGCTGTTCTGGGGTTCTGTCTCTACTAGGGGGCTGTTGTGAGTTCTGGCTATAACGGGGGCTCCTCTGGGGTTCTGCCTCTACTAGGGGGCTGTTCTGGGGTTCTGGCTATAACAGGGGGCTGTTCTGGGGTCCTGTCTATAACAGGGGGCTCATCAAGGACTGTATCTGTACCCGGGGGGGGGGGCTGTAGTGGTGTTCTGGCCAAGACTTTGCTGTCAGGGCTGTATCTGTACCCGGCGGCTGTAGTGGTGTTCTGGCCAAGACTTTGCTGTCAGGGCTGTATCTGTACCCGGGGGGGGGGGGGGGGCTGTTGTGGTGTTCTGGCCAAGACTTTGCTGTCTGGGCTGTATCTGTACCCAGGGGCTGTAGTGGTGTTCTGGCCAAGACTTTGCTGTCAGGGCTGTATCTGTACCCGGGGGGGGGGGGGCTGTTGTGGTGTTCTGGCCAAGACTTTGCTGTCAGGGCTGTATCTGTACCTGGGGGCTGTAGTGGTGTTCTGGCCAAGACTTTGCTGTCAGGGCTGTATCTGTACCTGGGGGCTGTAGTGGTGTTCTGGCCAAGACTTTGCTGTCAGGGCTGTATCTGTACCCGGGGGGGGCTGTTGTGGTGTTCTGGCCAAGACTTTGCTGTCAGGGCTGTATCTGTACCCGGGGGGGGGGGGCTGTAGTGGTGTCCTGGCCAAGACTTTGCTGTCAGGGCTGTATTTAGACCTCTTGCTGCCCTAGGCAAGCCTGGATGATAACACTCCTTGGTATAAGCCCTGCACGTTGCCTCATGTCATCATCATTTCAGTACATTGATTGGAGGCAGCACAGGATCTTCATTATGTTCTGAACTACTTATCAAGTCTACAGATCACCAAACAAAAGAAAGGAAAGATGGCTTCATGTTTTCCGAACAGTAGTGAGTCTTCTGACTCCTCTGAGCATCCCCTGCACATCCCCCTACAATTTCCTTGCTTAGTTGTGGTACAAATGTCTAGAAGAGGGACACAAGATAAGGAAAAATGGATCACAATTTGTGAATGTTGAGGTTTGGATTTGCCCCCCTGTGACCCTGTCATTGTGGCAGATACAGCCCTGGCCTCCCTTGGGGCCCCAGCCATATCAGGGCCTCCTTTCCTCAGCTCCCCCCTCCATGTACATGTGCTCCTGCAGGGAGTAGTATGTGCCACTGCAGGGAGTAGTATGTGTCACTGCACGGAGTAGTATGTGCCACTGCAGGGAGTAGTATGTGTCACTGCACGGAGTAGTATGTGTCACTGCAGGGAGTAGTATGTGTCACTGCAGGGAGTAGTATGTGTCACTGCACGGAGTAGTATGTGTCACTGCACGGAGTAGTATGTGCCACTGCAGGGAGTAGTATGTGCCACTGCAGGGAGTAGTATGTGTCACTGCAGGGAGTAGTATGTGTCACTGCAGGGAGTAGTATGTGCCACTGCACGGAGTAGTATGTGTCACTGCAGGGAGTAGTATGTGTCACTGCAGGGAGTAGTATGTGTCACTGCAGGGAGTAGTATGTGCCACTGCAGGGAGTAGTATGTGTCACTGCACGGAGTAGTATGTGTCACTGCACGGAGTAGTATGTGTCACTGCATGGAGTAGTATGTGTCACTGCAGGGAGTAGTATGTGTCACTGCACGGAGTAGTATGTGTCACTGCACGGAGTAGTATGTGCCACTGCAGGGAGTAGTATGTGCCACTGCAGGGAGTAGTATGTGTCACTGCAGGGAGTAGTATGTGTCACTGCAGGGAGTAGTATGTGTCACTGCAGGGAGTAGTATGTGTCACTGCAGGGATCGCCTTCCCGCAGAGTCCGGAGATTTGTTGTGATCTTAGTCCAGCGGAGAGAGTAGATCTGTGACTGATGTCATGGGATCATTATATCCGGGACGCCTAATCGGCGCGGCGTCATATGTATCCCAACCAGCAGTTCAGGAATTGGTGAGCGTCTTATACAGCGACAGTGAACGCATGTGGCCTCATCGTGAGCGCAGCGACCTCTTCTGCGGTTACACACGCAATGAATTGCCTCGCAGCTGAAATAATGATTTCTCAGACGGCTCTGGCTCCCATATTTAGGCAGAAAATGGACTCATTTGCGTCTATAAATATAGATTGCCGCGGCCGGGTAACAACCGCGCGCCTCCGCTGCACAGCAGATGATTCTGAATGTGACCCCACATTACCATGCATGGCGCGGTCACTGAGGTTAATACACCAATAAGGAGCTTTATATCCGTCTCCGCAGGATTGGACAATGGCTGAATTCCTCCGCTCCACTTATTCCACTCTCATTTCAAGACGATTTCCATGTTCTGCTTCCACTGTTGTAGAATATTCATGAAACATCATAAAATATCAATTAAAAGCTTCCTGGTTGGTAAACACAAAAACATACATCGATCAGCCATAACATTATGACCACCCCCCCCCCCCCATGAACCATTGAGGCATGGACTCCACTAGACCTGTGACGATATGCTGTGGTATCTGGCACCAAGCCAGACTGGGAGAGTATGGAGGCCAAGTCAACACCTCCAATGAACTTGTTGAGTTCCTCAAACCATTCTTGAATTCGTCGTACCAGACCACTTTTTCCATTGCTCCTTGGTCCAGTTCTGATGCTCACTTGCCCATTGTGGGTGCATTTGGCTGTGGACATGGGCCAGCATGGGCACCATGACCGGTCTGCAGCTACACAGCCCCATTCACAACAAACTGTGATGCTCTGTGTGTTCTGACACCTTTCTGACACCAGCATTACAATTATATTGATATTGATCTATTGGTCTTGATCTCCAATAACTCTTCTACTGGATCTGACTACATAGACCAGCCTTCCCTCCCACACCTCCATCAATGAACCCTCCTTCCCACACCTCCATCAATGAACCCTCCCTCCCACACCTCCATCAATGAGCCCTCCTTCCCACACCTCCATCAATGAACCCTCCCTCCCACACCTCCATCAATGAACCCTCCCTCCCACACCTCCATCAATGAGCCCTCCTTCCCACACCTCCATCAATGAACCCTCCCTCCCACACCTCCATCAATGAGCCCTCCTTCCCACACCTCCATCAATGAGCCTTCCTTCCCACACCTCCATCAATGAGCCCTCCTTCCCACACCTCCATCAATGAACCCTCCCTCCCACACCTCCATCAATGAGCCCTCCTTCCCACACCTCCATCAATGAGCCTTCCTTCCCACACCTCCATCAATGAGCCCTCCTTCCCACACCTCCATCAATGAGCCCTCCTTCCCACACCTCCATCAATGAGCCTTCCTTCCCACACCTCCATCAATGAACCCTCCCTCCCACACCTCCATCAATGAGCCCTCCTTCCCACACCTCCATCAATGAGCCTTCCTTCCCACACCTCCATCAATGAGGCCTCCTTCCCACACCACCATCAACGAGCCCTCCTTCCCACACCTCCATCAATGAGGCCACCCTCCCACACCTCCATCAATGAGCCCTCCTTCCCACACCTCCATCAATGAGGCCACCCTCCTACACCTCCATCAATGAGCCCTCCTTCCCACACCTCCATCAATGAGCCTTCCTTCCCACACCTCCATCAATGAGGCCTCCTTCCCACACCTCCATCAATGAGCCCTCCCTCCCACACCTCCATCAATGAGCCCTCCCTCCCACACCTCCATCAATGAGCCCTCCTTCCCACACCTCCATCAATGAGCCTTCCTTCCCACACCTCCATCAATGAGGCCTCCTTCCCACACCTCCATCAATGAGGCCTCCTTCCCACACCTCCATCAATGAGGCCACCCTCCCACACCTCCATCAATGAGCCCTCCTTCCCACACCTCCATCAATGAGGCCACCCTCCTACACCTCCATCAATGAGCCCTCCTTCCCACACCTCCATCAATGAACCCTCCCTCCCACACCTCCATCAATGAGCCCTCCTTCCCACACCTCCATCAATGAGCCTTCCTTCCCACACCTCCATCAATGAGGCCTCCTTCCCACACCTCCATCCATGAGGCCTCCCTCCCACACCTCCATCAATGAGCCCTCCTTCTCACACCTCCATCAATGAACCCTCCTTCCACACCTCCATCAATGAACCCTCCCTCCCCACACCTCCATCAATGAGCCTTCCTTCCCACACCTCCTTCAATGAGCCCTCCTTCCCACACCTCCATCAATAAACCCTCCTTCCCACACCTCCATCAATGAGCCCTCCTTCCCACACCTCCATCCATGAGGCCTCCCTCCCACATCTCAATCAATGAGCCTTCCCTCCCCACCTGCATCAATGAGCCTTCCCTCCCCCACCACTATCAATGAGCCTTCCCTCCCCACCTCCATCAGTGAGCCTTCCCTCCCCACTGCCATCAGTGAGCCTTCTCTCCCCACCAATGAGCCTCCCCTCCCCTCCCCACCTCCATCAATGAGCCTTCCCTCCCTACATCAATGAGCCTTCCCTCCCCACCTCCATCAATGAGCCTCCCCCCTTACCACCTCCATCAATTTTTGCGCTATAAATGAAAAAAAAAAAAAAATGAAAAAACCCCAATATAAAACATAGCCCATAAAAATAACATTCCTTCATAAATATAGATAAAAGAAAATCCCAATATATGGTTTGTGTGAAAGTTATAGTGTCTACAAATGAATATATATATATAGGGGGAGGAGTGTACAGTGTATACAGTCAGTGGTGGGAATGTTCTGTCTGATGGGTGTATATGGGGGGGAGGGGTACAGTATATACATTGTATACAGTCAGTGGTGGGAATGTTCTGTCTGATGGGTGTATACGGGGGGGGGGGGCTATACAGTATATACATTGTATACAGTCAGTGGTGGGAATGTTCTGTCTGATGGGTGTATATGGGGGGGGAGGGGTACAGTATATACATTGTATACAGTCAGTGGTGGGAATGTTCTGTCTGATGGGTGTATACGGGGGGGGGGGAGCTATACAGTATATACATTGTATACAGTCAGTGGTGGGAATGTTCTGTCTGATGGGTGTATACGGGGGGGGGGTGTACGGTATATACATTGTATACAGTCAGTGGTGGGAATGTTCTGGCTGATGGGTGTATACGGGGGGGGGGGGGAGGGGTACAGTATATACATTGTATACAGTCAGTGGTGGGAATGTTCCAGCTGATGGGTGTATACGGGGGGGGAGGGGTACAGTATATACATTGTATACAGTCAGTGGTGGGAATGTTCCAGCTGATGGGTGTATACGGGGGGGGGGTGTACGGTATATACATTGTATACAGTCAGTGGTGGGAATGTTCCAGCTGATGGGTGTATACGGGGGGGGTGTACGGTATATACATTGTATACAGTCAGTGGTGGGAATGTTCTGTCTGATGGGTGTATACGGGGGGGGGGTGTACGGTATATACATTGTATACAGTCAGTGGTGGGAATGTTCTGGCTGATGGGTGTATACGGGGGGGGGGGAGGGGTACAGTATATACATTGTATACAGTCAGTGGTGGGAATGTTCCAGCTGATGGGTGTATACGGGGGGGGAGGGGTACAGTATATACATTGTATACAGTCAGTGGTGGGAATGTTCCAGCTGATGGGTGTATACGGGGGGGGGGTGTACGGTATATACATTGTATACAGTCAGTGGTGGGAATGTTCCAGCTGATGGGTGTATACGGGGGGGGAGGGGTACAGTATATACATTGTATACAGTCAGTGGTGGGAATGTTCCAGCTGATGGGTGTATACGGGGGGAGGGGTACAGTATATACATTGTATACAGTCAGTGGTGGGAATGTTCCAGCTGATGGGTGTATACGGGGGGGGGGGGGGGGTACAGTATATACATTGTATACAGTCAGTGGTGGGAATGTTCCAGCTGATGGGTGTATACGGGGGGGGGAGGGGTACAGTATATACATTGTATACAGTCAGTGGTGGGAATGTTCCAGCTGATGGGTGTATAGGGGGGGGGGGGGGCTGTACAGTATATACATTGTATACAGTCAGTGGTGGGAATGTTCCAGCTGATGGGTGTATACGGGGGGGGGGGGGGGCTGTACAGTATATACATTGTATACAGTCAGTGGTGGGAATGTTCTGTCTGATGGGTGTATACGGGGGGGGGGGGGGTACAGTATATACATTGTATACAGTCAGTGGTGGGAATGTTCTGTCTGATGGGTGTATACGGGGGGGGGGGGGGGTACAGTATATACATTGTATACAGTCAGTGGTGGGAATGTTCCAGCTGATGGGTGTATACGGGGGGGGGGGGGGTACAGTATATACATTGTATACAGTCAGTGGTGGGAATGTTCCAGCTGATGGGTGTATACCGGGGGGGGGGGGGGGGGCTGTACAGTATATACATTGTATACAGTCAGTGGTGGGAATGTTCCAGCTGATGGGTGTATACGGGGGGGGGTACAGTATATACATTGTATACAGTCAGTGGTGGGAATGTTCTGGCTGATGGGTGTATATGGGGGGGGGGGGGGGGCTGTACAGTATATACATTGTATACAGTCAGTGGTGGGAATGTTCCAGCTGATGGGTGTATACGGGGGGGGGGTGTACGGTATATACAGCTGATGGGTGTATACGGGGGGGGGGGTGTACGGTATATACAGCTGATGGGTGTATACGGGGGGGGGTGTACGGTATATACAGCTGATGGGTGTAATGACAGAGGTATATATTTCCATGGTTAGTCAGGATGAAAAGGAAGACACAAGTCCGTCAAGTTCAAGCAGAAATAAATGCTGAATATAACCCGACGTGTAACTGGATACATTGCTGTGCAAACTATTTTTCTATGGATAGTTTATGGCTGCCAGAGACGGGGAGATCTCTTATTGATCACGACAGACGGTGACAGATCTCCCAGGACGACACAGCGCAGGGGCAGCTTCTGTCCCAGAACGGATGCTGGATGGGAATAGAAAGAGACTGACTTGGGACTTTCCAAATCTCTGGGATTGATGGCAAGCGCTTCAACACTCAAAAGTCGATGTAATCCCTAAGTGGATTCTTTGTTACCTCTCGGTGCTGTTGATCTCCCGCAGCCCCTTTGCAGCCACTTCCAGTCTACAAGCACTCCAGCAATGGTTGCATGGCTTTTCCCAGGCTTGGTTTTCTGATGGTGACAACAATGGGCCATACATGCATTGTATATCACAATAGATCCCAACCACTCTGCTACAAAGCTTTCCTCATGGCTCACCTCACCAGAAGATGCTGGCTCCGAAATGGTCCATGGTCACTGAACATCAAAGGCAAAGGAAATCAGTTGGAGCCTATGACTCTATGACTAAGCCTAGGAGGTGGATTTTCTTTGTATCAGTGACACCAATAAGTGTCCTTTGGAGTCGAGCTGTTCCATTTTTCTTCCTTTGCCGTTGATGCTTAGCATGTGTTGTAAGGGCCTCTTGTGGTCTCCCACGGAAGACCATGTGACAGGGTGACAACGCAGGAGCACGTTGGAGGACAGAGACAGAGCGTTGTCACCCTATAACAGGAAGCGCCTGAACAAGGATGCTAATGGCAGGATCACTGCTGTTTAATTTTATGGAAATGGCAGATTTAAAAAGATTGAACACAATTTTTGAAAAGACATCAACATGGTAAAGCTCCCAGGGGAGTTCAGTGATTGGGTTTTTATCTACTTTCAAACATGTTCATCCCACCTCTCACCCCCCCTCACACTTCACCATCCCACCTCTCAGCCCCCCTCATACTTCACCATCCCACCTCTCAGCCCCCCTCACACTTCACCATCCCACCTCTCTGCCCCCCTCATGCCTCACCTTCTCACCTCTCTGCCCCCCTCATGCCTCACCATCCCACCTCTCAGCCCCCCTCACACTTCACCATCCCACCTCTCAGCCCCCCTCATACTTCACCATCTCACCTCTCAGCCCCCCTCATACTTCACCATCCCACCTCTCAGCCCCCCTCATACTTCACCTTCTCACCTCTCTGCCCCCCTCATACTTCACCTTCTCACCTCTCTGCCCCCCTCATGCCTCACCATCTCACCTCTCTGCCCCCCTCATGCCTCACCATCTCACCTCTCTGCCCCCCTCATGCCTCACCATCTCACCTCTCTGCCCCCTTTTTACTTCACCATCCCACCTCTCTGCCCCCCAATACTTCTCCATCTCACCTCTTTGCCCCCTCATACCTCACCATCTCATCTCTCTGCCCCCCTCATACCTCACCATCTCACCTCTCTGCCCCCCTCATACCTAACCATCTCACCTCTCTGCCTCACCGTCTCACCTCTCAGCCCCCCTCATACTTCACCATCTCACCTCTCTGCCCCCCTCATGCCTCACCATCTCACCTCTCTGCCCCCTTTTTACTTCACCATCCCACCTCTCTGCCCCCCTCATACTTCTCCATCTCACCTCTTTGCCCCCTCATACCTCACCATCTCATCTCTCTGCCCCCTCATACCTCTCCATCTCACCTCTTTGCCCCCTCATACCTCACCATCTCATCTCTCTGCCCCCTCATACCTCACCATCTCACCTCTCTGCCCCCCTCATGCCTCACCATCTCACCTCTCTGCTCCCCCCTCATATCACACAATCTCACCTCTCTGCCCCCCTCATACCTCACCATCTCACCTCTCTGCTCCCCCCTCATATCACACAATCTCACCTCTCTGCCCCCCTCATACCTCACCATCTCACCTCTCTGCCCCCCTCATACCTCACCATCTCACCTCTCTGTCCCCCTCATACTTCACCATCCCACCTCTCTGCTCCCTCATACCTCTCCATCTCACCTCTCTGCCCCCCTCATACTTTACCATCCCACCTCTTTGCCCCCCTCATACCTCACCAACTCACCTCTCTGCTCCCCCCTCATACCTCACCATCTCACCTCTCTGCCCCCCTCATGCCTTACCATCTCACCTCTCTGCCCCCCTCATACCTCACCAACTCACCTCTCTGCCCCCCTCATGCTTCACCATCTCACCTCTCTGCCCCCCTCATGCCTCACCATCCCACCTCTCAGCCCCCCTCATACCTCTCCATCTCACCTCTCTGCCCCCCTCATACCTCACCATCTCACCTCTCTGCTCCCCCCTCATACCTCTCCATCTCATCTCTCAGCCCCCCTCATACCTCTCCATCTCACCTCTCTGCCCCCCTCATACCTCACCATCTCACCTCTCTGCTCCCCCCTCATACCTCACCATCTCACCTCTCTGCCCCCCTCATGCCTCACCATCCCACCTCTCAGCCCCCCTCATACCTCACCATCTCACCTCTCAGCCCCCCTCATACTTCTCCATCTCACCTCTCTGCCCCTTTCATACTTCACCTTCTCACCTCTCTGCCCCATTCAGGCCTCACCATCTCACCTCTCTGCCCCCTTTTTACTTCACCATCCCACCTCCCTGCCCCCCCTCATACTTCTCCATCTCACCTCTTTGCCCCCTCATACCTCACCAACTCACCTCTCTGCCCCCCTCATACTTCACCATCCCACCTCTCTGCCCCCCTCATGCCTCACCAACTCACCTCTGTGCTCCCCCCTCATACCTCACCATCTCACCTCTGTGCTCCCCCCTCATACCTCACCATCTCACCTCTCTGCCCCCCTCATACCTCACCATCTCACCTCTCTGCCCCCCTCATACCTCACCATCTCACCTCTCTGCCCCCCTCATGCCTCACCATCTCACCTCTCTGGCCACCTCATGCCTCACCATTCCACCTCTTCCCCCCTCATACCTCACCATCTCACCTCTCTGCCCCCCTCATATCTCACCAACTCACCTCTCAGCCCCCCTCATACTTCTCCATCTCACCTCTCTGCCCCTCTCATACTTCACCTTCTCACCTCTCTGCCCCCCTCATGGCTCACCATCTCACCTCTCTGCCCCCTTTTTACTTCACCATCCCACCTCTCTGCCCCCTCATACCTTGCCTCAGTCCGCCTCCTCCACATAAAAACTTCATAGTATGTCTGCCGGAAATTGAACATGAGGTGACTCAGAATTCTGGTTTGGTTATTTCCTCTAAAGGCTATTATATGCAAGTAAATACTTGTACATGATTGGATGATTGAAGTGAACATGGTCATCGGTAAGCCAAAATGAGTCTCAACCTTTTTACCCCAGAGCAACCTTGGAAATATTTTGAGATTCCGGTAACCCTGCTAAAACCAATTTATTGGTGGTAAATGGGAAGAATGCTCCTTACATTGGGGGTCAGTGGGAAGAATGTCCCTTACATTGGGGGTCAGTGGGAAGAATGTCCCTTACATTGGGGGGTCAGTGGGAAGAATGTCCCTTACATTGGGGGTCAGTGGGAAGAATGTCCCTTACATTGGGGATCAGTGGGAAGAATGTCCCTTACATTGGGGGTCAGTGGGAAGAATGTCCCTTACATTGGAGGTCAGTGGGAAGAATGTCCCTTACATTGGGGGTCAGTGGGAAGAATGTCCCTTACATTGGGGGTCAGTGGGAAGAATGTCCCTTACATTGGGGGTCAGTGGGAAGAATGTTCCTTACATTGGGGGTCAGTGGGAAGAATGTCCCTTACATTGGGGGTCAGTGGGAAGAATGTCCCTTACATTGGGGGTCAGTGGGAAGAATGTTCCTTACATTGGGGGTCAGTGGGAAGAATGTCCCTTACATTGGGGGTCAGTGGGAAGAATGCTCCTTACATTGGGGGTCAGTGGGAAGAATGTCCCTTACATTGGTGATCAGTGGGAAGAATGTCCCTTACATTGGTGGTCAGTGGGAGGAATGTCCCTTACATTGGTGATCAGTGGGAAGAATGTCCCTTACATTGGGGGTCAGTGGGAAGAATGTCCCTTACATTGGGGGTCAGTGGGAAGAATGTCCCTTACATTGGGGGTCAGTGGGAAGAATGTCCCTTACATTGGGGGTCAGTGGGAAGAATGTCCCTTACATTGGGGGTCAGTGGGAAGAATGTCCCTTACATTGGGGGGTCAGTGGGAAGAATGTCCCTTACATTGGGGATCAGTGGGAAGAATGTCCCTTACATTGGTGATCAGTGGGAAGAATGTCCCTTACATTGGAGGTCAGTGGGAAGAATGTCCCTTACATTGGGGGGTGAGTGGGAAGAATGACCCTTACATTGGGGGTCAGTGGGAAGAATGTTCCTTACATTGGGGGGTCAGTGGGAAGAATGTCCCTTACATTGGGGGTCAGTGGGAAGAATGTCCCTTACATTGGGGGTCAGTGGGAAGAATGTCCCTTACATTGGTGGTCAGTGGGAAGAATGTCCCTTACATTGGGGGTCAGTGGGAAGAATGTCCCTTACATTGGGGGTCAGTGGGAAGAATGTCCCTTACATTGGGGGTCAGTGGGAAGAATGTCCCTTACATTGGAGGTCAGTGGGAAGAAAGCCCCTTACATTGGGGGGTCAGTGGGAAGAATGTCCCTTACATTGGGGGTCAGTGGGAAGAATGTCCCTTACATTGGAGGTCAGTGGGAAGAATGTCCCTTACATTGGGGGTCAGAGGGAAGAATGTCCCTTACATTGGGGATCAGTGGGAAGAATGTCCCTTACATTGGGGGGTCAGTGGGAAGAATGTCCCTTACATTGGGGGTCAGTGGGAAGAATGTCCCTTACATTGGGGATCAGTGGGAAGAATGTCCCTTACATTGGGGGTCAGTGGGAAGAATGTCCCTTACATTGGAGGTCAGTGGGAAGAATGTCCCTTACATTGGGGGTCAGTGGGAAGAATGTCCCTTACATTGGGGGTCAGTGGGAAGAATGTCCCTTACATTGGGGGTCAGTGGGAAGAATGTTCCTTACATTGGGGGTCAGTGGGAAGAATGTCCCTTACATTGGGGGTCAGTGGGAAGAATGTCCCTTACATTGGGGGTCAGTGGGAAGAATGTTCCTTACATTGGGGGTCAGTGGGAAGAATGTCCCTTACATTGGGGGTCAGTGGGAAGAATGCTCCTTACATTGGGGGTCAGTGGGAAGAATGTCCCTTACATTGGTGATCAGTGGGAAGAATGTCCCTTACATTGGTGGTCAGTGGGAGGAATGTCCCTTACATTGGTGATCAGTGGGAAGAATGTCCCTTACATTGGGGGTCAGTGGGAAGAATGTCCCTTACATTGGGGGTCAGTGGGAAGAATGTCCCTTACATTGGGGGTCAGTGGGAAGAATGTCCCTTACATTGGGGGTCAGTGGGAAGAATGTCCCTTACATTGGGGGTCAGTGGGAAGAATGTCCCTTACATTGGGGGGTCAGTGGGAAGAATGTCCCTTACATTGGGGATCAGTGGGAAGAATGTCCCTTACATTGGTGATCAGTGGGAAGAATGTCCCTTACATTGGAGGTCAGTGGGAAGAATGTCCCTTACATTGGGGGGTGAGTGGGAAGAATGACCCTTACATTGGGGGTCAGTGGGAAGAATGTTCCTTACATTGGGGGGTCAGTGGGAAGAATGTCCCTTACATTGGGGGTCAGTGGGAAGAATGTCCCTTACATTGGGGGTCAGTGGGAAGAATGTCCCTTACATTGGTGGTCAGTGGGAAGAATGTCCCTTACATTGGGGGTCAGTGGGAAGAATGTCCCTTACATTGGGGGTCAGTGGGAAGAATGTCCCTTACATTGGGGGTCAGTGGGAAGAATGTCCCTTACATTGGGGGTCAGTGGGAAGAATGTCCCTTACATTGGAGGTCAGTGGGAAGAAAGCCCCTTACATTGGGGGGTCAGTGGGAAGAATGTCCCTTACATTGGGGGTCAGTGGGAAGAATGTCCCTTACATTGGAGGTCAGTGGGAAGAATGTCCCTTACATTGGGGGTCAGAGGGAAGAATGTCCCTTACATTGGTGTCAGTGGGAAGAATGTCCCTTAAATTGGGGGTCAGTGGGAAGAATGTCCCTTACATTGGAGGTCAGTGGGAAGAATGTCCCTTACATTGGGGGTCAGTAGGAGGAATGCTCCTTACATTGGTGGTCAGTGGGAAGAATGTCCCTTGCACTGGTGGTCAGTGGGAAGAATGTCCCTTACATTGGGGGTCAGTGGGAGGAATGCTGCTTACATTGGAGGTCAGTGGGATGAATGTCCCTTACATTGGTGGTCAGTGGGAAGAATATCCCTTACATTGGAGGTCAGGGGGAAGAATGTCCCTTACATTGGTGGTCAGTGGGAAGAATGCCCCTTACATTGGTGATCAGTGGGAAGAATGTCCCTTACATTGGGGGGTCAGTGGGAAGAATGCCCCTTACATTGGTGATCAGTGGGAAGAATGTCCCTTACATTGGTGATCAGTGGGAAGAATGTCCCTTACATTGGTGGTCAGTGGGGAGAACGTCCCTTACATTGGGGGTCAGTGGGAAGAATGTCCCTTACATTGGGGGTCAGTGGGAAGAATGTCCCTTACATTGGTGATCAGTGGGAAGAATGTCCCTTACATTGGGGGTCAGTGGGAACAATGTCCCTTACATTGGGGGTGAGTGGGAAGAATGACCCTTACATTGGGGGTCAGTGGGAAGAATGTTCCTTACATTGGGGGGTCAGTGGGAAGAATGTTCCTTACATTGGGGGGTCAGTGGGAAGAATGTCCCTTACATTGGGGATCAGTGGGAAGAATGTCCCTTACATTGGGGGTCAGTGGGAAGAATGTCCCTTACATTGGGGGTGAGTGGGAAGAATGACCCTTACATTGGGGGTCAGTGGGAAGAATGTTCCTTACATTGGGGGGTCAGTGGGAAGAATGTCCCTTACATTGGGGGGTCAGTGGGAAGAATGTCCCTTACATTGGGGGTCAGTGGGAAGAATGTCCCTTACATTGGGGGTCAGTGGGAAGAATGTCCCTTACATTGGGGGTCAGTGGGAAGAATGTCCCTTACATTGGGGGTCAGTGGGAAGAATGTCCCTTACATTGGGGGTCAGTGGGAAGAATGTCCCTTACATTGGAGGTCAGTGGGAAGAATGTCCCTTACATTGGGGGTCAGTAGGAGGAATGCTCCTTACATTGGTGGTCAATGGGAAGAATGTCCCTTACATTGGGGGGTCAGTGGGAAGAATGTCCCTTACATTGGTGTCAGTGGGAAGAATGTCCCTTACATTGGGGGTCAGTGGGAAGAATGTCCCTTACATTGGAGGTCAGTGGGAAGAATGTCCCTTACATTGGTGATCAGTGGGAAGAATGTCCCTTACATTGGAGGTCAGTAGGAGGAATGCTCCTTACATTGGTGGTCAGTGGGAAGAATGTCCCTTACATTGGGGGTCAGTGGGAGGAATGCTTCTTACATTGGTGGTCAATGGGAGGAATGCTGCTTACATTGGAGGTCAGTGGGAAGAATGTCCCTTACATTGGGGGTCAGTGGGAAGAATGTCCCTTACATTGGTGTCAGTGGGAAGAATGTCCCTTACATTGGTGGTCGGTGGGAAGAATGTCCCTTACATTGGGGGTCGGTGGGAAGAATGTCCCTTACATTGGGGGTCAGTGGGAAGAATGTCCCTTACATTGGTGGTCAGTGGGAAGAATGTCCCTTACATTGGGGGTCAGTGGGAAGAATGTCCCTTACATTGGGGGTCAGTGGGAAGAATGTCCCTTACATTGGTTTCAGTGCCTCCTCAAAGTGGTGGCCAGCTCAGGAAACCCATATCAATCTCTGAAGGAACTTTAGGGTTCCACAAAACCTTAGTTGAGGATGGCTACACTTTACAAATTGAATAATGTTTATTTCTTTATTCTTTGGAAAGTTAGAGAGGAAAGACAAATGAAGCACACCAATTCAGTGTTTGAGAATTTTCTCTTTGTGTTGGGTGAGGTGGGCAGAGATTTGAGTGCAGAGACGGTAAGATTTAGTGGCCGAAAGAATAACATCCAAAAAAGCTTTTTTAAGA
Source organism: Staurois parvus (assembly GCF_062004578.1). NCBI lineage: Eukaryota > Metazoa > Chordata > Amphibia > Anura > Ranidae > Staurois > Staurois parvus. Next base: position 578,762 of record NW_028319140.1, read on the forward strand.
ACTGCAGTGTCTGGAGGTGGCAGAACTGGCACTGCTGTCACCCCTGGAACCAGATTACAGAAAAATTGTAGAAAACAAGCAGCAACGTGTTTTTCGTTAACTGGAAAGTCAATTTTATTTATTTTTCTGTAATAGAAGATATTTCTTTACATTTTTTTAAATAAAAAAAGGGGAGCTTAAACTTTTCTAATAGATATTGAGCTTATAAATTCTTAGAGTACCTGAGCTTGGGGATGACCCATGATAGGGTACGTATGACAAAAACGTTGAGGACTTCTTTTAGTTGGGTTACTCTTTCGTGTAATTCTAAATCTTTTATGCTCATTTGTCCTTAATTAGGCAAACATCATCTCACAAATGTGGGACACAGAGTTCCCAATACTAGGAGGCCTCCAATCCAAATTGGATATTTTATGTCCTTTTCATCCCATTGGATACCTTACATCCTTTTCATCCCATTGGATACCTACATCTTTTTCATCCCATTGGATATCCTACATCCTTTTCATCCCATTGGCTATCCTATTGCTTTTTCATGCCATTGGACATCCTACGTCCTTTTCATCCCATTGGATATCTTACGTCCTTTTCATCCCATTGGATATCCTACGTCTCTTTCATCCCATTGGATATCCTATGTCCTTTTCATCCCTTTGGAGATCCTACATCTTTTTTATCCCATTGGATATCATATGTCCTTTTCATCCCATTGGATATCCTATGTCCTTTTCATCCCTTTGGAGATCCTACATCTTTTTTATCCCATTGGATATCATATGTCCTTTTCATCCCATTGGATACCCTACATCTTTTTCATCCCATTGGATATCATACATTCTTTTCATTCCATTGGATCTCCCATATCCTTTTCATCCCATTGGATATTCCATATCTTTTTTTATCCCATTGGATCTCCCATATCCTTTTCATCCCATGGGATATCCTACGTTCTTTTCATGCCATTGGATATCCTACAACCTTTCATCCCATTGGATATCCTATGGATGGAAAGAAGGGTTGGGCAATGATTGTGTAAGCAGTTATCTAATTCTTCTTTTGAGACCCACGCCATTCAGATGTTCAGCCAGATCTTTGAGCTTTGGCCATGTATCACCAGATATCTAGTTGCCAAATAATCAGTCCAAGTATCCAGATAAGCTGGTGCAAACCAAGTGAATCCTAACCTTCAACAATCAGGTCATATCATCTCATCAAGCATCATTTGAGAGTACCATTGTATACAAATACTGTAAAATTCCTACAAAAGCAAAGAGACAATGAAAACAATCTAGGCTCTTCTACTGAGCACAATATTCATTTGAAATTTTGCGTCTTAGAAAATGACTTCTATATATACAGCGATTGATTAATAGCATAAAATCTTACAATAGACTTTTGCGTATATATTTTTTTTTCATCATGATATTTTGGATTTTAGCCTTTTATGATATGCTTTAGTTATAAGTTCTTCAATTACTAGACTGCTGCCCTAAAAAAAAAGGGCAAAACCAACCGGCTTGTAAACCACTGATCAGGTGCTGGTTTTCTCTAGGTCAGGTTTATTAAATTTCTTGTTAGAAGTATTGCACTAATTAATGGAACGTTGAAGGAAATGGTTGGGTGGTGTCCGCTGCTGGGGCTCATCACTTCTTCACTATGCCATAAAATCTGGTGTTTGGAGTTGTTGAAAGTATTTGCACAACCAGGGTAGGGCTTGTTGGTTCTAACAGTCAAAGATTCACAGTGGAACACAAGCAACTACCAAAACAAAGGACTTAGTAGATGGATGGGACAAGAACTTTTGAGTTCCTGAGTAAATTTGGATAACAGCCATCATGAAGAAGTTTGATGACTTCCAGAGGCTGTAGGAATAAAATCCTAGATGCACAGTGATGTCCCAGTGTTGACAAACATGTTCTAAAGAACACCTAATCAAAAAATAAAACAGAAGGGTACTGTTCTTGTTTTTGACACTTCATTGTAGAGTTGTCACCATAATGATAAAACATATAGGAGATCCTGTGTTTTGGTAGTTACCTGTAGAGGACACACTACAGATCTGGTATGAATGGAGATCCACAGCTTTTTCAGAAACCATAATATAGTATACTTATATTCTCCCTTGATCCAAATGATCCATATATAGAGGACAGACCTTGTTACAATAGGTAACTACCAATAATATTAGAACAGTCTTGAAAAAAGTCCTAGTACAAAAATGAGTAAACATTGCGTGAATCAAGGCCAGATATGTAAGATTTTGCCCATATTTGTTTAGGGTACCCATGCCCTCTAATTTCAGGCTATAAGGGCTCACTTAGACTTGCTTCAAAATGTAGCAGTGGACATGATTTTTTTTTGAAGAATGCCAATCAAAGCTCCTGTCATTAAATAAAATGGTTAAATTACAGTCCTGTCCACACTGTTGTGTGTGCTTTGCTTCAAAGAGTCTTCAAAGCCACCATAGAAGTCTATGACAACGCTTGCTAACAGCACCTTTTGAGGGGCATTTATTCAGCTTTAGCTTTACTTTGTTTTGGAGGTATTGCAGGTATGAGATATCCCAGGATGCACTGGGAAACCAACAAGTGAACCGGAAAGATGTCATCAGCAGTCACTTCCGGTTCATGTATGTATCTATATATGTATGTGTGTGTGTGTGTATATATATATATATATATATATATATATATATATATATATATATATATATATATATATATATATGCTGGTGTGCAGCAGGAAGGTGAGCAGGGTCTTCACTGAAGCGGAGCAAGTAGCAGACGGCACACATAGTGTGCAACACAGGAACACTATAGCAGGTGAGCAGGGACCAGAGAGAGAGGACTGAGGGACAGAGGATCTGCAGAGCTGGGGGACCGGAGCAGGAGGAACTAGCAGATGTCACATGTGGTGAGCAGTGTGGGAGCAATATAGCAGGTGGAGGGGAGTGGAGACCTGAGAGAGAGGAGAATCAGAAAACCAGAGGATCAGCAGAGCTTCAGAGCTGGGGGTTACTACTGAGTGGGGGATCGGCAGAGCTGGGGGTTACTACTGAGTGGGGGATCGGCAGAGCTGGGGGTTACTACTGAGTGGGGGATCGGCAGAGCTGGGGATTACTACTGAGTGGGGGATCGGCAGAGCTGGGGGTTACTACTGAGCGGGGCATCAGCAGAGGTGGGGGTTACTACTGAGTGGGGGATCAGCAGAGCTGGAGGTTACTATTGAGTGGGGGATCGGCAGAGCTGGGGATTACTACTGAGTGGGGGATCGGAAGAGCTGGGGGTTACTACTGAGCAGGGGATCAGCAGAGCTAGGGGTTACTATTGAGTTGGGCAATCAGCAAAGCTGGGGTTACTACTGGGTGGGGATCAGCAGAGCTGGGGGTTACTGTTGAGCCAGGGATCAGCAGAGCTGGGGGTTACTGCTGAGTGGGGAATCAGCAAAGCTGGGGGTACTATTGAGTGGGGATCAACAAAGATGGGGGTACTACTGAGCAGGGGATAGCTGAGGATCCACAGGCCTAGTGCATTACCATAAAAAATGTTTAATAAAAAATAAAGTAGGTGTTGTACTCACAAACGACAATATAGTCAAGGCACATCATAGAAGAACAGCTGGATCAACACCGCGCTGAGTAACAGTCCACAATAGGGAGTTTAGACATCCAAAAGGCTGACGCGTTTCGAGGACTTGCCTCTTCCTCAGTGAGTTGGCTCTGAGGAAGAGGCAAGTCCTCGAAACGCGTCAGCCTTTTGGATGTCTAAACTCCCTATTGTGGACTGTTACTCAGCGCGGTGTTGATCCAGCTGTTCTTCTATGATGTGCCTTGACTATATTGTCGTTTGTGAGTACAACACCTACTTTATTTTTTATTAAACATTTTTTATGGTAATGCACTAGGCCTGTGCGCCCTCTTTTTGTTCTTTCCCCATTCAGTATATTTGGATTCCCCCGGTCCATTTGAGGGCAGCAAGGTGTGCATGTTCCAGGACATTCTTAATGTGGTTGTAGCATCGAGTCCATCCCCAAGCGCAGGAGCATTTGTGTTTGCTGGTTCTTTGATAGCTGAGGATCTGCTGAGTGGGGGTACCACTGAGCCAAGGTTTTACTGGGCCCTTTGCAAACAAATAGAAAATCGACACACGCAGGGCATTTGCCAAACTTCATTAAAGCCTCAAAAAAAGCATCATCGAAGCATCAAAAACACATAAAAAAAAGCATCTTTAACACGGTTTAATGCGTGTTAAAGTTGAAGCAAGTGTAAATGAGCCCTAACTCTCCTTATATAAAATCTGTCCCTTGTTGGTACTTTGACTTTTTTATTTTGTCACGATTCTTATTTCTTTCTTTCCACCATTAATATGAGACAAACGGGCAAATCTCACTTTGTTTTTGTAAAACTTAATTTTTTTTCTTTTCTCGAATGTTATTTTTATTCCATTGTTGTTGGTTTTTGGTGATTTTGGCCTTAAATTGTTTGTGTTTTCAATTTGGAGATCATGCATGAGATTGGCCCATATTTTGTTTTAACATTGTTCATGTAACAGTCACAGTTCCAAACAGTCACACAGATACAAAAGGCAGTGCTGGGTCGGCAGTCCAGTCTGTGCCATTTCCTACCACGACCGGGGAAGAGAGGGAAACCAAGTCAGCTAAACAAAAATCCAGAGTGTCTGCAATGGGCCACCCAGACAGGTAAAGACTCTCTAGTCTCTCCAGCATGGAGGAAACATTTTGGGGTTCTCAATTGCTAATATGTTGACAGCAAAACCTTTTCCCAGTGCATCACGCTGTAAATTTACCAAAATCATTTTAACAATAGTGGGTGCAGCAAGCAGACTGTCCCGGCTCCGATGCAGTCTTGATGGTTATTTCCATTCTATCAGCCACTCTTGATGGTTATTTCCATTCTATCCACCACTCTTGATGGTTATTTCCATTCTATCAGCCACTCTTGATGGTTATTTCCATTCTATCCACCACTCTTGATGGTTATTTCCATTCTATCAGCCACTCTTGATGGTTATTTCCATTCTATCAGCCACTCTTGATGGTTATTTCCATTCTATCAGCTGCTCTTGATGGTTATTTCCATTCTATCAGCCGCTCTTGATGGTTATTTCCATTCTATCCACCACTCTTGATGGTTATTTCCATTCTATCCACCACTCTTGATGGTTATTTCCATTCTATCCACCACTCTTGATGGTTATTTCCATTCTATCCACCACTCTTGATGGTTATTTCCATTCTGTCGACCACTCATGATGGTTAATTCCATTCTATCTACCACTAGTGTTAAGTGGAGGCCATAGTGGTAGTTTAGCTTTGGAGCTTCTAATACAATAAAACAGGGATGGCAATACAAATTCAACATGGCTTATTCTGGCAAAAAGCAGTTGAGGGCAAATCCACCCTTACTTTTTTACCAAATATTTCAGTGTCCAGCAGAAACCAAGTGTTGGTCACCAATACATCTTCTAACTAGAATCTCCTGTGTTATTCATGACACAGGAAACCAAAAAGTGCACAGCTTTTTACTTTGTAAGGAAGAAATGAACAATGAACAGTCTACAAACATTTGGTTAGGAGTACACATATCCACTGAAACTGTCTTCCAGGTAGGGGAAGTATTGAGCGTGACCTACCCTTTCTTCTTCTTTACGCAACAGCACTTTCATGTAATACTGTTTTAGAGTTTGGTGGCACCAGAATGGTTATCCATCCACGAATGTCCACTTGTAACTTTCTTTTTTATATAAAATCCTCATCGCACAAAGAATCCAGGATCAAACCGGGGTGGTCCTTCGATTAACTACATTGATGTTAAGACCTTCCTTCAGTTCTTTCTGGAAACAGTTGTGGACTTGCATGAAATTGCCATCTGGGTCTGGGTTAAAACTGGCCGCTGTGGTGATTTTCAAAGGTTCCCTAGAAAGTGTGTACATAGAAATCTCACCCATTGGAATGGTTGTGGCATATTTAATTCCAACGGGGGACACCTCCCGAGAAGGAGAAGCTTCTGTGGAGCGAGAGCTGGACCTCGACCTTCTTCTACGGTACCTGTAGCTTGGCATCCTGGCATATGGAGAGGTCGAGGTCTTAAGAAACTCTCTCTTCGACTTAAACCTGATCTCCTTGTTCCTTTCGATGTAAATATTTACGGCCAATACTCCTATAGTCTCGGCCACGATGAAGGACAAGGCCCCGAAATAAAATGACCAGCCGTAGTTGTATTGGTTTTTTTTATCCTCGTCTTTCTTGTCGCTGGGATCCCCTGCATTGCTGGAGATGTACACGATGATGCCAATGATGTTGCTGAGCCCTACAAGAAGAACAGAACATTATATTACAGTAGTGCAACTAAAATGTATATAAGGCATAGCTTTATGGATGCTTTCACTAGTTATCAAATGCTGGTTGCTCTTCACACCTAATGAAGAATGACAGTGGTTGGATGTAGAAGCAGACATTCACCAATAGCTGCTATGAGAGATGAAATGATCCACCATTATCTAGAGCAGCCTTTCTCAACCCTTTCAACACAGAGGAACCCTTGAAATAACTTGCCAGTCTCGGGGAATCCCTGCTAAAAATAACTGTATCTACAACACATGATACATTAGTGTGGTGGTCATTGGGAAGAATGATCCCTACACTTCTGGTCATTGGTAATAATTACCCCCTTACAGAGAGGTGGTGTCAGTGGAAACTTATGCAGAAGTTGCTCATTGCTCAAGGAACCCCAAGAAACCTCTGGAGGAACCCTGGCTGAGAAACCCTGATCTATAGTAATGGCATCAGCGGTTTGAAATCTGGAAGATCAGCTTACGTTTTGCATTGGCCTTTTCCATGAATATGTGTATGAAGGTTCTCAATAATTCAGGTTATAGTATAGCTAGTAGTATTTAGTCACATTTCTTAGATTTGTTGCACAAGATGTGGCCAACTACTACTAACCTCTTTTTTTGGTGAAGTTATCATTCCAATGGAAATAAGGACATAAACCAGTATTGACGTTGTCCACCTTGTCTGCCATTATGATCTCAGCAGAGATGTTGAGACATTGTTGGGATTTTGCTTCTCGTGTAATCCATTGGCCCTGATTTACTAAGAGGAAGGAGAACTTACGGCACTTTAAAATGGAGCCAACGACAATGAAAATGGTACGACTCAAATGCCCCCCCCCCAGACCTCTATCCATCAGATCAGCATCTGAATAGACTGGTGCAAGACAGACAGGATCGGCTTGTTAGGCTTTAGTAGACTCCAACAAAATGGCGGCCGTTTGCACACAGACACTGTCTCCCTGTTGCATGAATGTTCATAAAATGAGTACAAGATGGCTTTATCTCCTGTTCTCCACCTGTAGAGATTTCTAACGTGTTTCACCCTCTTCACAGCTTAATCGATGCTATGAAAAGGGCTTCCTTCCCCTTAATGATTCAGGGCCAATGGATCACATTAGAACAGTGTTTCTCAACTCCAGTCCTCATGGACCCCCAACAGGTCATGTTTTCAGGATTTCCCTCAGATGAAACAGCTGTGGTAATTACTAAGGCAGTGAAACTGATCAAATCACCTGTGCAAAATAATGGAAATCCTGAAAACATGACCTGTTGGGGGTCCATGAGGACTGGAGTTGAGAAACACTGCATTAGAAGAACATTTCTACTGAGAACAAGGTGGCCTCTATGATAATACTTCTTTAACAGGACCTATAATCTGCATTATTACTTATCTCATAACATCATCCTTATTATAATTCTACTCTGAAACATATATATATATATATTATTTATTTGTTTGTTTGTTTTTTTAATAGAAAGCAGATTGTTAGTTATACTTGGTGTATGCTTGATGATTTGTTTGAGTTTATCAGATCAGAAATGCAACCAGGAAATGATCAGAAGGGAGTCATCAGTGGCGCCCTCTAGGCACAGAATGTGGTATTTTCAGTTACACCTGCATGCCTTGTGTGTGGGAACGCTTCATTGTCAGTAAATATCAGATTTTTTTTTTTCTCTCATTTTTCTGTGTATGATTTGTTGCTTACCGGCTGCCACGAAGAGTATCCCGGCGCTGAGTATGATGTTATTCCTCCGATTATAAATCCGCCCGGCGCCAACACACAGGCCGCCCAGTAACAGTAGGATAGTGCTGAGGATGGGGAAGACGCTAGAGGCGCGGACAATGCCTGGGAATGACAATAAAATGATCAGTGACAGGGAAGGACAGAACATTTCCCATCGCTGGCAAAAAAAGCAACATTCTGGTTGGGTCATGAAAGGCAAAATCTGCAATCTTTATCCTTGCAGCCCAACTCCTGCTAAAACTTTTTATGTTGTTTTGAATAGACCAGGCAATGGTTCCCACATGGAAGAAAAATATATTTTAAACATATATTTTTCTCTGACAGAAAGTGATGCAGAAATCTTCCCAATAGGGACACCGATGGTAATAAAAACCTGACAGGGACTCTAACCCACATGGAAGAAATATATATTTTAAATATATTTTTAAAATATCCTTCCCAAATATATTGACATATATTTGAAATACTACAATTTTGCCTGTATTCAATATATATATATATATATATATATATATATATATAATTTATTTATTTATTCAAATTTTGTTACTATATAAAAAAGTAATTGTAACATATATTTTTACATATATTTGTAAATGCATTCCAAAAATGTAGATTTGTATTTTTAAAGACATACAGTATATTTGAAATGTATTTTTCATATATTTTGTAATAAATACGCATTTCAACATACAGTGTGTATATATATATATATATAAATTTTGAAATATATTGAATACGGGCAAAATTTTAGTATTTCAAACATATGTCAATATATTTGGGAAGAATATTTAAAAAATATATTTCCAATATATTTTTCTTCCATGTGGGAGGGGGGAATTGGGGGGGAGAGGGTACATGTTAGACCTTAAACACGTGTGTAACATGTTCAGGAAGGTCAAGTTAGCCTTTAAAGTGTCACACAGGTCCTTGCTCAGGGACCTCCTGTTATGGGGGTGACAACTCTCTGTCACTGTCTCCCAGTTGTGATTCTGCATTGTCACCCTGTCACACAGGCTTTCGATGGTGACTACACGCAGCTGTTGCAACGCACAAATGGTCCACTGTTGTCACCACCAGGACCTGAGAAATGTCATGCATCCATCACTGGAGTGCATATGGACTGGAAGTGGCTACTAAGAGTCTGCAGGACATCAGCAGCACTGAGATGGAATAAAGGCTAAAAATCAAGTAAGCATAAAAGGAAAGCAAGCGCAGATCCAAGTGCCAAGAGCAAACTAAACGTCATCCCGCTTGGGGTTTACACCGCCAGCTTTCGCAGACAAGGCTCCTGAGTGCCCCGTTGTGTGACGGGTCATCTGGTGCCTGGAGGAGGGGCCACAAGGGCGGAGCCAGACCCCAATCTGAGAAATATTGAATGCATTTTTAATGGGATCAGTTAAGTGTCATTGTTTGCATTTATTTTCTGCTTTTCTAAGAATTGTTTTTATGTAATGAATGTATTGATCTTCATGTTGTTTTTAGCACACAGGTCTGAATGTGATGTAAGATCGGCCCACTGGAGAAAAATGGCGGCAAACTGCAACTTGGAGGTACAGTAACACTGGGCTTTTCCTTCCATAAAGATCGACCGTAATGAATATGCTGCTTCCAGGATGTGCAAATAGAAATGTATGTTCGTTCATCTGCTGGAATGGTGCCGGCTTCCCAGACACGATGTTTTCGGGGAAAATCACGCCAATGGTCTGTAGTATGTAATATGGTTGAAGCCCTCCTGAAATCCTCTCTGTAGACCTCACTGCTCTGTGCAGCCCCCTTTTATGTCCATCCTCCAGGGGCGCTGTTTTATTGCGGGGTATAATTGATCGCAGCACCACAAGCCGCATTAATACGTTAATAACGCGGTGTAATCCCAACAATACGATTCTCAGCAATATAACTGAGATAGCAAGGTAAGAAGTCATTATAAGCAGAGGATATTATTTCCCCAAAGTACGCTCGCTGTATTTTCAAACCCCCTTCACCGGCTTCTGCTGGTATTTAATGACCTCCAGTAATTATTCTTCAGCTGGTAAGACCCGAGCAGCCTGGCATTTTGTCTCACGGAGTCTGGTGTCACGGTCAGATGACATTTATGTATAATGAAAGCTGGGCTGGGAAAGGGATGATTGACAGGCGGAGCTCGCAGCGTCTGTGTTCTAGGTCTCCAGGCTCACACCGGGCCATCAAGGAACACCAATATATGTCCAGAACATGGCCGGATCTAGGGGGGTGCAGGGGTAGGCTGCCCTAAATTGACACAATACCACCCTAATCTGACACTATATCACCCTTATCTGATACTTTACCGCCCTAGCCTGCACTGTACTGTCCTTGAATGACACTGCACTGATCTCAGTTAAGTGTTGTATGGGGTGGAAGAGCTATGTTGCCTGTGCCCAGGCTGTGTGCAGTGCAGGGATGGGAGAAGGAGCTGTGCCCTTGTCCACTGCACTCCCAGCAGTGACCCTTGTCCACTGCACTCCCAGCAGTGACCCCTGTCCTCTGCCCTGTCAGCAGCTGCCCCTGTCCTCTGCCCTGCCAGCAGTGACCCCTGTCCTCTTCCCTGCCAGCAGTGACCCCTGTCCTCTGCCCTGCCAGCAGAGACCCCTGTCCTGTACCCTGCAAGCAATGACTCCTGTCCTCTGCCTTGCCAGCAGCTGCCCCTGTCCTCTGTCCTGCCAACAGCAACCCCTGTCCTCTGCCCTGCCAGCTGTGACCCCTGTCCTCTGCCCTGCCAGCAACAACCCCTGTCCTCTTCCCTGCCAGCAGTGATATCGGTCCTCTGCCCTGCCAGCAGCTGGCCCTGTCCTCTGCCCTTCCAGCAGCGACCCTTGTACTCTGCCCTGCCAACAGTGACCCCTATCCTCTGCACTGCCAGCAGCGACCCCTGTCCTCTGCCCTGCCAGCAGCATCCCCTGATCTCTGCCCTGCCAGCAGCAACCCCTGTCCTCTGCCCTGCCAGCAGCTGCCCCTATCCTCTGCCCTGCACGCAGAGACCCCTTTCCTCTGCCCCCTGAAATTTTTTTTACTGCACCCCCACATCAGACAGGCTACATCCGGCCCTGGTCCAGAAGAGCAACAGCTGGTAGAAGAGATATGGCCATATTGTGGGGTTTACCTACAGTAGCTGCGACTAAGTAGCAAACAAAGCCAGAGTGCTTCTAAATTCAAGGGGCTGAAGTGGAACTTCAACCCCACAGCCCCGCCCCCTCTTTATATATTACGCTGGGTTGTCCTCGATTCACATACTTAGCAAATCCAGCGTTGTCCTGCTGTGACCCACCTAAGTACTACAGCCTGGGTCCCACACCACCATCTTCTTCTCATCATCATTGGGAACCCGGCTACCTCTTTTGGCCTCAGGCAGTGCAGGCCCCAATGGTGTGCGGTGGCTCTGCTTACCAGCCACTGTGTGTTCCTGCTCCTGTAGCTTTCTGGGATATGTGATGTGCATATCCCAGACGGCTTCAGAGAGAAGGGGACGTCATTCTTGCTTAGGTGAGGAGGTTAGCCTGGAGGTGAGCTGAACCAAAGAACTATAAATGGTAAAGAAATGAAAAACAAAATGAATTACTTTTTTAGATTCACGAGGAAGGATGCAAAGTGGATATGTTGATCAAGGGTCCGCTTTAAATATGGTGGAGGCTTTTTTGTCAAACATATAAAAGTAACTAGCTGAAAATTGCAGCAAAATTAACTGGGACTGTCATTAAGTGCACCAACTCTCCTAACGGGCCCCAACAATAGCCAACACAAGAACATCTCAAAGGACTGCCCCTTCCTTAATAACTATTGTGCAAGTCCCATTTGTGTCCTTGCTCCCTCCGCTACCATTCTCTTTTCCTATTTGAGAGTGCATACCCAGCCAGTCTAGGAGTAGCATCGCCACCATAAATGCGTTTTGGCAGTATAGTTCCAGCACTTGGTAGATTAAACTTTACTACTGCTGCACTTGAGGTGGCCTTGTATAGAAGAGCTTGTGGCACTGCTCCAAGATAGGAAGCAAGAATGAGATCATCCCCCCCCCCCGGCATTGAAAGAGGAAGAGGGAGCAGTGTCCGTGAGTTGTTTCAGTGACTTGTGTGCAGTCAAGGAATGAATGTCCCTCAGACCAGTCCATGGAGTCCAGTGTGTAGATGGCCACAGCCGCCGCTCCGGCCAGGCCCTTTTACGCGTTTTGCCCCCGCCCACTGGGGCGCCTCTGTGATCAAGCCCTGGTGGGCATGGCAAAATGCATCAGAAGGGCAGGGTGGTGGCTGAGGCCATCTACACACCGGACTCTAGGAATTGCACTTGAGGTGGCCTTGCTACTGTTTATGCTGATCTGGATGTCAAATGTCGTTTTATGCCTAGTCCTTACTGGTAATCACTTTGTGTGCTAAACTGTGTTCTTACCATTGGTAACCCATTTCATGGTTGCCTAGTTACCACCCGGATTGGGTGACAAGGTTCCCCTTTACTACCTGGTTTGCTGATTGTTTTCCTTGATATAGCACTACTGCTGGGTACATGGTATTACCTTCAGTGCTTTCCTGTGATGTGTGTTTCTACATTCATTCTGGTGGGTTAGAGGAGCTGAGTTTTTTGGGAAAAGATGAGGCAAAGAATAGAGGACCCTTCCTATCCAGCAGCTCCTACGGGGGTAGCCTTACAAAAAAAAAAAAAAAAAACCGCCCTTCAATGTTGTTCAGTGCACCTTCCACTGAAAATAAAGTATTGGAGAAAGACTTAGGGGGAGGGACTAATAGAAAAGGGAGTTTTCAACTTGACAAAATTTTGTTGAAATGAATTGAAAAATGAAATTAGAGGGCAGCTATGCCCAGGCCATAAACAATACATACAGACATACATACCTACTGTTATTAGGCAGTAAAACAGATTTACAAGAAGCCCTCAATGACCCATGGCACTACAAGCTCTGTGGAGAAATGTATCCTCAAATATTACAAGAAGGACTCGGAAGTCAGGTTATCTGTTCCTGAATAGCTTACAGCACATGCTGTGCGTTTACACTGGAGGGATGAACACCCTGTAATAGATGAGGCACCAGAAGTAACAAGCCCAGTAGAAATGTATTCTTCTTGATGAAAAAATAGTTAAAGTGATTGTAAACATCAGACATGAAATATGAACAAAGCCTATCCCTCTATAGTATGTGCCTGTCTCAGCCCAGAGCACTAAGTGTCATTTCTGTCTGCTGCCTCCTTCCTCTGCGATCAGCTTGAGACACTTCTGACAAGTTTTCCTGACACCAAGAGATAAATGGAGACGTGGAGGGAGCTCCATCTGATTGATAGCCTCAGCTCTGTTTCTGTGAGCTGTGTGGAGGGGGTAGTGTCCCTTTCCTCCAATCAGCTCTCAGAGCTCTCCTCACTGAGCTCTGCAGAGTGTAATTTTAGCTCACCCCGCCCCCTTTAGCAGGCCTATTAAAGACGGGGACTTCTGATGTGAACTTTAAAGCTGAATTGCTCCACAGTGCTTGCTTTGTTTTAACTGTTTGCCTGCCAGTGATGCTTATGAATGGTGGCTGCTAGCAAGGACATTTAAACTCGCTCACTTTTTATTGTCCAGCTAACTGTCGGCTTTTTTTGAGAGAAGTGATTCTTCACAGCCATCCAAATTTTAGTAAATCGACCCCTTTCGTCACAGAACGTGATAATTCGATAACAGATGCTTTGCGCCCTGTAGAGATGTGCAAAATCTGAGAGACCCGTCTGTGATTGTAAGCTGCAGTTTTATACAACTGAACTTTCAGTGGATTGGGAGCAAGCCACGGCTGGGTTACTTTGCTGGAGAGAATTATTTTCACGGTTGGGATGCGTCATGTTATATTCGCCTGCAGTAAATGACATTTTATCACAGATTTGCCGCGTGCCTAATTATGATCGGGCCACCCCTCCAAGATGCTCTGCGAGTCAGTGAAAACACCCAGGGCCTGGCCTATTTTTATGAAGTTGCGCACTCCTCGTCTTCAGTTTTGAAGTCGCCAAACCAAGCGGAAACATGGAAAGACGTCAGGCTTGTTGCAGATATTGATTTCCAAGACCCAGATTGAGCTGTTTTCTGCTGCTGGTGAAGGCAGAAGCTTGTATTGTCTGCTTTCTTAATTGAGTGTCTCCGTTGTGAAAACACAATCTGTTAGAGGGGACAGAAACCATTCTTCGTGCTTCCCCATAGACACAAAATATGAGATATAGGGAATGTCTGCCAAAGAGCTAAATGCACAGCTGAGATGCATATAAATGGGTTGTTCTACCAGCCCTGAGCACCAGGGTCTACAGGCAAATACTCTATATGGACAAAAGTTTGTGGACACATGACCACCACACCTAAATGAACTTCTTGAACATTTCATTCCTATACTATGGCCATTAATATGGAGTTGTCCTTGGCTCTTATGGTCATTAATATGTAGTTGCCCCCACCTCCCATGGTCATTAATACAGAGCTGCCCTCAACTCCCATGGTCATTAATATGGAGTTGCCCTCACCTCCCATGGTCATTAATATGGAGTTGCCCTCACCTCCCATGGTCATTAATATGGCATTGCCCTCACCTCCCATGGTCATTAATATGGAGTTGCCCTCACCTCCCATGGTCATTAATATGAAGTTGCCCTCACCTCCCATGGTCATTAATATGAAGTTGCCCTCACCTCCCATGGTCATTAATATGAAGTTGCCCTCACCTCCCATGGTCATTAATATGGAGTTGCCCTCACTTCCCATGGTCATTAATATGGCATTGCCCTCACCTCCCATGGTCATTAATATGGAGTTGCCCTCACTTCCCATGGTCATTAATATGAAGTTGCCCTCACCTCCCAAGGTCATTAATATGAAGTTGCCCCCACTTCCCAAGGTCATTAATATGGAGTTGCCCCCCACCTCCCATGGTCAGTAATATAGAGTTTCCCCCCACCTCCCATGGTCATTAATATTGAGTTTCCCCCCACCTCCCATGGTCATTAATATGGAGTTGCCCCCCACCTCCCATGGTCATTAATATGGAGTTGCCCCCCACCTCCCATGGTCATTAATATGGAGTTGCCCCCCACCTCCCATGGTCATTAATATGGAGTTGCCCCCCACCTCCCATGGTCATTAATATGGCGTTGCCCCCCACCTCCCAAATTCATTAATATGGAGTTGCCCCCTACCTCCCATGGCCATTAATATGGAGTTGCCCTCATATCCCACGGCCATTAATATGGAGTTGCCCTTACATCCCATGGTCATTAATATGGCGTTGCTCCCACCTCCCATGGTGATTAATATGGAGTTGCCTCACCTCCTATGGCCAGTAATTTGGAGTTTTGTCCACTTCCCATGGCCATTAATATGGAGTTGCCCTCACCTCGCATGGTCAGTAATATGGAGTTGTCCTCACACGCCATGGCCACTACTATGGAGTCGCCCTCACATTCCATGGCCATTAATGTGGAGTTGCCCCCTTTCCATCTTTAACATTCTCACAATTTCAGAAAGGTCACAAGATTTTGGAGTGTGTCTGTGGCCAATTTGTACCTATTGCGAGATCAAGTACTGATATTGGTTGAGAAGACCTGGCTCACAGTCAATGCTCCTATTCAACCCAAGGCTATTCATTAGGGTTGAGGTCAGAGCTTTGTGCCAAGCCATGTCTTTATGGAGCTGGCTTTGTGTACAGAAGTCCTGACTTGCAATTGACATTAAAATCCATCCCAAAGGTGTTCAGTAGGGTTGAGGTCAGGGCTCTGTGCAAGACACCCAAGTTCTCCCACCCCATACTGGTCTTTATGGGGCTGGCTTGCCACTGGCATTCCAATATATCCCAACGGTGTTCACCAGGGTTGAGGTCAGGGCTCTGTGCAAGACACTCAAGTTCTCCCACCCCATACTGGTCTTTATGGGGCTGGCTTGCCACTGGCATTCCAATATATCCCAATGGTGGTCAGTAGGGTTGAGGTCAGGGCTCTGTGCAAGACACTCAAGTTCTCCCACCCCATACTGGTCTTTATGGGGCTGGCTTGCCACTGGCATTCCAATATATCCCAATGGTGGTCAGTAGGGTTGAGGTCAGGGCTCTGTGCAGGATACTCAAGTTCCTCTACACTAAACTGCTCAAACCATGTCTTTATGGGGGTGGCTATGTCCACACAAGACCTGGTTTGCAGTTGGCATTCCAATTCATCCCCAAGGTGTTCTATAGGATTTAGGTCATGGTTCTGTGCAGGACACTCGAGTCCCTCCACCTTAAACTGGTCAAACCATATCTTTATGGAGCTGACATGCAATTGGCATTCCAATTCATCCCAAAGGTGTTAAGTAGGGTTGAGGTTGGGGCTCTGTGCAGGACATCCAAGTTCCTCCACCCTAAATTGGTGAAGCCATGTCTTTATGGACCTGGCTTTGTTTACAGGGGTCCAATATCTGCTCATGGATGCACCTAAACACAGAAAAACACACACAGCGTGCATTATATCATTTAAAACAATGGCTACACACATTTATATGCATTTAGAAATGTCCAATATAAACACGTATGCCACTGCCATGTGAATGAGGCTCTTCTCTGCGTCCATTATTCTGCATTCTCAGGATTTTACTCCAGACACTCTCTCAGCATATGGAGAACAATCTTCCAATGATACTTTGTTGTCTCGACGTTTCCGTTTTGTTACTTTATGTCTTTGGTGGGTTTTTTTCCTCATCCTAAATAACTATGTAGCATTCGAACCTTTCCCGTGTTTGAAGTTTCCTCCTATCATCTAAATGGTGTCACTGGGGCCGCTGGAAGGATTCTTGTATGACAGTAATATGTAGATGGCACGTGACATATCTGTGTCTGGGGAAGCACGCTAAACAATCATTAATTGTGGCAGGAAAGAAGACCGTTGTGTGTTTGCAGCGCTCCAACCCCCCGCAGCGCACAGATACTTTCACTGATGGGTTTTAGATTTCCTGTTTGTATATTACAAATCATTTCCAACAATCCCCATTCTTAATGAAGTCACGTGTGTGTTCCCCTTTAACAAGCGCAGACGGCGTACCGCCATCTTTGCTGACAGGAGCCGGAATTGTAATGTAAGAATGGGAGCGGTAATGGCTGTAATCTTCTCAGACATCAAAGGACGCACTTTCCTGACAATCTGCGCCGTAAGATGGCTGGGGATGGGGATGGGGGGGGGGGGGTAAATTAAAGATGAAAGTTGAAGGTGGAAGTGCCTTTATCACATCTTGGAGACACTCCAGGAACGTCTTTGTTGTTGAGGGTATTGTTTTAATGTTTTATATTCTCCTGCCGTGCGGATGGGTTGTATCCTGTACACACAGGTTATGTAACGGCGCTCTGCATGTGTGGAAGACTGGGCATTGCCATTATCTCAGGTGAGGTTGTTCATTTGGGGACACTTCCTGTCCTTGTGACACCCGTATAACAAAATGCTAGTAGTTGTCACCAGGACCTGGAGTGTAAAAACATTTCTAAGGCTTGGCAACCTAACCTTCCCCCACACTACGAAAGATGTGTGCCCTATTTTGTCTGCGTCCCCATTGGAGAGATTATTCATCATCCCTTGTCCTGAGAGGAAGTGATAACAAATCTCTCTGGTGGGGACAGTTATGAAAACCTAACAGAGGCTCCTCTAACCCTTCCCCCACTCCAATGCAATAGAATACATTTTGTATGGATTTGGCCCTTAAAGTGGTTGTAAACCTGTCCATATCCCCAGTGAAGTGATACACAGAGATGATACAAAGCTTCCTACATAAGTTATACCTGTTTATCTATAACCCTCTCTTCTCCAGAGCCTTTCAAAGTACAGAATTGACACAATATTTTTTCAGCTTCTAGAAGCGTCCATATCCCCAGTGAAGTGACACACAGAAATGAAACAAATCCTCCTACATAAGTTGGACCTGTTTATCTGCAGCCTTTAAAGTCCAGCCTTTACATAGAATTTCTGTGCTCCAGAGGGCAGGGGGCAGGGATCTGTCACACACACAGCAGCGAGCTGAGTGTAATCTGAGACCTGAGTGAAGAGCATGGACACCCCCCTCTACACACTCTCATAGGAAAACATGCACAGCTAAGGCTGTCAATCACATGCTGTGTGCTGGATCCTGTCCCCCTGGATCCCTTGGAGTCCTCATAAGTGACTCATGCAGTTAGCAGAGGAAGCAAACGGCAGACAAAAACCCCACTGAGTGCTTTGGATTGAGACAAGTACACACTATGGAAAGATTTGCTTTGTTCATTTTATATTTCAGTGGTTTACAAGCACTTAATAGATTTTCAGATTATTGAATTGTATTGTAACTGTATAATGGTAGATGGATGGATGGATGGATGGATGGATAGATGGATGGATAGATCGATCATCCCCAGCCAGGCCTCTTTGTGCAGGAAGAGAACGTTGGCTAGCATCCTGGCTATTCCTCTGCATTCCTTCCCATAATCCCCAGTTCCTGGCACCGCCATGCACCCCCAATGCACCCTGATCGTTGGTGTGATGATAAGGAAGTTGCGTACTCACGTAGGAGGTACTCGGAGCTGTCGTGGTCGTAGTCATTGTCTTCAGGAAAGTGATTAATTCGGAAGCAGTTTCCTTTGTACAGGCCTGAACAAAGAGAATATAACATGGTTGAAGCATCATCATGCGATTCACGGAATGCTGACACATACAAACACCTGCGATGTGACCTCCGCCTGTACCGCCACCGCCTGTACAGAGTGTCTCCTCCTGCAAGTGTAGGACTACAACTCCCATCAGACCCCAGTGCTGTCAGTCCTATTTCCTATACTATGCTCTCTCCTGTGTGGAGATACAAGTAGCAGTTCACCCGCGTCGCGCATTGACAGGTACTCGCACACCCCCATCTTCAATAATGGGGTTCCACTTCTATACACTGCGGCTCCGGACCTCTATGGGCGCTCGCCCCTGGAGATCCCTGTCTGCCCTCTCAGTCACGAACACCATTTTGTGCCCCCTACATTTCTGCCCCCGAACCCTCCACCCCAGGGGTGGACTGACCATTTGGAAACTCGGGCACTGCCCGAGGGTCTGGGGTGAGTAGGGGGCCCCATGAGATGCCACTGGTACCTTTTTCATAGGCTTTTTTGAGTGTGGACAAGGACACGGGCCCCATGACCCCCTACTGCCCGGGGGCCCCATGAGTTGTCAGTCCGCCCCTGCTCCACCCCCATCCCTCCTGTGTGATATATATATCCCATCCTCTGACAGATGTGATTGGCAGAGGGTCTAACCCTTCCACACTCCATCCAAAATGTACACAATAGTTTTTTCATACAGCAGGTAAAGTCCGGGCATTCTGCCTTGCATGCCTGTTTCAGGTCAGCCATGCAAAAAAGAACTGAAGCCACAGGCAGCCAGGCACCTAGCATTTTCAGACTGCGTTTAGTCCTGGCAGTCTCTAAATTTTGCTCAGTGCAGGTTTGAGCTTCACCTAGTTGACCCTTCTGCTGGGCGCCATTTACCAGAATATTGCCCATAGGAACAGGTGGACCGGTGCTTGTTGGGGTGGATGCGGAGATGAGGGCGGCTTTTCTCCATGTACAGAGCAGTCTGATGCAGGACGGGCTCTCATGGCCTCCTAAGGAGCTCCTTCCATCAGCCTTAGGCCCCTTTCACACGGGCGGTTAGATTTCAGCTTTTAGCTGCGGTTAGAGGAGCTTAATTACTGCAGCTAAATGCAGACAATGCATCCCTATGGCTCCGTTCACACGCTGCGTTTAGCAACGTTCTCATAACATACTGTTTTATGCGTTTAGGTAAAATAAAGTTGGCAGCGTCCAGGAGCGATGTACTGCAGCTATCTGTTCATAAACTGAGTTCGTTGATCTCTGTGCCAGCAGTGTTGGGATTTCGAAATAGAAAAATAACCCCATGCATTTACAAGGGTCAAAGAGGCCCTAAAGGTGGGATTCAACCATCTCTGGCTGTGCGGTTTATCTTCCATTGTTCTGCGTCTGCACCTTCTTCCCTGATCTGCCCCCCTGAGCCGACCCGGGTAACACATACGTGACGCTTGGTGCCCCAAAACCTGCCTCTCCTCACACGTTACAGAGATACACAGCCACAGCCTGACCTCTGTCAGCCCATCCACTTATCAACTGGATACAGGAGCTAATGGGATCTGTACCTCCTCCAAATTCTACTGCAACCGGAACCTTCCGTGAGAGGAGCATTCACTGCACTCCACCCAAAACTCACCATCTACATAGGAGAGAGATGGATATGAGACGGACGGACGGACAGACACTTGGATGCACAGTTGCATACAAAGTTACACAGATAGATACATAGTTACATATATAAATAGTTACAGAAATAGATCCATGCATACACACACATAGCTACATAGAGGCATACCTGACTACATACATACATACATACATACATACATACATACATACATATACGTAGTTTCATACACAGATCCATGCATATAGACGGGCAGACACGTAGGTAGGTAGGTAGGTAGGTAGATGGGGTGAGATAGAGGGGTCATTACATGGATGAGAGCTGGCAGCAATGACTGACAACAAGGGATTGTCCCTTCATAGTTGCATCTCCCCCACCTTTACTTCCAGAGGCCGCCCCGAGTGCTCCATGCTTCCTCCATGACAACACAATTGTCTCTTCATGAATTACATTCCCATAATGCCTCTGGGAGTATCCCCCTGACACCACCATTGTCTGATCTATGCCGCCATGCTAGACAGGTGGAGAAGGCTTACAGACAGAGCCATTAATTAAGTCCTACTCTGTACAAGGCAGCTGAGAACAGCCAGATTGCTGCACATAACAGGTTCTCTTTATAACTAGTAATCCAGATGCCCCCCCCCCCCCGCCTATACATTACTAATAATCCAGCCAGCCCCCCCCCCCCCCAGCTATACATTACTAGTAATCCAGCCAGCCTCCTCCATTCTCCACCCTTCTCCTCCGTCCTGCACACCCTTCTCCGCCATTCTCCACCCTTCTCCTCCGTCCTGCACACCCTTCTCCGCCATTCTCCACCCTTCTCCTCCGTCCTGCACACCCTTCTCCGCCATTCTCCACCCTTCTCCTCCGTCCTGCACCCTTCTCCGCCATTCTCCACCCTTCTCCTCCGTCCTGCACCCTTCTCCACCATTCTCCACCCTTCTCCTCCGTCCTGCACCCTTCTCCTCCATTCTCTACCCTTCTCCGCCATTCTGCTCAATTCTCCACCCTTCTCCACGATTCTCCTCCATGGTTACATGGACCCCTAGGCTTCCTCTGCACAGTGGTGGAGGTTGCTTCAGCTGACTGACCTTCCATGTGGCGCCTGCATTGTTCGGGTGCCAAGGCTACTTGGAAGAGCCAGCCATATTACCCCAATATATATATATATTTTTAATTGTAGGTAGATATGGAATTCTATATACCACTGGAAGGGAGACGTGTCTTTCACCTAAACACTAATACAAGGATTTTCAAAGTTTCTAAACACAGGGCCAGTTTACGGTCCTTCAGACTTCAGGGGGCCAGACTGTGGCCATTGGGAATAGAAAATGTCCTGACATCTGCAGGAAAAAAATTATTACATATCCCGTGTTCAGTAGGAGGAGGAATCGTGTCCCATCTTTGGTGTCAGTGGCAGGACTAGGGCCCCATTGTTGGTATTACTTGGAGAAATAATGCCCCATCGTAGGTGTCAGTGGGAGGAATAATGCTCCCTCATTGGTGTCAGTGGGAGGAATAGTGCCCCATCGTAGGTGTCAGTGGGAGGAATAATGCTCCGTCATTGGTATCAATTGGAGGAATAGTGCCCCATCATTGGTGTCAGTGGAAGGAATAGTGCCCCATCATTGATGTCAGTGGAAGGAAAAGTGCCCCATCGTTGGTGCCAGTGCATATTATGACCCTCTTTTGGTGTCAGGGTGAGGAATTATGGCTCACAGTTGGTATCAGTGGGAGGAATATTGCCCCATCATTGGTATCAGTGGGAGGAATAGTGCCCCATCATTGGTGTCAGTGGGAGGAATAGTGCCCCATCATTAGTGTCAGTGGGAGGAATAGTGCCCCATCATTGGTGTCAGTGGGAGGAATAGCGCCCCATCATTGGCGTCAGTGGGAGGAATAGTGCCCCATCATTGGTGTCAGTGGGAGGAATAGTGCCCCATCATTAGTGTCAGTGGGAGGAATAGTGCCCCATCATTGGTGTCAGTGGGAGGAATAGCGCCCCATCATTGGTATCAGTGGAAGGAATAGTGCCCCATCATTGGTATCAGTGGGAGGAATAGTGCCCCATCATTGGTATCAGTGGGAGGAATGGTGCCCCGTCTTTGATGTCAGTGGGAGGAATAGTACCCCATCTTTGGTGTCAGTGGGAGGAGTGGTGCCCCATCTTTGGTGTCAATGGGAGGAATAGTGCCCCATCATTGGTGTCAGTGGGAGGAATAGTGCTCCATCTTTGGTGTCAGTGGGAGGAATGGTGCCCCATCTTTGGTGTCAGTGGGAGGAATAGTGCCCCATCTTTGGTGTCAGTGGGAGGAATGGTGCCCCATCATTGGTGTCAGTGGAAGGAATAGTGCCCCATCATTGGTGTCAGTGGAAGGAATAGTGCCCCATCATTGGTGTCAGTGGCAGGAATAGTGCCCCATCATTGGTGTCAGTGGCAGGAATAGTGCCCCATCATTGGTGTCAGTGGAAGGAATGGTGCCCCATCATTGGTGTCAGTGGAAGGAATGGTGCCCCATCATTGGTGTCAGTGGGAGGAATGGTGCCCCATCATTGGTGTCAGTGGGAGGAATGGTGCCCCATCATTGGTGTCAGTGGGAGGAATGGTGCCCCATCATTGGTGTCAGTAGAATTAATGGTGCCCCATCATTGGTGTCAGTAGAAGGAATGGTGCCCCATCATTGGTGTCAGTAGAAGGAATGGTGCCCCATCACTGGTGTCAGTGGAAGGAATGGTGCCCCATCATTGGTGTCAGTGGGAGGAATGGTGCCCCATCATTGGTGTCAGTGGGAGGAATGGTGCCCCATCATTGGTGTCAGTAGAAGGAATGGTGCCCCAAGGGCCAGATGAAGCAAAGTGCAGTTTGGAGAGCACTGCTGTAATGTAAGGTGCATTTTGTTTGTAGCAGGGGAGACCTGAACAATTCCTAAGGGTTCATCTGGGAAGAAAAGGTTGTGAGAGGCTGGTTTAACCCCTAATACTGAGCGAACCCCTTAGTCCTCACGCTCTGTATAGTCACCTTGACCTGTACTGGGAACCAGCATTCCGAAGTCACTCAGGGCCGCCCCAAACCTCCCATCCCCCGGCAGTGAAGTCCGCGGCTTGAGAACGATTTGTTCCGACATTTGAGAGATAATGAGGATGATGGGGATGTCTGTAGAGTTCCTCGTTCCGTCTGCAGTCGTCTTCTTCTAGTCTTGTCCCCTGGATTTGCCCCTGGAGGCCCCCCTCCCCCTTCCAAGCAGAAATGTGGTGCGATGACGCTTCTGTGTCGGTACTGACAGCCGCCGTCGGCACAGTCACGGAAGTGAGATCTTACTGCATTTTAAAGCGGATCTGCGCTTGTAAGAAGAATCCGTGGCGCCTCGCGCGGCCCGCTGCCGTGTTCTGTAAAACTAGGACGCTGCCGCAAAGCGCTCTCAACTTCAGAGAAATGCTGCGCTCAATGGAAATCCGGAGACGAGGTCCAGGCCCAGGAAAAAAAAAGCTTTTCCTAGTGACAGAAACATGTTTTCGTAGAGGAGATGGACGCGGCGGAGCGATGGGGGCTCAGATGTGCGCACGTTTCACTGCACAGCTCCAGGAGACGGCCGCCGTAACAAGACGCTTGTAATGATGTGAGGGGAGGCAAAGCTGGGGGCCGAGACTGCTGGGGGTCGAGACTGCTGGGGGCCGAGACTGCTGGGGACCGCTTGTCCCGAATTCCACGCCGAGGACCGCGTCTCCACCACGGGTCATTTCTTCTGACAAGAACTCTGCTACACACCACAACATTGGTCATGTAGCCTCTCCTTGGGAGGATTTCCAACTATCAATCGAAAAAACAAGCCTTTCCGTGAAGGACCAACCAATTCATGAGGGTGTCACCCCAACATACCAGTCCCTCCAGAAATACAGAGACTACCCCCATCAAGATGTACCCTCCTACCCACTCCAGAGAGGGCAAAACTAACCCATCAGAGACGTCAGGGCCGGTGTTGCCTCTTCACCTCCAGAAGGTCCCCCCCCCCCCCTACATGACCAAGCATTTTTTTGCTATTCAGCACTGTGCTACTTTAACTGGCAACTGCGCAGTCATGCAACACTGTACCCGATTGAGATTTATATCATTTTGTTCACACACCTAGAGCTTTTTTTTGGTGGTATTTGATCATCAATGGAGTTTTTTTTTATATTATATTTTGGAAAAAAAACCAATATAATCTGATATAGTGACGGCCGATCTCATTTCTTGAGGCCCTAAAACACCAGGACAGTAAAAATCAGGATGGTACAAATCCCCCCAAACGTCAGGATGGTACAAATCCCCCCAAATGTCAGGACAGTTCAAATCCCCCCAAATGTCAGGACAGTACAAATCCCCCCAAACGTCAGGATGGTACAAATCCCCCCAAATGTCAGGACAGTACAAATCCCCCCCAATGTCAGTTCAGTACAATACCCCCCAAATGTCAGGACAGTACAATACCCCCCAAAGGTCAGGACAGTACAATACCCCCCAAAGGTCAGGACAGTACAAATCCCCCCCAAATGTCAGGACAGTACAAAGCCCCCCAAATGTCAGGATGGTACAAAGCCCCCCAAATGTCAGGACGGTACAAATCTCACCAAATGTCAGGACGGTACAAATCCCCCCAAATGTCAGGACAGTACAAATCCCTCCCAAATGTCAGGACGGTACAAATCCCTCCCAAATGTCAGGACAGTACAAATCCCCCCAAATGTCAGGACAGTACAAATCCCCCCAAATGTCAGGACGATACAAATCCCCCCAAATGTCAGGACGGTACAAATCCCCCCCAAATGTCAGGACAGTACAAATCCCCCCCAAATGTCAGGACGGTACAAATCTCACCAAATGTCAGGACGGTACAAATCCCCCTAAATGTCAGGACAGTACAAATCCCCCCAAATGTCAGGACGGTACAAATCCCCCCAAATGTCAGGACGGTACAAATCCCCCTAAATGTCAGGACGGTACAAATCCCCCTAAATGTCAGGACGGTACAAATCCCCCCAAATGTCAGGACGGTACAAATCCCCCCAAATGTCAGGACAGTACAAATCCCCCCCAAATGTCAGGACGGTACAAATCTCACCAAATGTCAGGACGATACAAATCCCCCCAAATGTCAGGACGGTACAAATCCCCCCAAATGTCAGGACGGTACAAATCCCCCTAAATGTCAGGACGGTACAAATCCCCCCAAATGTCAGGACGGTACAAATCTCACCAAATGTCAGGACGGTACAAATCCCCCCCAAATGTCAGGACGGTACAAATCCCCCCCAAATGTCAGGACGGTACAAATCTCACCAAATGTCAGGACGGTACAAATCCCCCCAAATGTCAGGACGGTACAAATCCCCCCCAAATGTCAGGACGGTACAAATCCCCCTAAATGTCAGGACGGTACAAATCTCACCAAATGTCAGGACGGTACAAATCCCCCCAAATGTCAGGACGGTACAAATCCCCCCCAAATGTCAGGACGGTACAAATCCCCCTAAATGTCAGGACGGTACAAATCTCACCAAATGTCAGGACGGTACAAATCCCCCCCAAATGTCAGGATGGTACAAATCCCCCCAAATGTCAGGACGGTACAAATCCCCCCAAATGTCAGGACGGTACAAATCCCCCCAAATGTCAGGACGGTACAAATCCCCCTAAATGTCAGGATGGTACAAATCCCCCCCAAATGTCAGGACGGTACAAATCCCCCCCAAATGTCAGGACGGTACAAATCCCCCTAAATGTCAGGACGGTACAAATCTCACCAAATGTCAGGACGGTACAAATCCCCCCCAAATGTCAGGACGGTACAAATCCCCCCCAAATGTCAGGACGGTACAAATCCCCCCAAATGTCAGGACGGTACAAATTCCCCCAAATGTCAGGACGGTACAAATCCCCCCAAATGTCAGGACGGTACAAATCCCCCCAAATGTCAGGACGGTACAAATCCCCCCAAATGTCAGGACGGTACAAATCCCCCCAAATGTCAGGACGGTACAAATCCCCCCAAATGTCAGGACGATACAAATCCCCCCAAATGTCAGGACGGTACAAATCCCCCCCAAATGTCAGGACGGTACAAATCCCCCCAAATGTCAGGACGGTACAAATCCCCCCAAATGTCAGGACGGTACAAATCCCCCCAAATGTCAGGACGGTACAAATCCCACTACAGAAAACTACAGGAGGGGCGGAGACAAGACCAGTCCCCCTGCACAAGGAATACACAGAGATCACCGAGATTCCGGAAGAGGACACAGGATGGATTTATATAATATTTACTTATCATAGAGTTCAGATAAAGTAAGGTGTGAGTGTAATATCTCCAGAGGTTTATTCCACTGGGGGAGGGGAGGCTGCAGAAATGCCGCCTCCTCCTCCTCCTACAAAGTTACAATGTACAGTCTGATCACTGTGGAAGGGAGACTGAGGAAATGCCTCCCCCTGCCTGCAGCAAACTGATGATCTTATCTCAGCGTAGGTAGAGTCACTGACTGTATTATAAGATATGTGGTACTAGTTGGGCAGCATAATGGGTGTAGGTTGGGTGAAGGGTCTTGCCAGCCAGTGTGGAGGGTGTCGGGGGGGGTGTAGAATAATGCTGTACATTGAGCTGACGTGATATATAATAATGTTACCTGTTATCTGTACAGACTGTCCTCATATTAGGGAGTTTGATGTACGGATGACGAGTTTCTCGGCTGGTGAATTACATACAATGATATAAAAGTCGTTTTTCTGCAGCTGCATACAATCGTTCCCAGGCTGCAGGGAGGAAGCCGTCATTTCTATGACCCGATCCCTATCCGCACACATTCCATCCCCTCCAAGTGGCGGGGAATCTCTAACATTGCCGCGTCACGCTTCTCATTTCCCGTAATGGGCTGCAGCCGCCTTATCGCCGCTGACTCCTCCAGGAATGAGATAATCCCTCAGCGGGAAGGAACAATGGCTGCAAAGTCCGTTTAAGGACGGCGCTGCGTTCAGTCATGCCGACGTCTCGCTGGATACCTGGAATCCACCACTTCTGAATGACGGCGCTCATTACATTGTAACCAACCAGCGACGTGTTCCGCTATATAAAGATACCTGCAGATACTGTATACAGAGCGCCACAACGGGGGCAGCCAATCACGGCCAATCCCAATTGTATACAGACGTACAATAATCTGTCCCTGTACAATCTCTCATTTGTAGACTTTGCTGTGGAAATTCCCGCCACTTGAACCGCCATGGTTACCAATAGGCATATGCTGTTCATTTCTTTCCAAATCAAAATTCGGGCAAAATGTTTGTTTTTCAGAGATTCAGATGCATCCCAATTTCTGAATTACTATAGGAACGAGCTTAAATGAATCCGAAATAATGAAGCAACAAATTATTCGAATCAAATCTAATTCAAAATGAATTAAAACGTATTAAAAAATAAAATCAAATACAAAAACAATTTCAAAATGTAAACATATTGCTGACTAATGCTGATTTCCTTCACAGACTCTGTGGTCTTGGAATAAAATAGAATAAAGTAGAATAGAAAAAAAGGAAATAGAATAGAAAATCATTTAATAGAATAGAATAGAATAAACTAAAAGGAATATAGCTGTCTTTTGAAATTTCCCTTCCCCCATAGCAACCCCCCATGTTGAGACCCCCAGGATATATTTTTTTTAAATTTGGTATGGGGTTTCCGTTACAATCCATACCAGACCTAAGACCATTCGTCCCACTGACACCCATGATGGGACACTATTCCTGCCACTGACACCAATGATGGGGCACTATTCCTCCCCCTGACACCAAGGATGGGACACTATTCCTGCCACTGACACCAATGATGGGACACTATTTCTGCCACTGACACCAATGATGGGACACTATTCCTGCCACTGACACCAATGATGGGACACTATTCCTCCCACTGACACCAATGATGGGGCACTATTCCTGCCACTGACACCAATGATGGGACACTATTCCTCCCCCTGACATCAATGATGGGACACTATTCCTGCCACTGACACCAATGATGGGACACTATTCCTGCCACTAACACCAATGATGGGACACTATTCCTACCACTGACACCAATGATGGGACACTATTCCTCCCACTGACACCAATGATGGGACACTATTCCTGCCACTGACACCAATGATGGGACACTATTCCTGCCACTGACACCAATGATGGGACACTATTCCTACCACTGACACCAATGATGGGGCACTATTCCTCCCCCTGACACCAAGGATGGGACACTATTCCTGCCACTGACACCAATGATGGGACACTATTCCTCCCACTGACACCAATGATGGGACACTATTCCACCCACTGACACCAATGATGGGACACTATTCCTCCCACTGATACCAATGATGGGACACTATTCCTCCCACTGACACCAATGATGGGACACTATTCCTCCCACTGACACCAATGATGGGGCACTATTCCTCCCACTGACACCAATGATGGGACACTATTCCTCCAACTGACACCAATGATGGGACACTATTCCTCCCACTGACACCAATGATGGGACACTATTCCTCCAACTGACACCAATGATGGGACACTATTCCTCCCACTGACACCAATGATGGGACACTATTCCTGCCACTGACACCAATGATGGGACACTATTCCTACCACTGACACCAATGATGGGGCACTATTCCTCCCCCTGACACCAAGGATGGGACACTATTCCTGCCACTGACACCAATGATGGGACACTATTCCTCCCACTGACACCAATGATGGGACACTATTCCTGCCACTGACACCAATGATGGGACACTATTCCTCCCACTGACACCAATGATGGGACACTATTCCTCCAACTGACACCAATGATGGGACACTATTCCTCCCACTGACACCAATGATGGGACACTATTCCTCCCACTGACACCAATGATGGGACACTATTCCTGCCACTGACACCAATGATGGGGCACTATTCCTGCCACTGACACCAATGATGGGACACTATTCCTCCCACTGACGCCAATGATGGGACACTATTCCTGCCACTGACACCAATGATGGGACACTATTCCTACCACTGACACCAATGATGGGGCACTATTCCTCCCCCTGACACCAATGATGGGGCACTATTCCTCCCACTGACACCAAGGATGGGACACTATTCCTGCCACTGACACCAATGATGGGACACTATTCCTGCCACTGACACCAATGATAGGACACTATTCCTCCCACTGACACCAATGATGGGACACTATTCCTGCCACTGACACCAATGATGGGACACTATTCCTCCCACTGATACCAATGATGGGACACTATTCCTGTTCATCATCTTGATGGACACCTCATCACTCTGGATGACAGTGCCTTTAGCTTTGGGCCTCATTCACAAAGGGCAGTTCGATGCGTGCTTCGAGCAGGGCCATGTTTTACCGGCACAGGGATGCACAGGTGTTGCATGCATCCCCAAGCCAGCAGTCCGATAGCTGTCTGTGGCCCTTCACTTCTGATGTCCTCCTTATAGGCATCTACGTTAGTGTCTCATATGGCAATGTCTGTCCAGCACTTTTACTACTCATTGTTGAGGGATGGTATCTCTTTGATCATACACCTAAAAGTTGCATGCCCAAACCTCTTGGTTTTCTCTCTTCAACACTAGAGATCCATTAATGAGGCAGAAGTACCCCAATCTTCTGCTAGTACAGCTGTGATATCTTCTAGGCCATCAAGTCTGTCTCCAACATGAACTTCAGGTGTTGTAGCCATAAATCTTCTTTTGGAGGCATATACCGACTTTTTTGTGGGTCATTGTTTCTTCAATCTATTTGGTCTCTGGTAGGCTTGGCAGAGGAAGATTCTTTCTGGGTGATGGGGTATCAGGAGAGCATCAGGGCTTAACCAGACAATGCATTTCAGAGGAGTCCACTTTATCAAACCTGGCAAGCTTGGGGAAAGATGATACTTTCTGGGTGATGGGGTATCAGGAATGTCTCAGGACTTGACCAGGCAACACATCTCAGAGGAATCTTCTTCATCAAGCCTGGCAGGCTAGGCAAAAGAAGATCCTTTCTGGGTGATGGGGTATCAGGAATGTCTCAGGACTTGACCAGGCAACACATCTCAGAGGAATCTTCTTCATCAAGCCTGGCAGGCTAGGCAAAAGAAGATCCTTTCTGGGTGACGGGGTATCAGGAATGTCTCAGGACTTGACCAGGCAACATATCTCAGAGGAATCTCCTTAATCAAACCTGGCAAGCTTGGGGAAAGATGATACTTTCTGGGTGATGGGGTATCAGGAATGTCTCAGGACTTGACCAGGCAACATATCTCAGAGGAATCTTCTTCATCAAGCCTGGCAGGCTAGGCAAAAGAAGATCCTTTCTGGGTGATGGGGTATCAGGAATGTCTCAGGACTTGACCAGGCAACACATCTCAGAGGAATCTCCTTTATCAAGCCTAGCAGGCTAGGCAAAAGAAGATCCTTTCTGGGTGACGGGGTATCAGGAATGTCTCAGGACTTGACCAGGCAACACATCTCAGAGGAATCTCCTTTATCAAGCCTGGCAGGCTAGGCAAAAGAAGATCCTTTCTGGGTGATGGGGTATCAGGAATGTCTCAGGACTTGACCAGGCAACATATCTCAGAGGAATCTCCTTTATCAAACCTGGCAAGCTTGGGGAAAGATGATCCTTTCTGGGTGACGGGGTATCAGGAATGTCTCAGGACTTGACCAGGCAACATATCTCAGAGGAATCTTCTTCATCAAGCCTGGCAGGCTAGGCAAAAGAAGATCCTTTCTGGGTGATGGGGTATCAGGAATGTCTCAGGACTTGACCAGGCAACACATCTCAGAGGAATCTCCTTTATCAAACCTGGCAGGCTAGGCAAAAGAAGATCCTTTCTGGGTGATGGGGTATCAGGAATGTCTCAGGACTTGACCAGGCAACACATCTCAGAGGAATCTTCTTCATCAAGCCTGGCAGGCTAGGCAAAAGAAGATCCTTTCTGGGTGACGGGGTATCAGGAATGTCTCAGGACTTGACCAGGCAACATATCTCAGAGGAATCTTCTTCATCAAGCCTGGCAGGCTAGGCAAAAGAAGATCCTTTCTGGGTGATGGGGTATCAGGAGTGTCTCAGGACTTGACCAGGCAACGCATCTCAGAGGAATCTTCTTCATCAAGCCTGGCAGGCTAGGCAAAAGAAGATCCTTTCTGGGTGGTGGGGTATCAGAAGAGCGTCTGGGAATCTTTGACATTGCCTGGTTAAGTCCTGAGGCTCTTGAGCATCTTGGCTCTACCACAGGACAGGTATTGATTCCTTTGGAAATTCTTCCGTTGGGTCTTTCAGCGGCTGATGCCTACCCCTCAGTTGGACTTCCAATTGTCTAAGAATTATTATTTCCATTAATGGACTATTAATATTTTTGTTATGACCTTAAAAATGTTTTCTTGCGTTCCATTGAGAGACATTGGTCCCTCTGTGCTAGTTAGCTCTATATACTCATAAAACTGAAGCATGACGGTTTGGGGCGGGGCTTTATGGGGCGGGGCTTCATGGGGCTGATCTTCAGCTTTTTTTTCTGTTTGCTTCTTTTCATCTCCAGGAGGCAGCTGCATATCACCCAGTTAAAGAATCGCTATCTTACTGTGACCCTCAGGGAACTTCAAGACCAAGGGGTCCCGTTACTAAATGGCCCTTCCAAGGGTTTTTCTCAGAGCGTAGTGATTGTGGTGATATTCTACTACCCAGTCTCACGCTTTTCCTAATTCACTCTGGGAAACCACCTGACAAAGTGCAACTTTCCGTATAAAATGAACAGCCTATTTGCCTTTATTTATTCAACCTCAAAGATTTTACAGCACAAAGGTCTTTGTTTTCTGTACTATTAAAGAACTGCAGCCTGTACCTGGGTAAGGTAGGAGCAGCAGACTGGTGAGGTCGTCTCTCTCATCGCTCTGCTCTTTCCTCCTATCTGCATGTTCCTCGTCAGCAGGGCTGCTGTTAGAAACCACGGGGCCCCATACAGCCAACCTGACAGGGCCCCCTTCCCAAAAACCCCCTATGCTTTAGTTATGAATGAACACAGTGAGTGATCAGTACTGATCACTCACTGTGTTCAGGAAAGGAAGGGGCTGGTAAATGTGACATATTTACTGGAACCTTCCTCCACTCTCCATCCTGAAGGATCCTTTTGTGTGCTTACAACTGCCATTGGAAAGGAGAGGAGGGAAGCTGGCAGCACTGTGGGGGTGGGGGACACACAGGGGGGCCTGGGCGGGGGGGAAACGTATGGTGCAGTGGGAGGATGATAGGTGTGGGGGGGGGGGTATTACTGTAACCACACCCCTGTATGGCTCTTTCTGCAGCAGCTGAAAGCCAGCAAGAGGGAGAGAGAAGAAGTCAGCTTTCAGGGGATGGGTTCCAGCAGTAACACCAATCACCCTCTCTGCCCACATCTAATTCACCCAGCTGTCTGGGCCCCTCTGCTGGCTTGGGCCCCGTACAGAAGGACTGGTGGTACCCCCTTATCCAGGACCCTGCATATCTCCATGCTGCACACCTTACTGGTTCTTAGTGCTGCCCAGTACAGGGACAGGTTCGCCTAGCGCCCAGGGTAAAGATGAAGAATTGCCCCCCCCCGTGCTTCTGACGCATGGTGTAGAATGGGTGTTCTGCCCTGTGCCCATTCTCTGCCCCAGCTGCCCATGGTTGGCATGGTGCACTGGAGACGTGTGGCTGGTCACTTGGTTTCTAGAATGTGGTTGGGCATGTGCAGGGTGTCTTGTGGCATCAGTAGGGATCAGAGCTGACATGAAGCCCACTGGTTGGCATGTACTGATGTGGACAATACGTGTGGTGAGGGGGTCCCCCCCTACTGCTGCACCCAGGGCAGCTGCCCCTTCTGCCCTCCCCTTTGTCCTGGTGCTGCACTGCTGCCCTTCCCTGTCTTACATACAGAGAATACAAGAGGCTGATACCAAGTAAAAGTCTAGTCCTTACACCAGCTATCACACAAAATACATTTCATTATCTTTTAATGACCACAGAGATGCATTAATTGCGGCTTGTTAGTTCTCGCTGTACGGCTTTCAGAGCTGAAATCAAGTGGAAATCTCCTGGAAGTGTCCCTAAAATGTGGCCTTAATACTACCGCTCCCCCTAACCACTCTTCCTCTGCCCGCCTGAACCCACCACACTTCACACTCAGACCTGACACTAGAGGGGAATGATAGTCACATGACGTAGTCACATGACGGTAGCTTCGTATTTGCAGTGTATTATAAACAGGTTTTTCCATAAAATATTCTTTTCCTCATTTTTATCCTTTTATAGTCTCATTTCTTGTCTCCACGCACTCCCCATAGCATCAGCTGCACATTGAGCTGGGACAGCTTTTGGGTGGTGACAACACTGGACCGTGCCTGAGCATGTGACATGGTGACAACGCAGGAGCACCAATGGGAGACAGGGACAGAACATTTTCACTTGTGGCTAAACTGCCGTGCTGCTGAAAAGTTATCCATGTTCAGATTGCTTTTCAGAGGTGTTTGACAGGCAGTGAGATTCCTACTCACTGCCTGTTTTAACCTTGTAATTGCTCAGCACAGGGATGGTGGGAACCCCTCATAATGGGCACAGCGGGTGTACAGACCCGGGAACTCAGCACAGTGATGGTGGGGACCCCTCACAATGGGAACAGCAGGCGTACAGACCCAGGAACTCAGCACAGGGATGGTGGGGACCCCTCATAATGGGCACAGCGGGTGTACAGACCTGGGAACTCAGCACAGGGATGGTGGGAACCCCTCATAATGGGCACAGCGGGTGTACAGACCCGGGAACTCAGCACAGGGATGGTGGGAACCCCTCATAATGGGCACAGCGGGTGTACAGACCCGGGAACTCAGCACAGGGATGGTGGGGACCCCTCACAATGGGAACAGCAGGCGTACAGACCCAGGAACTCAGCACAGGGATGATGGGAACCCCTCATAATGGGCACAGCGGGTGTACAGACCTAGGAACTCAGCACAGGGATGGTGGGAACCCCTTATAATGGGCACAGCGGGTGTACAGACCCAGGAACTCGGCACAGGGATGGTGGGAACCCCTCATAATGGGCACAGCCAGTGTACAGACCTAGGAACTCAGCACAGGGATGGTGGGAACCCCTCATAATGGGCACAGCAGGTGTACAGACCCAGGAACTTAGCACAGGGATGGTGGGAACCCCTCATAATGGGCACAGCCAGTGTACAGACCTAGGAACTCAGCACAGGGATGGTGGGAACCCCTCATAATGGGCACAGCAGGTGTACAGACCCAGGAACTTAGCACAGGGATGGTGGGAACCCCTCATAATGGGCACAGCGGGTATTTATACTTAAGAACTGAGCAGAGGTATAGTGGGCACTTCTCATAATGGGCACAGCGGGTGTATAGACCCGGAAACTCAGCACAGGGGTGGTGGGAACCCCTCATAATGGGAACAGCGGATGTACAGACCCGGAAACTCAGCACAGGGATGGTGGGAACCCCTCATAATGGGCACAGTGGGTGTACAGACCCGGGAACTCAGCACAGGGATGGTGGGAACCCCTCATAATGGGCACAGCGGATGTAAAGACCCGAGAACTCAGCACAAGGATGGTGGGAACCCCTCATAATGGGCACAGCAGGGGTACAGACCCATTTGCCCAGTGTAGAGACCCCAAGAGATTAAACAGACCTTCAGGTTTTTAACTTTCCAGCACCCACTAAACACTGAAGCAATGTTTTTAAGCAATGATCCAAAATTGAGAACGTATTGTGGAAGTATCCTGCACATGTTACAGTTCCATCAGATACAAGAAGACGACTTCCACTTCATAGGACGTTTTCTGGTCAGTCTAGATGGATATTTCGGTTAGATAATGATTGACCACCAAAGGGGATGGACAGGTTGAGGAACACATAGAAATCTGAAATCCTGCAGGGAGTGACAATGTGGGAAGGCCTTCAGGGAGCCGCCTAGGGTGAGGAAATCTATGGGGCTGAGGGGGACTCCTCACTGCTTCACAACCTCTTCCCATGTCAGTCCTGTGGAGAACTGGAGGACTGAAATGATCCCACCACAATCTTCTAGGGGGGGTTATCCACCACCTCAGAGGCTATAGAATGTCCAGCATGCACTGAATAATCAATGGACCCATTGAGTGAACCACCAACTGTCTGGGCTCATGCCTGAATATCAGGTCCTTCCGTGTGTGGCCATCAAACCTCGCAGAAGGCACAGATTCTCATTTCTCTCTCCTTGCCTGAACTCCCTGAAACATGAGCACTTCACACCTCCTCCATGAATACCCATCTATTGCAGGAAAGGAGCGCCAGCTACTAAGATGGCTACTAAGGGGCACTTTGTTTAAAGGGTAACACTCAGTCCAGGCACAGAGAAAGCCTCATTTCCCTTTCTCATGATTACATGACGATTTACAGGAATTGGCCAGCATGCTGGAAGATTTTTATAACTAACTCTGATTGGTGGCTCTGTTGACCCATACAGTATCCAGAATAAAAACAAAATTTCCCTTTGCAAGGGGAGATTGGATATGGATAATGTCATTGCATAGTCCTGTCCCTGTGCTAGTCTTCTCTGTTCTGAGTCTTTGTACAATATGGGCTCATTGTCAGGAGTGGGGCAGTTTGGCTGCTCTGCCTGCCATTGTGTGCGTACAGAGAGTATGGGAGAAAGAGAAGAAAAAGAGGGAGAGGAAGCAGAAATAGAGAGCGAGAGAAAGGGAAGAGGGAGAGGGAGAGGAAGCAGAAATAGAGAGCGAGAGAAAGGGAAGAGGGAGAGGAAGCAGAAATAGAGAGCGAGAGAAAGGGAAGAGGGAGAGGAAGCAGAAATAGAGAGCGAGAGAAAGGGAAGAGGGAGAGGGAGAGGAAGCAGAAATAGAGAGCGAGAGAAAGGGAAGAGGGAGAGGGAGAGGAAGCAGAAATAGAGAGCGAGAGAAAGGGAAGAGGGAGAGGAAGCAGAAATAGAGAGCGAGAGAAAGGGAAGAGGGAGAGGGAGAGGAAGCAGAAATAGAGAGCGAGAGAAAGGGAAGAGGGAGAGGAAGCAGAAATAGAGAGCGAGAGAAAGGGAAGAGGGAGAGGAAGCAGAAATAGAGAGCGAGAGAAAGGGAAGAGGGAGAGGAAGCATATAATGAGAGGGAAACAGAGAGAATAGAAGGGAAGAGGGAGAGGAAGCAGAAATAGAGAGCGAGAGAAAGGGAAGAGGGAGAGGAAGCAGAAATAGAGAGCGAGAGAAAAGGAAGAGGGAGAGGGAGAGGAAGCAGAGAAAGAAGGGAAGGAAAGAGAGAGAGGAAGCAGAGCTAAAGAGAGAAAGAAGAGAAGGAAGAAAAAGGGAAGAGGGAGAGGGAGCAGAGAGAGAAGGGAATAGGGAGTGAAGGCAGAGAAAGAGTGAAGAAAAGGGAAGAGGAAGCAGAGATAAAGAAGAGAAGGAAAGAGGGAGAGGAAGCAGAGAAGGAAACAGGGAGAGGAAGCATTTAATGACAGAGAAAGAAGAGAAGGAAGAAAAAGGGAAGAGGGAGAGGGAGCAGAGAAAGATGAGAATGGAAGGGGAAGCAGAGACAGAGAAAGAAGGGAAGAGGGAGAAGGACTAGAAAGAGAGAGAGAGAAGAGAAAGGAAGCGGGAGCAGAGATAGAAGAGAAGCGAAGAGGGAGAGGAAGCAGAGATAAAGAGAGAAAGAAGAGAAGAAAAGGGGGAGAGGAAGAAGAGAAGGAAAGAGGGAGAGGAAGCATATAATGAGAGAGAAACAGAGATTATAGAAGGAAAGAGGGGGAGGAAGAACAGAAAGAGAGATAAAGAAGGGAAGGGGAGAGGAAGCAGAGAAAGTGGGAGAGAGAGAGAGAGATAAAGAAGAGAAGGGAAGAGGGAGCAGAGATAGAGAGGAAGAAGGAGCAAAAATAAAAAGAAAGGGAAAAAAGAGAAAGGAAAGAGAGAAGAGGACGAACAGAGAGGATTATGGAGAGAGGGGGTAATAAAAAGTGAGGAGTAAACTTGAGAAGATGAGAGAACAGAGAGATATATGACTGAATAAAGAGAAGGGAAAGAGAGAGAAGAGTGATAGAGAGAGAAACATGGAAGGAGTGGGGGGGGGGGGGTGTAATAGAAAGAGAAAGGGAGTGAGCAGGAGAAGATAATAGAAAAAGAAAAGAACAGAACAGAGAGAGATAAGAAGGAGGGTAGGGGACAGATTGGGAGAGAGAAGAGAAACAAAGCAGAGTAAGAAAGAGAGCAATAGAAATGATGGGGGAATGAGAGAGGAACATGGACAGAAAGTGAGAGGGTTGAGGGGATGGGGGGGTTAGATAAAGAGAGAAATGGAGGAGTGAACCACAGATGATGAGAGAAAGAGAGGGAGCAGAGATAAAGAGAAAGGAAAGAGGAAAAAGAGAGAGGGACATTGAGAGAGGGTAAAAGAGATGAAAAGGGATGAGTAAACTGGAGATGAGAGAGAGAAGAGGAAAAGAGTGAGGATGGGGGAGAGAAAGAAAGAAAAAGGGGGGGGGGAGAAGAGAAAAGTGAGAACAGAAAGTGGAGAAAGGATTAAAATGAGAAAATAGAGGGAGAAAGAGAGACAAAGAAGTGAGTAGAAGAGGAGAGTTAGAAAAGACAGAGACAGGAGAGAGAAAAAGAAGAGGAGAAAGAGAGGCAAAAGTCTTGTTTTCTTCCTTCAGTAGTGATATATCTGATACAATGTAGCACCCAATATTTCCTGTTATCATGGGCCTCATTCACATCGATCTCTAGATCTGGGTTCCCCAGTCTAGCGTGGAGGATGATGGAAGGAATGTGATGGTTGCTGTAAGAGACACAGACAGTTGGACTTCAGACTCGTACAAGGGCCATTGTATTCATTCTGTTATTACATCCTGCCTTGATCAGTATTGTTCCTGTGGTGCTCCAGATGAAGAGGAGCATTACGATCCATCATCCAGGTCCATCACTCACCACAGGAGAAATATAAAAGTACAGCTTTCATTTCCACCCCAGACCGTATACATTGTGTATTTGCAGTCTATATATAAAATGCTTTCTTGCCAATCACTGTGCACCAAGTGCCATATCTAGGAGACCACCAGACTGTCCAACCTGAGCCACCAATCTCTAACATTTCACAAGTAAAATTCAGCGACTCAGAACATCAACCCTGGAGGAGATCATTACAGGGAAATCTATGGATAGGAAGTATAAATCACTACAAGCCTCCTCTCTCTCTACTCTCCACTCATGTTTATATGGCTTCCACCCACTCAATGGATGGAGAGGAGCAGCATTAGGGGTATCAATAATCCACACCTTCCTTTGTTGCTGTGTTCCTTTCTTCAGCACAACAGGTTTTGTGTGAATGGATGTGTCCCAGCTTCAGTATCACAACCACAGACCAGATAGAGCACCACAACCATTGACCAGCTTCAGACCCAATGATCAGCACCATCACCTGACACCTGGTCAACTTAAGCATCACCCTGAATGGACAGCTTAATTACAGGACAGCTCTTTTAAGAGTTGGACATCTTCAGTGCCAGAGCAAATGAACAGCACCACAGTCAGTGGACAGCTCCATCACCTAACAGCTGGCCAAATTCAGCACCAGAGTCAATGGACACCTCCCATCACCAGAACCAATGGTCAGATGAGTCACCTAACAGTTGGTCATCTCCAGCACCACAGTCAATGGACACTTCCATCACCTAACAGCTGGACAGCTTCAGCACCAGACCCAATGGACAGCTCCATTACCTAGCAGCTGGTCAACTTCAGCACCACAGTCCATGGCAAGCTCCATCGCCAGAACCAATGGACAGCTCCATCATCTAACAGCTGGTCAATTTCAGCACCAGAGTTAATGGACACGTCCATCACCAGACCCAATGGACAGTTCTATCACCAGACCCAATGGACAGCTCCATCACTTAACAGCTGGACAGCTTCAGCACCACAGTCAATGGACAGCTTCATCACCAGAACCAATGGACAGCTCCATCACCCAGCAGCTGGTCAGCTTCAGCATCACATTCAATGGACACCTCAATCACATAACAGCTGGACAGCTCCATCACCATAACCAATGGCCAGCTCCATCACCCGTCAGCTTCAGCATCACATTCAATGGACACCTCAATCACATAACAGCTGGACAGCTCCATCACCAGAAGCAATGGACAGCTC
Source organism: Staurois parvus (assembly GCF_062004578.1). Taxonomy (NCBI): domain Eukaryota; kingdom Metazoa; phylum Chordata; class Amphibia; order Anura; family Ranidae; genus Staurois; species Staurois parvus. The sequence goes on from NW_028319140.1 coordinate 618,309, forward strand.
CATCACCCAGCAGCTGGTCAGCTTCAGCACCAAACCCAATGGACAGCTACATTACCCAACAGCTGGTCACCTTACCCAATGGACAGCTCTATCACCTAACAGCTGGTCAACATCAGCGTCACAGTCCATGGACACCTCAATCACATAACAGCTGGACAGCTCCATCACCATAACCAATGGCCAGCTCCATCACCCGTCAGCTTCAGCATCACATTCAATGGACACCTCAATCACATAACAGCTGGACAGCTCCATCACCAGAAGCAATGGACAGCTCCATCACCCAGCAGCTGGTCAGCTTCAGCACCAAACCCAATGGACAGCTACATTACCCAACAGCTGGTCACCTTACCCAATGGACAGCTCTATCACCTAACAGCTGGTCAACTGCAGCGTCACAGTCCATGGACACCTCAATCACATAACAGCTGGACAGCTACATCACCATAACCAATGGACAGCTCCATCACCCGTCAGCTTCAGAATCACATTCAATGGACACCTCAATCACATAACAGCTGGACAGCTCCATCACCAGAAGCAATAAACAGCTCCATCACCCAGCAGCTGGTCAGCTTCAGCACCAAACCCAATGGACAGCTACATTACCCAACAGCTGGTCACCTTACCCAATGGACAGCTCTATCACCTAACAGCTGGTCAACTTCAGCGTCACAGTCCATGGACACCTCAATCACATAACAGCTGGACAGCTTCAGCACCAGACCCAGTGTACAGCTCCATTACCTAGCAGCTGGAGAGAATCAGCACCCACAGTCCATGGACAGCTCCATCACCTAACAGCTGGACAGCTTCAGCACCAGACCCAGTGTACAGCTCCATTACCTAGCAGCTGGAGAGAATCAGCACCACAGTCCATGGACAGCTCCATCACCTAACAGCTGGACAGCTTCAGCACCAGACCCGGTTACCAGGTCCGTCACTAGTAGCTGAGTGGTTTCAGCACCACAGTCTATGGACACATTCATCACCTAACAGCTGGACAGCTTCAGCACCAGAGCTGATGGAAAGCTCCTCCGTCCAAACTCACCTAAACAAGCTTCCAGCTGAGATTTCATCACATTCCTCCCATCAGAGCCCACTGTACCGGCAGCTGGATGAGCCCTTCCCATCATCCATTACCATGTGAAAGTCATTGCATATCGGATAAACCATCTATGTTACTGCAGAATAATTCCCCGATTCATGAGCAGAACTGAAAAGCTGATACACAATAGTTCCCATAATGGGCAGAATATTATCACACGGGGAACAGTGAAACCTTTTCTTGTCACATTGTGAAGCACTCTGATGTGTTACTTCTCTATCACTAAGTAGAGGGTTGGAGGGGATTCTCACAGCAGGGCACACAAAGATGTGTAAAGATCCCGCTAATGTCTTCCCATCTATCACAGGGATGCTGCTGGATCTCCAGATGCTGGTTACTAAGCAACAACATCAAAAACACAATAAAAACTGAGGTACCACCTGGTCAAGCTCAGCTTAGAGCCAACAGGGGGCCCTTAGAGAGCTGCAATGATATCATTTCTAGATGCAGAGCCCCTCACTCACCCTCAATACAACAGATTCTCCAGAGTCCTGAGTGGGTGAGGTCCCCCTTGGTCTTCTTGGGTTGGCTCTGGGGGTCGTCCATGGTGAAGTTGGTCCCGTTGCAGATGTGAGCCCGGGAGTAGAGCCAGTAGTCGGTGCCAATGGCTATGGTCATCAGACTGAAGGCTGCAAAAGCCCCTATGGTGGTCAGCAGCATCTGGACCCCACGATCACACCAGCCCATGGTGCCTCATATTCCAGAAGCCCAGGCTGGAGGTGGAGCGAGACTGAGCAACAGGAGCGGAGCGCAGCGTGTCCCCTGGGAGCCCAGCCACAGACAAAGCTTCCATCCACAGCAACCTCAGACAAAGGAAAGCATGTGGGCATGGGTGCCCCTTCCTCGCCTCCTCTCTGGAAAGGGTTAACAGCTGCCCTTCCCCTATGGGAAGCACGGAGGGAGTCTGATCACTCAGCACTGACAATAAAAAAGTGTCTTCTAATCGGAGCCTCTCCTAATGTTAACTCATTGGGGTAGAAGCCCTCCACCTCAGACACGCCCTTTCTTCCCTCTCATCCAATCAGACACACATATGCAAATAGGCATGTGGGGTTCTGGCTGGATGAGACCCCCAGGGAAGTCTACATAGAGGAAAACAACACAACCCCCTTCCTTCCAGTATCAGGAGAGAGCTGTGAGGAGCCCAGCACCATCACTGCACATACATGTCACATGTGAGACCAGCACCATCACATACATGTCACATGTGAGCCCAGCACCATCACTGCACATACATGTCACATGTGAGGACCAGCACCATCACATACATTTCACATGTGAGCCCAGCACCATCACATACATGTCACATGTGAGCCCAGCACCATCACATACTTGTCACATGTGAGATCACCACCATCACATACATGTCACATGTGAGCCCAGCACCATCACATACATGTCACATGTGAGCCCAGCACCATCACTGCACATACATGTCACATGTGAGCCCACCACCATCACATACATGTCACATGTGAGCCCAGCACCATCACATACATGTCACATGTGAGACCAGCACCATCACATATATGTCACATGTGAGATCACCACCATCACATACATGTCACATGTGAGCTCAGCACCATCACTGCACATACATGTCACATGTGAGCCCAGCACCATCACATACATGTCACATGTGAGACCAGCACCATCACATACATGTAAGACCATCACATACATGTCTAATGTGAGACCAGCACCATCACATACATGTCACATGTGAGACCAGCACCATCACATACATGTCACATGTGAGACCAGCACCATCACATACATGTCACATGTGAAACCAGCACCATCACTGCACATACATGTCACATGTGAGCACAGCACCATCACATACTTGTCACATGTGAGCACAGCACCATCACATACTTGTCACATGTGAGCACAGCACCATCACATACATGTCACATCTGAGCCTGGCACCATCACTGCACATACATGTCTCATGTGAGCCCGGCATCATCACATACATGTCTCATGTGAGCCCAGCACCATCACATACATGTCACATGTGAGGCCAGCACCATCACATGCATGTCACTTGTGAGACCAGCACCATCACATACATGTCACATGTGAGATCACCACCATCACATACATGTCACATATGAGCCCAGCACCATCACTGCACATATATGTCACATGTGAGCCCAGCACCATCACATACATGTCACATGTGAGGCCAGCACCATCACATGCATGTCACATGTGAGACCAGCACCATCACATACATGTCACATGTGAGCCCAGCACCATCACTGCACATATATGTCACATGTGAGACCAGCACCATCACATACATGTAAGACCAGCACCATCACATACATGTCACATGTGAGACCAGCACCATCACATACATGTCACATGTGAGACCAGCACCATCACATACATGTCACATGTGAAACCAGCACCATCACTGCACATACATGTCACATGTGAGCACAGCACCATCACATACATGTCACATCTGAGCACAGCATCATCACATACATGTCACATCTGAACACAGCACCATCACTGCACATACATGTCTCGTGAGCCTGGCACCATCACATGCATGTCACATGTGAGGCCAGCACCATCACATACATGTCACATGTGAGCCCAGCACCATCACATACATGTCACGTGAGCCCAGGACCATCACTGCACATACATGTCACATGTAAGCCCAGGACCATCACTGCACATACATGTCACATGTAAGCCCAGGACCATCACTGCACATACATGTCACATGTGAACCCAGCACCATCACTGCACATACATGTCACATGTGAGTTCAGCACTATCACATCACATCACATACATGTCACAGTTGAGTCTAATATTACATTCCATACTAGTGTCACATGTGAGCCCAGCACCATCACTTCACATAAATGTCACATGTGAGCCCAGAACATCACTTCACATACATGTCACATGTGAACCCAGCACCATCACTTCACACACATGTCACATGTGAGCTCAGCTCCATCACTGCACATACATGCCACATGTGAGCCCAGCACCATTACATACATGTCACATGTAAGTCCACCACCATTACATACATGTCACATTAGAGCCCACCACCATTACATACATGTCACATGAGAGCCCAGTATACATTACATACATGTCACATGTGCACCCAATACGTTTTTCCTGGCATTTCAAGGGATAAATCCCCGTGACTTTATTTAACCCCTCATCACTCAGTAAGGTGACAGAACGGGGGATCCTGCATCTGGGAGCAGAACTCATCACAGACCCCTCTTCTTTGTTTGCCTGGGTGGGGGAAAGGGGGTCGTCATTTACCAATGCCAGGAAGGGGGCTGATTTAGAAATTCCTCTCATTTACTCGGGGGCGGCTCAACCTTGGCTCACTGGCTGTGTAAGGGTTAACTGGTACAGACATTTCCCTGTAGTCTGCACAGAGCTCACCATGGACCATCATGTCCTCCATGGAACAGGGAAACCTCCCTCCACAGACTACGGAACAGGGAAACCTTCCTCCACTGACTATGAAACAGGGAAACCTTCCTCCACCGACTACGAAACAGGGAAACCTCCCTCCACCGACTACGAAACAGGGAAACCTCCCTCCACCGACTACGAAACAGGGAAACTTTCCTCTACCAACTGCGGAACAGGGAAACCTCCCTCCACAGACTACGGAACAGGGAAAACTTCCTCCACTGACTACAGAACAGGGAAACCTCCCTCCACTGACTACGGAACAGGGAAACCTCCCTCCACCGACTACGAAACAGGGAAACTTTCCTCTACCAACTGTGGAACAGGGAAACTTCCCTCCACAGACTACGGAACAGGGAAACCTCCCTCCACCGACTATGGAACAGGGAAACCTCCCTCCACCGACTATGGAACAGGGAAACCTCCCTCCACCGACTACAAAACAGGGAAACCTCCCTCCACCGACTACAAAACAGGGAAAACTCCCTCCACTGACTACAGAACAGGGAAACCTCCCTCCACTGACTACAGAACAGGGAAACCTCCCTCCACTGACTACAGAACAGGGAAACCTCCCTCCACCGACTACGGATTAGGGAAACCTCCCTCCACCGACTACGGAACAGGAAAACCTTCCTCCAGCAACCTCCGGAACAGGGAAACCTCTCTCCACCAACCTCCGGAACAGGGAAACCTTCCTCCACCAACTGCAGAACAGGGAAACCTCTCTTCACTGACTACAGAACAGGGAAACCTTCCTCCACCGACTACGGAACATGGGAACCTCCCTCCACCGACTACGGAACAGGAAAACCTCCCTCCACCGACTACGGAACAGGGAAACCTCCCTCCACCGACTACGGAACAGGAAAACCTTCCTCCAGCAACCTACGGAACACAGAAACCTCTCTCCACCAACCTCCGGAACAGGGAAACCTTCCTCCACCGACTGCAGAACAGGGAAACCTCCCTCCACTGACTACAGAACATGGGAACCTCCCTCCACCGACTACGGAACAGGAAAACCTTCCTCCAGCAACCTACGGAACACAGAAACCTCTCTCCACCAACCTCCGGAACAGGGAAACCTTCCTCCACCGACTACAGAACAGGGAACCCTCCCTCCACCGACTACAGAACAGGGAAATCTCCCTCCACTGACTACGAAACAGGGAAACTTTCCTCTACCAACTGCGGAACAGGGAAACCTCCCTCCACAGACTACGGAACAGGGAAACCTCCCTCCACAGACTACGGAACAGGGAAACCTCCCTGCACCGACTACGGAACAGGGAAACCTCCCTCCACCGACTACGGAACAGGGAAACCTCCCTCCACCGACTACGGAACAGGGAAACCTCCCTCCACCGACTACGGAACAGGGAAACCTCCCTCCAGCGACTACGGAACAGGGAAACCTCCCTCCACCGACTACGGAACAGGGAAACCTCCCTCCACCGACTACGGAACAGGGAAACCTCCCTCCACCGATTACGGAACAGGGAAACCTCCCTCCACCGACTACGGAACAGGGAAACCTCCCTCCACCGACTACGGAACAGGAAAACCTTCCTCCAGCAACCTACGGAACACAGAAACCTCCCTCCACCAACCTCCGGAACAGGGAAACCTTCCTCCACCGACTGCAGAACAGGGAAACCGCTCTTCACTAACTACAGAACACGGAAACTTCCCTCCCCCAACCTCCGGAACAGGGAAACCTCCCTCCACCGACTACAGAACAGGGAAACCTTCCTCCACCAACTACAGAACAGGGAAACCTTCCTCCACCGACTACAGAACAGGGAAACCTCCCTCCACCGACTACAGAACAGGGAAACCTCCCTCCACCGACTACAGAACAGGGAAACCTCCCTCCACCGACTACAGAACAGGGAAACCTCCCTCCACCGACTACAGAACAGGGAAACCTCCCTCCACCGACTACAGAACAGGGAAACCTCCCTCCACCGACTACAGAACAGGGAAACCTCCCTCCACCGACTACAGAACAGGGAAACCTCCCTCCACCGACTACAGAACAGGGAAACCTCCCTCCACCGACTACAGAACAGGGAAACCTCCCTCCACCGACTACGGAACAGGGAAACCTTCCTCCACTGACTATGGAACAGGGAAACCTGTTGTAACATTTATAATGGCTTTATACTGAGCCTTTTTTTGGGGAAATATCATTTATGAGAACTTCACCTCTTAATAAAGATATTTATTTTTTATCTCAACTCTGAAGGTGATCCCACAGACATGGATTTGTTCCATATTTCCTCAATTCATAAAGAAAGCTTCTTGTTTGATCACTAAGGATTCCCACCTCCCTAAACTTTGGTTGAACCATTATTCATAGGTATAGGGAAGTGACCTTGGCCCAGAGAGCTTATATCCTTCAGATCAGATTTTTTTCTAAATTTTACATATGTAAGCTGGGCCCTGATTCGTCACCAGCTACACTCATGCTGGTCAGGGGTCCCTCCCACCATCCTCCTGCACAGGAATCGCTATCTGAGGTTCCTCAGATTCTCCAGGCCTGAGTCCCACCTCCAGAAATAGGGAATGTCCTCATATTCAGCCTTTTACCATTTTACTGCAGCAGGAACATCATCAACATCAAGGTCTTCAAGTCTGCCTCTGTACTCTGGACATCAGCAACACTGCACAGTTCACATTCCACCTCAAGATAGGATTGCCGCCCAATTCACTGTAGGTCCCCATAGGTAGGTTCTCCAAAGCAGCCATTCCCTGGCATCCCCCGAAGAGCTTGCTTCCTATCGCTACAAACTTACATACCAGTTTACTAACGGTAGTCTCCTCCCACCCCCCCTGCCCCAGGCTCTTGAAGTTCTAGACTATAAAAGGGCTAGGCTTGCCCCTCTCACCATGTTCACTCAGGGGAGGGTGTTCTCTAAAAGGGGAACTAACCTCTGCTTACACATATTATTTTTTTCCAAATTTGTTATCCAGCAAGTGGCAAAAGCTTTAGAAAATTTCTCATCGTTCGTGTCCAATGATGCTGTGATCACATGATCGTTGGAGAAATTCCCTTACAGCCATTGTACAGAGCTCCTCCAACCGCCATATTGGCTCATGTTATCAGGGCGCACGATAGGACATACACATGGCTGGCCGGGGACAACTAAGGTAGACTTACCATGGCAGTCCTGCTATCAACTTGTGGCTTGCTACAAAGGTATGATTTATAGTCTGATTATGGGAGGAGAAAAGACTGAGACTAACCCTAAAGACTGAGGAAATGCTTCCTCCCGCCTGCAGCAGACTGATGACACCGTCTCAGCCTAGGCACAGTCACTGACTGTAGATCAAGGGCGGCTTTTTATTGATGAGAGGTGGAGCTTTTTTGACACATAATTACTGTTTCTGTATACTGTGACATGTCAGCAACGTATAATATAGGATATAAAGACATAGACAGGTCCGCGTACGTCTGCATTCACATTTCTGCGCTGCGTGAATGCATGTTTTGTTCATTTGATTGGGCTGCTACATGCGTGCCAAACATGCCAAAGAGGCTCCTGCACCTGTTTGGACATTGATCGCTGCATGATTTTTTTTCACTACGTGTTTGTCGCACATTTTGATGCATCAGCCGGTTGCGTTAAAGGTGCCATTGATAATGAATGACACCACAAGTGCAATGTGTGTGTTTTGCACACATTCCATGAACAGGCATGATAACGCACGCTTTTGCGTGGAAAGCCTCAATGTGAATGTAGCCTTAATATCCAAGGGGTCATGGGAAGTGAGTGCGTCCTTTACTCCCAGTCCACATGGACACTTAGCAGCTCCTGCATGCTGGGGCATAAAATCACGAGCATTTTTTGGCGCCTAGGAAGCTGCATGTGTCGCGTACAGACGCTTATGCAAGTGAATGGTTCTGCTTGAGTAAATGGCTTCTGCATCGCCGCCTACCCATGCATGTGCATAGGTGGCATACCCCCAAACATGCCGCATTCACTTCCATGGAGAAGTGCTGTATGGGGAGTGTGCCCTGTACCTGGAGGAGTGCAGTGCATTGCAGGCGGGTAGTCCTTAAGTGGCTAATCAAACAAGCTGATTGGTTACTCTGCTCCAATTGTAGTAACCCCCACTGAGTGCATCTCCTCTTTGGCAGGAAGTTAAGATGGTCCTCACAGTGTGACCACAGGTTGTATATTAGGGACCTTGAGAGAGTCCAGGTACTGCTAGAAAGCACAGGACCTGTAGTGCGGGACATTTCTTGGAAGAATATTGACCAGGGCCAGGACAAGGGGTGGGCAGGAGGGGCCTGGGCACTGTGGTATCATGTGAGGTGGGGGCTGTGAGAAGATTGGGGAGAGGAGATTTGTGTTGGGAAGTGCAATTTGGGGTGGTGGGGGTAAGAGGGATAATTTGGGGGTGTGTGCTAGAAGCTAGCAGTGGTGATTTGTGTTGGGAGGGGGGATGGGGCAAGATGATTTGTGCTCGGAGGGGCATTTGTGCTAGAAGATGGTAGGATGGGGGAGCTGGGACAAGGATTTGATCAGAGGGAAGGGCATTTTTCCTGGGGTGAAGGGAATTTATGCATGCAGATTAGCACTTGATTTGGGGGGGAGTTGCTGACTCGTAATGCCTATACTTCTTGGGGGGGCTCAGTTTGGATGTTCGCCTCAGGGCTCTAGATGACCCGATATTGATGGTTCCAATTGATGCCATAACTATTCTTCCTGTAAACATAATCGGCTTGTCTGGGGCTGAGATGTCTCTGTGTGTATGTCGCGAGCCCCATTATGGACGGCCTTTCGGCGGCGCGCATGAAGTCGTCCTCCTTTTTTCTTTTTTTTTTTAATGAAGTCTCGGCTCAGCGTTCATCTGAGGATCGTTCCCGGAGAAAGCTGTACGTCTCCTTCATTGTGCCTGTGAGATGCAGAACACAAATCCCTCCGGCTGACATTTAAACACCGCGGGGTGATGCTCTCCTCTCATCAATTAGGAGACAATATTGCCGTCTCCGCTTTCCGCGGGGAAGACGAAAAGGCCCAATTGGCTTTCTTGAAAAGAGCCCCATAAGGAGCGAAGATCTGAACAATCTCCCAGATGCAGATCCCCCACCTCATTGTACCGCTCAGATCTGAATAGCTATTGTGAGTGACACAGAAAACGCCTCGTCACCAATCACTGTCATTAGTCCAGTAATGAAACGTGATTTCTGGGTCCTGCCAGCCTCAGCTGCCTGCTGGAAGCGGATGAGATGTAGTGGTCGGGCTTCATCTTCTGCAGTTTGTGGTGTTTTTATGAAATGATATCACTCTTCATTTTATGAGCAGGAAAAGTGGCACGAGGGTGCGGCACTCCTTTCACCTCTTCCTGATTGCAGCCCAGTGGTCCCGGAAATATGTAAGGACCAGTTAATTTGACGATAACTCCGGGACTAATTTGCCCACCGAGGACTGGGTTCCCGCCTACTGCGTGTCGGAACTGCCCTACACGCAGGAATGCCCTCGCCCGCACCTGTTTAGTGTTCCATTCAGTGCCAGGACAAGATCATCCATCGCCCAGGGTAAAGGTGCTAAACTGCAAAAAAATGTTGAATCGTGGACTGCGCTATAGATATAAAACACAAAAATGGGGTTCCATTGTTCCAAAGCAATAAAAGTGTATGCAATAGAAAAACAGCGCTACCCTACACCCACTTTTTTATGCCCAAACTGTAATACAGGGGGGAAAATAATGATTTTGCTCCCCTGCAGATTTTGAAGGTTTGCCCACTTTCAAAGAAATGACGGGTCTATAATTTTATCATAGGTGTATTTTAAATGATGAGACAGAATATCAACCAAATATCCAGAAAAAACACGCATGATACAAATGTTATAAATGGAGATGCAGTTCAGGTAGTAAAATAAGTATTTGATCCCCAAGCAAAACGTGACTTAGTAGTTGGTGGAGAAAGCCTTGTTGGTGAGCACAGAGGTGAGACGTTCCTTGTAATTGGTGGAGAAAGCCTTGTTGGTGAGCACAGAGGTGAGACGTTCCTTGTAGTTGGTGGAGAAAGCCTTGTTGGTGAGCACAGAGGTGAGACGTTCCTTGTAGTTGGTGGAGAAAGCCTTGTTGGTGAGCACAGAGGTGAGACGTTCCTTGTAGTTGGTGGAGAAAGCCTTGTTGGTGAGCACAGAGGTGAGACGTTCCTTGTAGTTGGTGGAGAAAGCCTTGTTGGTGAGCACAGAGGTGAGACGTTCCTTGTAGTTGGTGGAGAAAGCCTTGTTGGTGAGCACAGAGGTGAGACGTTCCTTGTAGTTGGTGGAGAAAGCCTTGTTGGTGAGCACAGAGGTGAGACGTTCCATGTAGTTGGTTCCCAGGTTTGCAGGCATCTCAGGAGGGATTTTGGTCCACTCTTCTTTACAGACCTTCTCTAAATCCTTAAGGTTTCTTGGCTGTTGCTTGGCAACTCGAAATTTCAGCTCCCTCCATAAATTTTCTATAGAATGAAGGTCTGGAGACTGGCTAGGCCACTCCAGGACCTTAATGTACTTCTTCTTGAGCCGCTCCTTTGTTGCCTTGGTGGTATGTTTTGGGTCATTGTCGTGCTGGAACACCCATCCACGAGTCATCTTCAGTGTTCTGACTGAGGGAAGAAGGTTCTCATCCAAGATTTTACCATACATGGCCCCATCCATTGGCCCTTCAATGCGGGAGCCTGTAGCCAGCCTGTACGTTTAGCAGAGATACAACCCCAAAGTAAAATGTTTCTCCGTGTTTGACTGTAGGGATGGTGTTCTTAGGGTCATAGTCAGAATTTTTCTTCCCCCAAACACGACAAGTTGAGTTCAGGCCAAAGAGCTCAATTTTGGTCTCATCTGACCACAGCACTTTCAACCAGTCCTCCTCTGAATCATTTAGATGTTCATTGGCAAACTTCAGACGGGCCTGGACATGTGCCTTCCTGAGGAGGAGGACCTTGTGGGTTCTGCAGGATTTCAATCCATGGCAGCGTATTATGTTACCAATGGATTGTTTGGTGACTGTGGTCCCAGCTGCCTTGAGATAATTCTCAAGCTCCTCCCATGCAGTTCTGGGTCAATCCCTCACTTTTCTTATGATCATCCTTTCCCCATGAGGAGAAATCTTGCATGGAGCTCCAGACCAAGGGCAATTCATGGTTATTTTGTATTTCTTCCATTTGTCTGATCTGATCACTGGGGGAGACTGAGGAAATGCTTCCTCCTGCCTGCAGCAGATTGATGACATCATCTCAGCTTAGGCACAGTCTCTGACTGGACGGCTGTTTTCTATTAATAAAACATTGAGCTTCTCTGAAAAATTATACTGTTACTGTATATTGTGACAGGTCCACTTAGACTTTTGCCATCATGACACCAAACCACACCCACACTGAAGTCCAATTCTTGCCATTTAGGGGTTCAGGGTGAGGGCCATTGTGGGGGGCCGGTAGAAATGTGGGGCATAGAAATCCATGAGAGTTTTGTTGCAGGCACTGCTAATAAGATGGGCATGTCATGGAGAATCTATGACCAGATGATCTCCAGCATCATCATAGCATCCCAGGGCTCCAACATCATCCATTGCTTCTCCGACAGAACTGTATACAGCGATGATTGTATTCAACCCCCAGCGGAGGGGGAGGGGGGGACGGAGGGGCCCGAGCCCCCGAACTGTCATGTCTTCTTACTGCTTGGTCTTTGTAAGGTTCTCCAAGCCGTCGGCTGATCTGACAGATTCTGGAGTTTTTGAAGAATGTGCCGTAACATTGGAGTGTACCCTGCAGCTACAGTGAGTCAGTGTCCGCTCACCGAGGAGCTTAGTCAGAGCCGATTATTGCATCTTCTAATCACTTCTGCTTCACTTTGTGTGAGATCCGCACTTCTACAGGACATTGCCTCCATTGCTGCTCCAATCCAAATTCCTCATACTATAGAAATGGAGACCCTGGTATTCTGGGTCCCCTAAGTGTCAGGGTGTAATTGTTCTGGACCCCCACGTGTTAGCATGGCCTTGTTCTGGGACCCCCAAGTGTCAGTGTGTCATTGTTCTGGACCCCCAAGTGTCAGGGTGTCATTATTCTGGACCCCCAAGTTTTAGTGTGTCATTGGTCTGGGCCCCCAAGTGTCAGAGTGTTCTTTTCTGGACTCCGAAGTGTCAGGGTGTCATTGTTCTGGACTCCCAAGTGTCAGGGTGTCATTGTTCTGGACTCCCAAGTGTCAGGGTGTCATTGTTCTAGACCCCCAAGTGTCAGGGTGTCATTGTTCTTGGACCCCCAGGTGTCAGGGTGTCATTGTTCTTGTACCTCCAAGTGTCAGGGTATCATTGTTCTGGACCCTCAAGTGTCAGGGTGTCCTTTTCTAGACTCCGAAGTGTCAGGGTGTCATTGTTCTGAACCCTCAAGTGTCAGGGTGTCATTGTTCTGAACCCTCAAGTGTCAGGGTGTTATTTTTCTGGACCCCCCAGTGTCAGGGTGTCATTGTTCTGAACCCTCAAGTGTCAGGGTGTTATTGTTCTGGAACCCTCAGTGTCAGGGTGTCATTGTTCTGGAACCCTCAGTGTCAGGGTGTTATTGTTCTGAACCCTCAAGTGTCAGGGTGTCACTCCCCCTCTATGTCCCCTGAGGGTAAGCTGTAAAAGTGTACAGTCACACCATGAGGGGGTCTCCTCTTTGTGTACATTTAATATAAGTCTGGAGATGCATTTACAGATCTGGTTGATGACCTTGTCCCTATAAAATGTATCTTTTGTGTTGAAATATAAAGCTATTATTATTTTTCAGGAGAATTGGTCACTCATGCAATGTAATCAGATGTACTGGTGATTGGCATGGAGGCGCTGTGCCGTTCTGTCTGTACAGGGGGCATGCTATGGGTCCCGGCATTACCAGCTACTTATTGGAAGCTGACGTATTCGCTCCTATTGTAGAGGTAGTCAGATGGGTGGAAGCTCCATTTGTCTGATCTGATTGGCTCAGAGATCTGCCGTTCCCCGAAAAGTGTCTACAAAGAAACCATCATCTTTCCCCAGCAGACGCCTTCTCTTTCAGCCATTCTAGTTACAGAAACTTTACCTTCTAGTAATATTCTTCATCCCCCAAATCACAACTCACATAGGGAGATGCTAGGAGAGCGGTGTGGGGCCGGTCACACCGTTTCCTTCATGTCCAGCTGCCTGTAGAGTTGATCCTCCAAAAATGCTGGTTTAGATCTCATTTGGAACTGAACATTCCCCCCCCCCCATTTAGATGACTTTGGGGTGAAATGGGATATGCCAGTGAGACTTCTGAAAAGGTTTTCTGTTGTCCACCAGATCATCCAGCCGTTTGACAATGGCGCTCAACAATCACAATGTACAGATCTCCTACCCATGTACTCTATGAGTATGGCCAAATATTGGCAGCCCGCTGAGAAAGAAATTGTACATTCTGTATATACTGTTTTCTATTTAGTATGCTTTACCTATGTATTGTACACGGCACCAATAATGTAAAGGGGGGGTAGTAGGTGGGTTATAGCAGACCTTCCTCCATGTTCCTGATTCATTCATTGGGCACCAAGCATGGGTTAGATAAGAGGACTACCCCGTGGGTGGGTTTTTCTGGGCTACACTGGGCACTTGATACAGGATCGCTCCACTTCTCACGTATGGGGTGCCTCTACTATTGTGCCATTTACATCAGTTCCCTGGGGCAAGGCTGAGGCTGCCATCAGGGAATACCCGACCTTAAGGCAGGCCTCCACTCTTCGAGATGAACGTACATCATGTACTCTTGTACAACAACTGTTCTCCAGGTAACTCGGGTCCCCGTGTAAATGTACATCTTCCCACGGTATCGCGCGATTAGGTGGGCCGCGCCAACACAGACCACAGCCACCAGTCAAGCCTTTTCCCACTATCTATCCCAGTAACAACATGAAAACCCCCATGCACATAGCACAGGCTCTATCATGCACTTGACTTCAACTCTTGAACTTCCCTACCTCTGTACAGGATGGGTACCTCTGCGATGCAGTTCCGCTCCGGTTGCTATGGGAGACAGAATGCGGTGACAACATCTCCCTTGCAGCTAGAGGCTATCCCACCTATAACAAATACAGGTTCATCAGGCTGCTTCCTGAATAGACTTTTATTGCTCATGGCAACCACATGTAGGACTTGTAACGCGCTGACTCTTCATACCGCAATACATTAGAAACCCAGAGCTGTAGGAATGTGTCGGTTACTTGCAATGCACCCCTTTAAAAGGTCTTCAGACCAGGCAGAAGGCAGAGTTTGAGCACTTTCCGGAAGAGTCCAAAGGTCACACAGAACAGTGCTTTCCTAGTCCCTAACTCAGGCTTAGGTGCTGCCCCGGCATACCTGCGAAGGTCCATGTGCATTCAGGTCCAACTGTGGCATTCCTGAGTGGCTGGATTCTTCGTGGGCGAACCCCAGATTGAGTGCTTTCACATCTTTCGTGTTCTTAGGTGGCTGTCCCCTCCATGGAACACAGCTGATGGACCAGCAAGCTCATGAACTTCTCCGGGGGAACTTTGGGGAACCTCCTTCCTCCTCCAGGGCCTAGCTGGCTCCAGACCACTATTCCTTTTTATATCCACAGGAGCAGTGGGTCAGACCCAGAGATCCCGCCAACAAAAAAATCCGGGAACTAAATTAAGCTCAGCCCCCCCATCCAGAGCAGCATCTAGCTAGTTCTAACCCACTTCCATTGTAATACATACTGTATGTGATGCCTAACAAAATCGTGTAGGAAAGACTTCTATTGTGCCAAATAAACAGAACAGAGATTTGGAAAAATACTGAGGTTTTTTTTGGTGTCTGTTCCTTACTGTAGGACTTATATTGATTAGTGGTTCCAAATGAATAATGGGGATAGAAGTTGTCTATGAAATTTCCAGAACACCCAGTCATTGGATGGAAGCTTTCCTCTTCTCTCTCAGAAATAAACACTTCCTTGCCACGCATTAATCTGCGTACAAATGCAGGCATGCTGCACCTTGGCCTCGTTCACACGGGCGTATCATTGCATATCGTATTAAAGGGCCATGTTCACCCGCACAGGGATACACAGGTAGTAATGCAGCCCCATTGACGTCCATTGGAACACAGCAGCTGCATGGACACGGTCGCTGCTCCCAAGATGACATACATGCGGGAGCATGGCCCCAAACACAGGCAGGGAGAAGGAGAGAGACTCACCATCCAGCCCCGGTGCCCAGGAGAACCTCTTCTGGGGGGCGCCACCCCCCTGAAAAATGCCGCCTCAGGCAAGCGCCTTGTTTGCCTCATGGCAAATACGACCCTGGCACGAGCGCTGGGAATTGTGTCCTTGTGTTAAACCTTCATTGATCTCTGCAGATATGGTGTGGATGGATGAATATGTCTGCACTCCTCTCTCTGTTATATGGACAGTGTACAGCTTCCAGTCTCACCTGCACCACCTGTTCTGGGGACCCCTTTAGTGGTGCCCCAGTCCTGTCTCTAGTCTGGATCTGGAAAGCCGGTTGTTGTGAGCAGCTGACGGCATGGTTTGTTCCGGAGTGAACCCGCCACTTTTATCTCTGTATCACGGTGTCACTGAATTATATATTCTGTCCATCAATTATACATCTGCATTACGTGTGTGTGGAGCCGCTGCTGTGCAACACAACATTAGGGGGCACCCCGACTACACACTCCCAGCATTTACAGTGGTGTCACTCTTTATTTTCCCGCTTTCATCAATTAGCCCCCATTTCTCTTTTCTTTTTTTCTTCATAAATCTTCTTTGGATAAATCTCAGCTTTTTTGTGTCACCTCCCCTTCTTCTCTCTGCAATGAGTCTCATCCTATGTGGAGGACCCCTGGTGCTCACCCCTTCTTTAAGCTGCCTACACAGCTCCTGCCCCCAGGGCCTGAAACATGCTAGATGTATCAATATGCAATGCAATGGAACGTGATCGAGAAGTGTCCCTTTTTTTTTCCCACCCAACAAAGTTGTAACCGTCAAACACAGAAGCTCCTAATTTCTGCTTGACATGGTGTGTGCGCAGTATTTAGGTTTGGGGTAATTATAAATGCACTGAAGGAATGTCTAATGAAGACGTAATTGGGGTGTTCTGAATGTTGGCTTGGCTTTGTGCCGAATCCCCCGTCCTCTCTCTGCGTGGCACCAGTGTCTGGACTGGGCGCAGCCTACCTATCCTCACAGAGATAGCTCATTGGCACAATACAAGGTGCTGCCAGCTGCTTGGCTATGAATGGAGAGTGAGAGAAACACTGGCTGCAGCTGCTCTTTTTCACTGCTGCCCTGCCGTGCTGAACTGGCTAACAGCCAGAAGAGGGAGCTGCTGAGCAGCAAGGGTTCAATAGACAGGCAGCACTGCACTGTGGGAACTGTAGTCCGGAGGAGAGAGACTCTATTAGGATCCAGAGCTTTAGAACTGCATTCCCCAGAGGGAGATTACCAGGAGGAGGGGAACGAGCTGATATTTCTCAGGCTGTACAGGACACAGCTTCCTCTCTGCTAATAAGAACAAAAAGTGCACCCACCTTGCAGAGTAAGGTTGCTTCAACCTATACGGGGTTAACTGATCCTGCAACCCACAGTGATCCATGGGATCGGCTTCAGCGGTTTGCAGCCTATAAGGGGTTAACTGATCCTGCAACCCATAGTGATCCATGGGATCAGCTTCAGCGGTTTGCAGCCTGTAAGGGGTTAACTGATCCTGCAACCCACAGTGATCCATGGGATCGGCTTCAGCGGTTTGCAGCCTGTAAGGGGTTAACTGATCCTGCAACCCACAGTGATCCATGGGATCGGCTTCAGCGGTTTGCAGCCTGTAAGGGGTTAACTGATCCTGCAACCCACAGTGATCCATGGGATCGGCTTCAGCGGTTTGCAGCCTGTAAGGGGTTAACTGATCCTGCAACCCATAGTGATCCATGGGATCGGCTTCAGCAGTTTGCAGCCTGTAAGGGGTTAACTGATCCTGCAACCCACAGTGATCCATGGGATCAGCTTCAGCGGTTTGCAGCCTGTAAGGGGTTAACTGATCCTGCAACCCACAGTGATCCATGGGATCGGCTTCAGCGGTTTGCAGCCTGTAAGGGGTTAACTGATCCTGCAACCCACAGTGATCCATGGGATCGGCTTCAGCGGTTTGCAGCCTGTAAGGGGTTAACTGATCCTGCAACCCATAGTGATCCATGGGATCAGCTTCAGCGGTTTGCAGCCTGTAAGGGGTTAACTGATCCTGCAACCCATAGTGATCCATGGGATCGGCTTCAGCGGTTTGCAGCCTGTAAGGGGTTAACTGATCCTGCAACCCACAGTGATCCATGGGATCGGCTTCAGCAGTTTGCAGCCTGTAAGGGGTTAACTGATCCTGCAACCCATAGTGATCCATGGGATCGGCTTCAGTGGTTTGCAGCCTGTAAGGGGTTAACTGATCCTGCAACCCATAGTGATCCATGGGATCGGCTTCAGCGGTTTGCAGCCTGTAAGGGGTTAACTGATCCTGCAACCCATAGTGATCCATGGGATCGGCTTCAGCGGTTTGCTTCAGCGGTTTGCAGCCTGTAAGGGGTTAACTGATCCTGCAACCCATAGTGATCCATGGGATCAGCTTCAGCGGTTTGCAGCCTGTAAGGGGTTATCTGTGGTAGCTCTGTGCTAAAGTCGGAGATCGGCTTCTTCGGCCTGAAACCGGCACATGCTCAGTTGCTTCAGGGGATACATATCTTCACAGGATACTCCTGTTACCGCTACACCGGCACCGCTCCTTCCTCTCTGGAGGGGTGACACCACATGTTACCGCACCGGGTGACACCAACCCTAGGAATGCCTCTGGGTACTCATCAATTCCCTTCCTTCAGACGTGCCGTCAGCCTTTCTCGAGAGTCTCCCTGTCTGAGATTCGCACACTACATGATCTCCTGTGATCGATTTTTCTTGGTGCTAATTCACAGCCAAGATAAAGAACTCATGTTCTTATAAGCTGCTGCAGTGACTTTCTTCAACCAGTTCTGTCAGAGGGGCTGAGAGGGTTCTTGGAGTCGAGGCGTAGAACAGAGAACCCCAATTACCAAGCGGCTCCTATGGGGGTGGCTCTACAAAGGTTAAGCTGTATCCTGGCTTTGTATGTTGATCCGCCATTCGTCACATCCTGCGTTTCCCGCAGACCTGAAGGGAATTCTTTGGCTCTGTGGCAGCTGAAGTCCTGTGGGGTGTGAAATCAGACAAGCTGGCACAGTGTTTAATAAGGATAAACATGACAGAGGAAGATGTGGGGCAGAGATTCGGGGAGACGAGGCAGAGCAGACCAAACTCCAGCTGGATGCGATGTGCAGGATCAGTGAGGCATGAGGCACACGGTGCTGCTTCCTAGAGACCTCCTGAACAGATCTATTGAGTACCGCCAAGTGGAAGACCTCAAACAACCGTGAAAGCAAACAAAGCCACACATGTTACTAATGTAACTTCCTTCATGCATTTCCAGGCATTTCACAGCTTGTGTTCTATTCACTCTTTACCTAATAATTCTAGCAGGGCCCGACAAATCCCAGGTGCCATGATGAGTAGAAATTGTGTCCTGGCACCTGGGTTCACACACTAATTCCTATTGACTTCAATGCAAAATCGTGTCCCATTGACTATATTGTAAAATCGCCTCCCATTGACTTCAATTCAAAATCGTCTCCTATTGACTTAAATGCAAAAACAACTCCCACTGATTAAAATGCAAACATGCATCCTATTGAGTTCAATGCAAAAACGCCTACATTGACGTCAATGCAAAATTGCCTTCCCTCCACTTCAGTGCAAAAACGCCTTCCTATGACTTCAATGCAAAAACGCCTCCCGTTGACTTCAATGCAAAAACGCCTCCCGTTGACTTCAATGCAAAAACGCCTCCCGTTGACTTCAATGCAAAAACGCCTCCCGTTGACTTCAATTCAAAAACGCCTCCCATTGGCGTCAATGCAAAAACCGCCTCCCATTGACTTAAATGAAAAAAATGCCTCCCATTGACTTCAATGCCAAATCGCCTCCCATTGACTTCAATGCTAAATCGCCTCCCATTGACTTCAATGCTAAATCGCCTCCCATTGACTTCAATGCCAAATCGCCTCCCATTAACTTCAATGCCAAATCGCCTCCCATTGACATCAATGCCAAATCGCCTCCCATTGACTTCAATGCCAAATCGTCTCCCATTGACTTCAATGCCAAATCGTCTCCCATTGACTTCAATGCCAAATCGCCTCCCATTGACTTCAATGCCAAATCGCCTCCCATTGACTTCAATGCCAAATCGCCTCCCATTGACTTCAATGCCAAATCGCCTCCCATTGACTTCAATGCCAAATCGCCTCCCATTGACTTCAATGCCAAATCGCCTCCCATTGACTTCAATGCCAAATCGCCTCCCATTGACTTCAATGCCAAATCGCCTCCCATTGACTTGAATGCAAGAACGCCTCCTATGGACTTGAATGCAAGAACGCCTCCCATGGACTTGAATGCAAGAACGCCTCCCATGGACTTGAATGCAAGAACGCCTCCCATGGACTTGAATGCAAGAACGCCTCCCATGGACTTGAATGCAAGAACGCCTCCCATGGACTTGAATGCAAGAACGCCTCCCATGGACTTGAATGCAAGAACGCCTCCCATGGACTTGAATGCAAGAACGCCTCCCATGGACTTCAGTGTAAAAATGCCTCCCATTGACTTCAATGCCAAAACGCCCTCTATCCACTTCAATGTAAAAACTCCTGTCAATAGTAATCCTATGTGGACACTTCTCTCTGCTTTATCACGTGCGTCTGGAATGCAGCACTACAAACTCGCACAGGACCCTTTTCGGAATGGCACTCAAAACAAAATGGGGTGGATTTACTAAAGGCAAACAGACTGCGCACTTTGCAAAGTGCAGGGGCTTCAGAGCTCAGTGAATGAGGTAAAGATTCACTTTGCAAACAATACCCAATCATGTGTCGGGAAAATAAAAACAAAACAGCATTTTTGCTTGCGCATGATTGGATGATGGAAGTCAACAAAACGTCTGTTTCCTCACTTTGCAAAGTGCAGCGTTTATTTCCCTTTAGTAGTGTGTGGTGGCATCTGTGTGACCCCCTCAATGGGGACACATAACATTGAGGCTGTCATGCGAATCTCTGAGTTTGAAAACACATCCAGAATCGCATATGGGCGGCTCCATTCACCCCTGTGACAGCATCGCTGTGATCGCCAATCGCAGGTTCAGGTGCCATTATTTGCAATGGCACCTAAAACATGGTGCAGTTTTGCCATGATCGTCACTCAGCAAGTTGAGCTTTTTTTTAAATTTTTTAAATTTTTTTATTTTTGTATTTAAACAGAGACAAAGAAATGCTTAGCGTGTTCATCAATCAGAGGGGAGGATAGACGTGCTGATTATTGGTACCTAAAGGCGTAGTGCGTCATTCTGAAGAGGCAGCATCCACCAGCGAGTGCCCATTGCAGGCCATGGAGCTTTGTCTCCATCCCATAATATGTCAGGGGTGGAATGGTAGACTTGGCGTTCTGCAGACTAGGTGGGCTGTCCTCATCATCAGGGGGGACGGAGAGCTGTAGGATGTATCCTAGGCAGGGGCGGACTGACCAATGGGGAACTCGGCACTGCCTGAGGGCCCGAGGTCAGAGGGGGGCCCCATGAGATGCCCCTGGTACCTTTCATAGGCTTTTTTGGGTGTGATTTGAGAGTGAGCAAGGACACGGCCCCATGATCCCCTATTGCCCGGGGGCCCCATGAGTTGTCAGTCCGCCCCTGATCCTAGGCCTCTAAATGTGCAAGTGTGCCTTGTAGGTCCGCTGCGTGAAACACGCATGTCACACACGTGCACCGATGATGTCCATTACAGTCTGCATATGTGTGAATTTTTAGTTATTTTAGAAATGTCGAATCTTCCGACACTCTCCCTTTTTTTTTTTTAAATATATATTTGTATCAATTTTTTATGATGTTCACAAAACTGAAAGAACTATCAAAAATCACAAATGTATTACAGAAGAAGAATTTATAAGCAGCATCATGAGATCTGATCATTTTTTACACCCTGCAAGATATGGTAACGTCTTAACCCCCCCCCCCAAAAAAAAAATTTGAGCGCCGCACCCCCCACTCCCCAATGCTTTTTTCCAGTATTCTCAGTTGGTGAAATATTGATGATCAGACGTTCCTTCATCTGGTGCAGATCACACACTTGCTGGCAGAACTCTGGGGCATAGAACAAATCTTAAGGCACCAACAACCCGCTGTACAGAACTCAACTGCAGCGTCGGCCTGTTAAAGGAAAACTCCGCTTGTAAACCTTTGTCTTTTCTCATCGCTGCCACCAACCGTGAATCCAAACATTCATCCCCGTTCTTTTCTGCAGGTGAAGATGAGTACAAAGTGGAAACTTTTCTTTGCTTGTAAACCCCAGTGGGACACGAGTGGGAGACAAGAGCACGGAGGAGATTCCGGGAGACGAGAGCACGGAGGAGATTCCGGGAGATGAGAGCACGGAGGAGATTCCGGGAGACGAGAGCACGGGGGAGATTCCGGGAGACGAGAGCACGGAGGAGATTCCGGGAGACGAGAGCACGGAGGAGATTCCGGGAGACGAGAGCACGGAGGAGATTCCGGGAGACGAGATCACGGAGGAGATTCCGGGAGACGAGAACACGGAGGAGATTCCGGGAGACGAGAGCACGGAGGAGATTCCGGGAGACGAGAGCACAGAGGAGATTCCGGGAGACGAGAGCACGGAGGAGATTCCGGGAGACCAAAGCACGGAGGAGATTCCGGGAGACCAGAGCACGGAGGAGATTCCGGGAGACGAGAGCACGGAGGAGATTCCGGGAGACGAGAGCACGGAAGAGATTCCGGGAGACGAGAGCACGGAGGAGATTCCGGGAGACGAGAGCACGGAGGAGATTCCGGGAGACGAGAGCACGGAGGAGATTCCGGGAGACGAGAGCACGGAGGAGATTCCGGGAGACGAGAGCACGGAGGAGATTCCGGGAGACGAGAGCACGGAGGAGATTCCGGGAGACGAGAGCACGGAGGAGATTCCGGGAGACGAGAGCACGGAGGAGATTCCGGGAGACGAGAGCACGGAGGAGATTCCGGGAGACGAGAGCACGGAGGAGATTCCGGGAGACGAGAGCACGGAGGAGATTCCGGGAGACGAGAGCACGGAGGAGATTCCGGGAGAAGAGAGCACGGAGGAGATTCCGGGAGACGAGAGCACGGAGGAGATTCCGGGAGACGAGAGCACGGAGGAGATTCCGGGAGACGAGAGCACGGAGGAGATTCCGGGAGACGAGAGCACGGAGGAGATTCCGGGAGACGAGAGCACGGAGGAGATTCCAGGAGACCAGAGCACGGAGAAGATTCCAGGAGACCAGAGCACGGAGGAGATTCCAGGAGACCAGAGCACGGAGGAGATTCCAGGAGACAAGAGCACGGAGGAGATTCCAGGAGACAAGAACACGGAGGAGATTCCAGGAGACCAGAGCATGGAGGAGATTCCAGGAGACAGGTAGTTCCTCTAGGAGAGCTGGACAGGGCCATAGAAGGTCCTTAACCCATCAGCAGGACCGGTATCTGCTCCTTTGTGGAAGGAGGAACAGGATGAGCCCTGCCAGAGCCCTACAAAATGACCTCCAGCTGGCCACTGGTGGGAATGTCTCTGACCAAACAATCAAAAACAGACTTCATGAGGGTGGCCTGAGGGCCCGACATCCTCTAGTGGGCCCTGTGCTCACTGCCCAGCACCATAGAGCTGGATTGGCATTTGCCATTGAACACCAGAATTGGCAGGTCCACCACTGGTGCCCTGTGCTTTTCACAGATGAGAGCAGGTTCCCCCTGAGCACATGTGACAGACGTGAAAGGGTCTGGAGAAGCCGTGGAGAACGTTCTGCTGCCTGTAACATGGTTCAGCATGACTGTTGTGGTGGGTCAGTGATGGTCTGGGGAGGGCATATCCATGGAGGGACGCACAGACCTCTACCGGCTAGACACTGGCACTGATTGCAATGATTGATGGCAATGATTTCTACAATCAGCATTTTCTGATACATTGTAAAAATAATGTATCAGATGTGACCTTTTATTACCGAGTCCATAGGAGTAATGGTGGTGAAGAGGTTAAGTCCCCCCTCCCTCCCTTTGGGCCCCCTCCTGGCCTGTGACATCCCGCAAATTTCCAGCGTCAGAATAGGAAGCCGCCATGGTCTATTATTCATCAGGTTAGTGCTGTGTATGGCGTGCGATGCGCCTGCGGCCAGTCAGCTGCTCCTGACACATACTGAGCCTGCACATCTGTGACCCCTTCCCAGGAGAGCCCAGGGTGTCACTCCACCGCTGTGCCATCATCTCATTAATAACACACAACTTTGTCCCCAACGCACTTTTGCCAATCCAACACCCTACGCAGACTTTGTTTACTGGGGAAAGGGACGCTCCAAAATGTTCATAGGCTTTAAGTGGACCTGTCATCACATATATGTAGATGTATATCTGCACTGATCGGCCAGAACATTCTGACCACTGACAGGTGAAGGGAATAACATGGATTGTCTGGTTACAAGGACATCTGAAAGTGAACATGTTGTCCCTGAAGTTGATGTGTTGAAAGCAGAAAAAATGTCCACAGCAGTTTGTTGGGGCTGTGTAGGCGCAGACTGGTCAGGGTGCCCATGCTGACCCGTGTCCACAACCAAAAGGGCCTACAGTGGGCACATGAGCATCAGAACTGGAGCACAGAGCAGTGGAGGAAGGTGGCCTGGTCTGAGGAATGATGTTTTCTTTTCCATCATGTGGGAGGCGTGGTGGGTGTGCGTCACTTACCTGGGGAAGAGATAGCACCATGATGCAGTATGGGAAGAAGACAAGCTGGCGGAGGTCATGTGATGGTTTTGGCAATGTTCTGCTGGAAGACCTTGGCTCCACCATTCATGTTACTCAACGCGTACCACCTACCTTAACATTGTTGGTGACCAAGTCTACCCCTTCATGGAAATGGTGTTCCCTGATGGCAGATGGTAATGCTCCCTGCCACACTGCAAAAACCAAGAATGGTTTGAGGAACACAACAGCAAGCTTCAGGTGATGACTTGGCCTCCAAATTCTCCAGATTTCAATCCAATGGAGCATCTGTGAGAAAAACAAGTCCGATCTACGGAAGCCCCAACTCCCAACTTACAGGACCTCAAGGATCTGCTAATGACGGCTTGGTGCCAGATACCACAATGTACCTTCAGAGGTCTAGTGGTGTCCATGCCTGGACTGGTCAAGGGTGTGTGTGTGTGTGTGTGTGTTGTCACATTAAATAAGCAGATAGACTTCTTTTTGTGCTCTCATCAGATATTCAGGTGGTGAAGATTGATTTTGAAAAGTTTGCTGAGTGAAATAGAAACTGGTGTGGATTCTTCGTCCAATTAACAAAGTGATTGCATTAGTTTTCAGTACAGAAAACCGCCGCCAGGTCTGACCTATCCTGTAAAATATTTGTTGTCTGCAGACACTTCGCATTCTTCTCTCTGCTTGTGCTGTGCTTTACACTACACGAGCAGAGCCTGTATAGCTCTTTCATCTGAGCAGGGGACGGTCCAAGGATCGGAGCATGCAGCTTCAGCTGTGCTGTGTCTGTGACAGACTCGGCATAGAACACGGAGCAGATCAGTCCTAAGTAACAAATGAGCCTCTGACCCTTTTTGTTAACTAGTAGCAGTGCCTGTTCCTTGTTCCAAGCTTAGAAGAGTGGCGCAAGCATTATGTTTGCACCACTTTTTGTTAATTCCCCTCTATGTATCTAGCAGTTTGGCTGGAGGTCAGATTTAGGATGGCTACCCTTCTGTCAGTCCTCTGATACTCCTATCTCCAGATACAGAACCCTATCAGTAATCTCCGCTCTTCATCTCTGCTCCCTGTAAGACTCCTCTTCCTCATTTCTTATATTCAGACATCAAACGTCTGTCATTTCTCTGCTAAGAGCACTTGTCGGTGGGATCATTAGAGGAGAGGAGGCCATGTTGGAATAATTCCACGCATCAACATGTTACATTGGTCCAGCTTGCAAAAATGTACAGTACTATATACCATACCTGGCCAATGCCTCTGGGAGGCACTGAAGTAGACACTCCCACTCTGCCATCCTCTGGGTCCCCTGTTGTGCTGCTGCTCTCCTGTATTGTGAACACACGGGACCAACCTCTCAGCACTGGCGCCATTCAATTACATTTTTGCATATTCTGATTGAATGTAGTCGTTTCTGATTGGATGAGGTGGGGTGGTGTCATCATGGTCTCCCCAGAAGCAGCTGGAGGTCACTGTAGTAGTGGTGTAGCAGTAGTGTAGTAGTGTCTGCTTTAGTCATTCCCACCTTCCAGTGGTATTGGCCAGGTATGATATATACACAGTCCAAGCTGAAACAATGTAACTACACTATATTGCCAAAAGTATTGGGCCCACCCTCCAAATCATGTGATTCAGGTGTTCCAATCCCCTCCATATCATGTGATTCAGGTGTTCCAATCCCCTCCATATCATGTGATTCAGGTGTTCCAATCCCCTCCTTGGCCACAGGTGTATACAATCCATCACCTAGGCATGCAGACGGCTTCTACAAACATTGGTGAAAGAATAGGTCGCTCTCAGGAGCTCAGTGACCCCAAGCGTGGTCCCGTGATAGGTGGCCACCTGTGCAATAAGTCCATCCGTGACATTTCCTGGCTACTAAATATTCCACACTCAACTGTTAGTGGGATTATAACAAAGTGGAAGCAACTGGGAACAGCCACTCAGCCACCAAGTGGTAGGCCACGTCACATGACAGGGCGGGGTCAGCGCATGCTGAAGCGCACAGTGCGCAGAAGTCGCCAACTGTCTGCAGAGTCAATAGCTAAAGACCTCCAAACTTGGTGTGGCCTTCAGATGAGCCCAACAACAGTGCGTAGAGAGCTTCATGGAATGGGTTTCCATGGCCGAGCGGCTGCATCCAAGCCTTCCACCACCAAGTGCAATGCAAAGCGTCGAGTGCCGTGGTGTAAAGCACGCCGCCACTGGACTCTAGAGCAGGGGAGACATGTTCTCTGGGGTGACCAATCACACTTCTGTGTCTGGTATTCCGATGGATGTGTCTGGGTTTGGCAGTGGCCAGGAGAACGGTACTTTCCTGACTGCATTGTGCCAAGTGTAAAGTTTGGTGGAGGGGGGATTACGGTGTGGGGTTGTTTTTTAGGGGGTGGGCTTGGCCTCCTAGTTCCAGTGAAGGGAACTCTTAAGGTGACATTTTGGACAATTTCATGCTCCCAACTTTGTGGGAAGAGTTTGGGGATGGCCCCTTCCTGTTCCAACATGACTGCGCACCAGTGCACAAAGCAAGGTCCATAAAGACATGGAGGAGCCAGTTTGGGGTGGAGGAACTTGACTGTCCTGCACAGAGTCCTGACCTCAACCCCATAGAACACCTTTGGGATGAATTAGAGCGGAGACTGCGAGCCAGGCCCCCTCCCCCGACATCAGTGCCTGACCTGACAAATGTGCTTCTGGAAGAATGGTCCAACCTTCCCATAGACACCCTCCTAAACCTTGTGGACGGCCTTCCCAGAAGAGTTGAAGCTGTTATAGCTGCAAAGGGCGGGGCCAACTCAATATTGAACCCTACGGACTAAGACTGGGGGGCCATTAAAGGTCATGTGTGTGGAAAGGGCGGGGCCAACTCAATATTGAACCCTACGGACTAAGACTGGGGGGGCCATTAAATGTCATATGTGTGGAAAGGGCGGGGCCAACTCAATATTGAACCCTACGGACTAAGACTGGGGGGCCATTAAAGGTCATGTGCGTGGAAAGGGCGGGGCCAACTCAATATTGAACCCTACGGACTAAGACTGGGGGGGCCATTAAATGTCATGTGTGTGGAAAGGGCGGGGCCAACTCAATATTGAACCCTACGGACTACGACTGGGGGGCCATTAAAGGTCATGTGTGTGGGAAGGGCGGGGCCAACTCAATATTGAACCCTATGGACTAAGACTGGGGGGGCATTAATGGTCATGTGTGTGGAAAGGCAGGCGGAACCATACTGTATACCAGGCAGGCTTTGCGGATCATCCTCTCATGTTGTGTACATGGCCATGTCTACGTTGGAGAGATTCCTCAGGAAGGACGGTCACTGTGCAGTTTATAGTAGAACTCCGCTGTGCACTGCCATAGATAAGCCCACGTTATATAACATAAACCTTTCTTTTACCTTTTATGGATCCGGCAGTCACAAATATGGCGCTGTGTGTGTCCATGTCCTCCTCAGTGTGTCATAGCTGGACACTTCTGAATCAGGAACACAAAAAAATAGACTTCAGTCCTTACTGCGTGTGTGAGATTTAATGGTGGGAGGGGCACAGACATGCCACGCCTCCCATTGTCTCCAAATTAGCATGCAGCATGTTACTGTGAATGTCTGGTATAGGAAGGTCAGGGGCAGAACTGAGTCGTATGTTCTCTGCAGAGACATGCACAGCCCATCCTACGTAATACAACGCTTTCTGCTTAGAGTTCCTCTTTAGGACCGATGCTTCTGATTGGTTGCTGCTGGTTCTGCATATTGGGGCTCATTGCTCTTCCATAATGAAGTCCAAAGCGGCAGCCGATGAGATGTCACATGACACATTCTACTTCTGTCTCCTACATCTACCAACTGCTGCAGATAGGCAGTAGATGATTGGAATGGACACTGTGGCCACACAGCGCTGACTGACCGCAGTCTTCACATTGCTGTGCTGGTTGTGACACGACTTTAACATTCTTGCATCTTTGTAATCATTTGCTGAAGAGCAGGATGTCAAGTTTTTGAATATTAGGTCTTCCTCCATGTACCTGTATAATTCTCAGATATATACAACAGTAACGTGACCAGAGTCACTTACATCACATAGATGGTATTGAGGGTAGAACTATCCCAAACAGCAGAAAATGCCACATATTCCCTTCAAATTCTATCCAACCCATCAGAATCCAAACCGACAGCCCCATCACTATGAGTTCATTGGAGGTCCTCCACACCACGACCCATTATCGGACCTTCAACACAGAAAATAGGAAATCTTTATATTTCCTGGTGTTCAGGATTTCCCACCAACAACAGTGACCCCCAGAGGGGATGTTATAGAATGACTGTCACAGCGTACTGCCTGCAATGACATAATTCTACTGAAATATCTCTTTGTTCTATCATATTCCGTAATTCCTGCCACTTCCATCCACTTATACTCTACACAAAACAAGTGTCAGTCTCCCTAGGTCTGGTGCACCATGCAAGATCTCCCCTCGTGGAGTGTCAATGATCATGAGAACAGTGAGGAATCATCCCAGAACTACACGTGAGGATCTTGTCAATGATCTCCAGGCAGCTGGGACCACAGTCACCAAGAAAACAATTGGTAACACACTACGCCGACAAGGACTGAAATCCTGCAGTGCCCGCACGGTCCCTCTGCTCAAGAAAGCACATGTCCAGGCCCGTCCGAAGTCTGCCACTGAACATCTGAATGGCAGGAAGTGTTGTGGTCAGAGGAGACCAAAATCCAGCTCTTTGGCATCAGCGCAACTCGCTGTGTTTGGAGGAGGAGGAATGCTGCCTATGACCCCAAGAACACCATCCCAACTATCAAACATGGTGGTGGAAACATTCTGCTTTGGGGGTGTTTTTCTGCTAAGGGGACAGGACAACTGCACTGCATCAAAGGGACGATGGGTGGGGCAATGTACCCTCAAATCTTGGGTGAGAACCT
The DNA here is from genome assembly GCF_062004578.1 of Staurois parvus. NCBI lineage: Eukaryota > Metazoa > Chordata > Amphibia > Anura > Ranidae > Staurois > Staurois parvus. The sequence goes on from NW_028319140.1 coordinate 647,690, forward strand.
TCTTCCCTCAGCCAGGGCATTGAAAATGGGTGGTGGATGGGTGTTCCAACATGACAATGACCCAAAACACACGGCCAAGGCAACAAAGGAGCGGCTCAAGAAGAAGAACATTAAGGTCCCGGAGTGGCCTAGCCAGTCTCCAGACCTTCATCCGATGGAAAATCTGTGGAGGGAGCTGAAAGTTCGAATTGCCAAACGTCAGCCACCAAACCTTAATGACTTGGAGAGGATCTGCCAAGAGGAGTGGGTCAAAATCCCTCCTGAGATGTGTGCGAACCTGGGGGCCAACTGCAGGAAACGTCTGACCTCTGTGATGGCCAACAAGGGATTGGCCACCAAGTACTAAGTCATATTTTGTGAAAGGGATCAAATCCTTCTTTCCCTCATGAACATGCAGATCCGTCATCATTTGTTAGACGCATTTCTGCTGAATTTGTTGTTGTATTCTGTCTCTCAGTGTTACACCGAAGATTCCATTGTTAGACCGATCATTTCTGTGTGAGGGGCGAACATTCCATTGTTAGACCGATCATTTCTGTGTGAGGGGCAAACATTCCATTGTTAGACCGATCGTTTCTGTGTGAGGGGCGAACATTCAGCATCAGGGGGGAGCAAATACACATTTCCTTCACTGTATGTATAGATGCAGATGTCCACACATACATATTCAGATATGTCCTGCAGATAAGAGTTGTGTCTGTGGGGTAGAAGGAGATTTCCTGAGCTCGGTTTGTGTTTGTCGTCCTCGGTCTCCTCAACGCCGATTATAACTGGTCCTGACAGCGATGACCTTTCTACTTCCCACAAGCCTCTCTGCAGTCTTTCTTTAATTAGAGCCTTTTACATAACATTGTGCCGCACATCGCCTTCACATGTGAGCGTGCGTTGCGTCCGTCCGTCCGTCATCGGCTCACACCGGTCAGGTCATTCCCTTCACCGCTGGCCTTTCTTGCCTTTAAGCATTTAATAAAGGTGGCTGTAGCTTTATACAGTCGGCATACTTCCAATAAACCCTCCAGATCCCATCCATCCCCTCCATCCCTCCAAAGCTCCATCCCTCGTTGGTTAGCGGTGGGCGATATTCCGGCATCAGTCTCTTGTTGGGTGATGGAGGTCTCTCCCACAACGTCCCTTCAATAGCCTTGCCTAGCCGGACACACTCCCCAATGACCTTCTCATTCCCAGGCCCCACTACAGGACGTGCAGAAGGTCGGGTAGACAAGGTGACTACAGCTTTCATGATGTGATCTGCACCACCTCGCCTGGGAATTCAGCCTTGCAAAGGGCCCTTTGGATCAGCTCTGTGTAGGACTTCATTTTACCAGCTTTGGGGTGTTTTCTTACCATACTCCATCTACTCCCACGGTTGGCATTTATATGGGAGCTAACTCCACCCATTACATCACTAGAGGAGGGATTTCTCTAAAGGGGAGCTAACACCTGCCTACACTTACTATATCATATTGCCAACACAGCCATCTAGTGGCAGGTCCGCTAACTGCAACTGCCAGTATGCATTACTTGGTTCATATTGCACTGCCTACACTGCGGTGTGGCCCCTGTATGTACTATGTGTAGTGGAACCTAGGTACAAACTATGACTGTCGGCAGTAAGGATACAGGAGGATTCACCTCTGTCACTGGGTTGCCAGGCAGAAGCGTAACTAGAAGCTTCATTGCCCTGGTGCAAGAAACCATGAAGGGCCCTCATGACCCCTGGCTGGGGCCCTTCCCTCCGAGCCCAGTGGCGGAACTTTGAGGGCCCCGTCTCAAGTGTGACCTTTGTGACCCTGGTAGTTCCACCACTGGTGTCAGTAGATTTTTTATTTTTGTTTTATTTTTTTTATCATTCATATTTTTTTTTTCAATCTTATTTTTTAGTTATTTTTACAATTTTTTTTTAAACTCACTTTTGTTGCCAGCGGTTTAGACATCAATGGCGGTGTGTCGAGTTATTTTGAGGGGGCAGCAAATTTCCATGTTATACAAGCTGTACACTGACTACGTCACATTGTAGCAAAGTGTCATTTCCTCAGTGTTGTCACATGAAAAGAGAGAATCAAATATTTACACAAATGTGAGGGGGGGGGGCTCACTTCTGGGAGATACTGTGTATATATATATATATACATATATACATACATTGTATACAGTTCGGGGGAGGGGGGACTCACTTCTGGGAGATAGTGTGTGTATATATATACAGTGGGGCAAAAAAGTATTTAGTCCCCACCAATGGTGCAAGTTCTCCCACTTACAAAGATGAGAGAGGCCTGTAATTGGCATCATAGGGAGACCTCAACTATGAGAGACAAAATGAGAAAACAAATCCAGACAATCTCATTGGCTGATCTGGAAAGAATTTATTTGCAAATTATGGTGGAAAATAAGTATTTGGTGACCTACAAACAAGCAAGATTTCTGTCTCTCACAGACCTGGACCTTCTTCTTTAAGAGGCTCCTCTGTCCTGCACTCATTACCTGTATCAATGGCACCTGTTTGAACTTGTTATCAGTATAAAAGACACCTGTCCACATCCTCAAACAGTCACACTCCAAACTCCACTATGGTGAAGACCAAAGAGCTGTCGAAGGACACCAGAAACAAAATTGTAGACCTGCACCAGGCTGGGAAGACTGAATCTGCAATAGGCAAGCAGCTCGGTGTGAACAAATCAACTGTGGGAGCAATAATTAGAAAATGGAAGACATACAAGACCACTGATAATCTCCCTCCATCTGGGGCTCCACGCAAGATCTCACCCCGTGGGGTCAAAATGATCGCAAGAACGGTGAGCAAAAATCCCAGGACCACACGGGGGGACCTAGTGAATGACCTGCAGAGAGCTGGGACCAACGTAACAAAGGCTACCATCAGTAACACACTACGCCGCTAGGGACTCAGATCCTGCAGTGCCAGACGTGTCCCCCTGCTTAAGCCAGTACATGTCCGGGGCCCGTTTGAAGTTTGCTAGAGAGCATTTGGATGATCCAGAAGAGGATTGGGAGAATGTCATATGGTCAGATGAAACCAAAATAGAACTGTTTGGTAGAAACACAACTCGTCGTGTTTGGAGGAGAGAGAATGCTGAGTCGCATCCAAAGAACACCATACCTACTGTGAAGCATGGGGGTGGCAACATCATGCTTTGGGGCTGTTTCTCCGTAAAGCGACCAGGACGACTGATCCATGTACAGGACAGAATGAATGGAGCCATGTATCGTGAGATTTTGAGTGCAAACCTCCTTCCATCAGCAAGGGCATTGAAGATGAAACGTGGCTGGATCTTCCAACATGACAATGATCCCAAACATACCGCCCGGGCAACGAAGGAGGGGCTTCGTAAGAAGCATTTCAAGGTCCTGGAGTGGCCTAGCCAGTCTCCAGATCTCAACCCCATAGAAAACCTTTGGAGGGAGTTGAAAGTCCGTGTTGCCCAGCGACAGCCCCAAAACATCACTGCTCTAGAGGAGATCTGCATGGAGGATGAGATCTGCATGGAGGATGGGCCAACATACCAGCAACAGTGTGTGCCAACCTTGTGAGGACTTCCAGGAAACGTCTGACCTCTGTCATTGCCAACAAAGGATATATAACAAAGTATTGACATGAACTTTTCATATTCACCAAATACTTATTTTCCACCATAATTTGCAAATCAATTCTTTCCAGATCAGCCAATGAGATTGTCTGGATTTGTTTTCTCATTTTGTCTCTCATAGTTGAGGTCTCCCTATGATGCCAATTCCAGGCCTCTCTCATCTCTGTAAGTGGGAGAACTTGCACCATTGGTGGTGACTACATACTTTTTTGCCCCCCTGTATATATATACATTGTATACAGTCCGGGGGAGGGGGGACTCACTTCTGGGAGATACTGTATATAGTGGGCGGTCAGACCCAGACCTTCATGTGTCCCCCACAGCCGCGCCCTCCTCCTGCCGCTGCAACCTCCTTCTCTGCAGCATTGACCATTTCTGAAAGTATTTCCTCCACAAATCATCGCTTTATTACCATAACTGTGACAATCGTTCATCCGGACCCCCAGCTTACGAAGACTTCTCGCTATTATTCGCCTAAAATGTCACCAATAATGTTTAGTATTGGAAAGCTTTAGGAATGAAGCGGTCCTATTGTGTACAATGTTACTTCCCCAATATTGTATAGCAGAGCTCCTCACAGTGACTGCAGGGGGAAAGCACAGAGTGATAACGTGATCTATAGGGGATAGGACACATTTCTATTGATCAGATAGATTGATAGATATGAATAGATAGATCGATCGTTGCCATCAGTGCAGTAACATTGCTGAACAGCAATGGTTAATCTCTTTCCCGTTCTTGTTTTCATATCTGCAGCCCTCTCTTCTCTACATCTGTTTGAAGCGCTGAATTTATACAGCATGTCTGAGCTTTCAGAAACCATGGGGCAGGAAGTTGAAGTTACACACTGCAGAGCTCCGTGAGGAAAGCTCTGGGAGCTGATTGGAGGGAACCCCACTTATCTGTACAGCAGAGTGGAAGAGGAAGGGGAGCCAATCAGGTTCTGCCGTTGTGCACATGAGAACAGAGCAAAGGGCTGTGCTGCTGCTTCTGCCTCACCATCCAGCCGCTGTGAAGGCCCAGGGCCTGGCTGTGCTGTCTGGCAGGGGTGCCTGGATAACAAGACTGGCTGAACAGAATTGTTTACCCATCATCAGAGAAGACACATAACATGTACTTTGTTTAGTGTGTATGTTAGGCAGCCCGGAGTGCACACTGTGGGGGCGCATTCACTTCACAGCTCTGTGTCCTTTCACAGATGCGTTTTCATCGTCATTGTCACTGTGCCTCCTGATAGAGAACGATCGTTCCTGTACTGTTCTTATAAACTCGGCTCCCTGACAGGTGTAGATCATAGACATCTGGGTCAGGTGTGAAGCATCGCCCTTTAGATGGCCATGGATGGATAGAAATAAAAATTGGTAGACCGATTGTTCCGTTTTCGTACGTTTACCGTGTTTACTGCGACATCCGATTTCCGTTTCAAGATGTAAAGTGAACAAACGAACACATTAGAAAAATCTTTATGAACAAACCATTTTCAGTATTTGGGACAATCATTCGGGGGGGGGGGAATCTAAGTGAAATGTGCGGGGCAGTAGAGGTAGTAGTAGGAATCGAATAGAAAAAAAAGAATGTCTGATGTAGAAGACTTTCAGAAAACTGTTGAAGTTTGCTGGACAATCTGCGATAAAATGATTGGGTCGTCAAGTGGGAGAACGAAAGAATCTTTCAGTTGTTCTGCAATCTATGGCCAGATTAACAATTACCGGTAATTCCCACATTTCATACTGCAATACGTGTTGTTCTGATGAACAGTCCCCATGTACCATCACCAGGAGTGCAGGAACTCCCCCCTCTGAGTTATCCTTTGTCTCCGCCCCCTACCCACCTCTGCATAGATAGACCCCTCCCCAGAAACTATAGACCCCCCCAGAAATAATACATCCCCCACTGTAATGTTCATGTAAGATTTGAGTAGCTGAGATGTGCATCAGATTGTATGTAAGATCGTATCTGCCAGTGTGTGTGGTCAGCCCGCTGGATTGGAGTGGAGTCTCCCTCCGGTGGTGGCCAGAGGTAGTGCGGGCTGTGAAAGTGTATCACGGGTGGTCTTATATACTTAGATATATTCAGAATAAGTCCCCCTTATTCCCTCTTACCCCAAGTCACGGCCGCACGTGCGCGCCTCGGTTAGCTAGTCACTGTGGGCGTGTGCGTGTGGGTGAACCGTGACTCCCACCAACAATAGATCCCCCCAGCAACAATAGACCCCACACAATAGACCCCCCCAACAACATATGATCCCCCACACAATAATTAACCCCCTGCTACAAAGTACCACCCCAGCAATAATCCATCCAGCTCAGGGAACAATAGACCCCCAGCAGCAACACCAGATATCCTAGCAGCCAGAATCAATAGACCTTCCACCAGTCAGCAACAATAGACCTCTCCCTCAAAGTAGATCCCTCCCAGCAACAATGAACCCCCCCAGCAACATAAGACCCCTCCTGCAACAGTAGATCCCCTAACCAGCGACAATCTACTCCCACACAAAAGTAGATCCCCACCAGCAACAATAGATCCCCCAGCAGCCAGCATCAATAGAGCCTCCAGTACACTCCAGCACCCCTTCCCTTTACAAACTGCCTTCCCCCATGTTCCCTCCTGACCATCACTGATCTAAAGGAAGGGGAGAGAGGTTGCAGCTGGCTCTGCATCAGGGGCGGACTGACCATTTGGAAACTCGGGCACTTCCCGAGGGCCCGGGGTTAGTAGGGGGACCCATGAGATGCCCCTGGTACCTTTTTCATAGGCTTTTTTGAGTTTGGGCAAGGACACAGGGACCCCATGACCCCCTATTGCCCGGGGGCCCCATGACTTGTCAGTCCGCCCCTGCTCTGCATTCACTTTCTGGTCCTGGAATGTGCGCTCTGCGGACAGCAGAAATGTTTTCTAGGCCTGAACGGGTTTAATTAGTATCTTGTCATTGCTAATATCTCTTTTATACTGTAAGATGTCTGAATCTGGGAGGTACGAGTGTGAACGCCTTCCATGGCTCGCACACAGGCGATCTGGTGTTGGCACCATGAATTAGCATCCTGGAATGCGATAATTAATGGAACGCGGAGACGGGAGGTGTGACCGCTTTGTAGCAGCTTTTGTATCTCTCCTCCGATCTTACTTCATCTTTTACTGTAACTTTTTGCTCTCAATGAATAATATCACAGAATGCATCCCCTCCCCCTCCCATCACTGCGGGTAAATGAGAATCTGTCCTTCTCACCAGGATCCTCTTCTCATTTAAAGTGGACTTTGCACGTCAGTGGTGTCAGCCTATGTAGCAGCCCCCTCCCAAAATACAAAAAAATACCAAGTATGATAAATAAAGGTGCAGCGCTAAAAACCACATCAGAGTCATAAATAATAAATATCAATAAAATTGCTAGTGATCGCAACCAAAACTCTCAATAAAGATGTATAACAAGAAGTAACAATATCGAAAATGTATATTTCCAATATCAAAATTTTTTTTAAAGTGACAAAAGTGCAAACGCACATCCAAGATGGTGACTACTAGTGATAAGGTGGCATAGTCTATATATAATGTGAAGCTCTTATTCAAGTGATCCGCTGTGCATCTTCTGGTGATCAAATATATGAAATACACACTCACCAGATGCATAATTCCATCGTGCAATTGAGAAAATATCACAATTCAATCAGTCAGCTGGGTCCTCCTATGGACTGCTCTATCCTGGTAAGGACTTCCCTCTGGTTCATCAATAGGATGCCGCACCTCTCAGCACCTCTCTAACTGGGCTCTGCGGGTGGTAGGCTCAACAAGAGCCCCAAGAAAGGATGCCAAAATGGTGTGATATTGTTTCAACAGGGGATATTTATTGATCCATAGCAGGAATAGACAGTGTAAACAGACTCACCATGAGTTGAATCAAGATGGCCGCCGGACCAGCATGGGCCCCGGCGGCTTGATGTCTGGACGCTGCAGCTCTTCCCTTACGTGTTTCGTGCTCAAGCACGTATTCATAGGGAATGTGCCTGCCTTGGTACCTTTCGGTGTACAGCGGCACAATTTTAAGCGCTCACTTTTATACTTGTATACTAAAAAAAATACTAAGCCCCCGTTCACATCAAGCCCGACTTTGAAATCATGTGACTTACAGTGAAGTTGCACAATTTCAGAGTTGGGGGAACCGCCGATTTCAGGTGCGATTTGCAAGACATCGGATACAGATATCTATGCAAATCGCACCAAAGTAGTGCATGTACTACTTTAGAAATCGGTGCAGCTCCGACCAAGTCAGAACCGCACCGATGTGACCGCACCAACAATAGGGTGCGACTTGGCATGTGATTTGCAAGTCGCATGCCAAGTCACACCGATGTGAACTGGGTGTAAGTGGAAGCAATAAAATCATAAAACATTGGAAGGGAAGTGTTAAAATACTTTTTATTTCCCACCACGTCCTGTAGGTGATGTCTGCGGGTCTATCCAGGGGATCCTTTAGGAGTTCAATCAATAGAAAAATAAATAAATTGACATTTCCAAATCAAAACCCTGCAATATATCCACAGTTAATCCAGAGAATGCAAAATAAACTCTTAAGGTCCAATTTGTTCCAAGAGGGGGAAAAAATCCCTTCCTGATCCCCTAATGCAGTGGTTCTCAACCTTTCTAATGCCGCGACCCCTTAATACAGTTCCTCATGTTGTGGTGACCCCCAACCATAAAATTATTTTCGTTGCTACTTCATAACTGTAATTTTGCAGTGGTCATCATTGGTGTCAGTGGAAGGAGTAGTGCCCCATCACTGATGTCAGTGGGATGAATAGTGCCCCATCATTGGTGTCAGTGGGGGGAATAGTGCCCCATCGTTGGTGTCAGTGGGGGGAATAGTGCCCCATCGTTGGTGTCAGTGGGGGGAATAGTGCCCCATCGTTGGTGTCAGTGGGGGGAATAGTGCCCATCGTTGGTGTCAGTGGGAGGAATAGTGCCCCATCGTTGGTGTCAGTGGGGGGAATAGTGCCCCATCGTTGGTGTCAGTGGGGGGAATAGTGCCCCATCATTGGTGTCAGTGGGGGGAATAGAGCCCCATCATTGGTGTCAGTGGGGGGAATAGAGCCCCATCATTGGTGTCAGTGGGGGGAATAGTGCCCCATCATTGGTGTCAGTGGGGGGAATAGTGCCCCATCATTGGTGTCAGTGGGGGGAATAGTGCCCCATCATTGGTGTCAGTGGGAGGAATAGTGCCCCATCATTGGTGTCAGTGGGAGGAATAGTGCCCCATCATTGATGTCAGTGTGGTGGAGGGGGAAATAGTGCCCCATCTTTGGGGTCAGGGGGGGGAATAGTGCCCCATCGTTGGTGTCGGTGGGGGGAGGAATAGTGCCCCATCGTTGGTGTCAGTGGGGGGAGGAATAGTGCCCCATCGTTGGTGTCAGTGGGGGGGAGGAATAGTGCCCCATCGTTGGTGTCAGTGGGGGGGAGGAATAGTGCCCCATCATTGGTGTCACTGGGAGAAATAGTGCCCCATTGTTGGTATTAGTCACACAAATGATGGGGCACTATTCCTCCCACTGACACCAATGATACTTACCTTGCTGACCCCTGCTCCAGCCTGGGCTCGCTCTCTCACTTACCTGTCAGCTGTCTTCCTTCTCTGGCCGCTCTCCTCACTTACTCCGGCAGTTCCCTCGATCTTGCCGCTGCCGCTCGGCTCCTCCTCTCCAAGCTCCACCTCCTCGCCGGTGATTGGCCGCCTGTGTGCCTCTCCTGAGCTACAGTTCCGGTGGCCAATCAGTGGCGAGGAGGCGGAGTTGTTGAGGGATCCCGGAGGTGTGGCCAGGTGACAGGGCAGCGTGTCATCCCGCCCACACATCGACTGAGTCAGAGGAGCGGTGTCTCGGTTCCTAAGACCATCGGAAATATGTGTTTTCGGATGGTCTTAGGCGACCCCTGGGAAATGGTCGTTCGACCCCCAGGTTGAGAACCGCTGCCCTAATGGATGGATCATCAATCTCTAGTTCTAATATTTGTAAATCTCCCCATTTACAGGCTGACTTTTCTAGGCCTATATGTAGCCGGGTGTTAGGGCCTTATCTGGAAGGATGTCTGCTGTAATTGTCACAGCTAGATGTCTCTACACACCCTTGTCTTTGTTTCACTTGACAATAGGCCTCTCCCTCAATGTGGAGCCCTAATGTATATTTGTGGTGTAGTTTTCATGGCTTCCACTAGATGTCCTCACGTTGCCTCGAATTGTTTGTGGATTGTCCCTTTTAGGGTGAGTCCCGCCCAGGAGGTTCCTGAGAAGGTTTTCCTGCCACTCTTGAGTTTACTGAGTAGTATAAATAGAGAGGTGGGTTGAGCCCAGAGAGGTGGCACAGACTTGGTTTGAGGAACCAGTAGCTATAGCAATATATAGGCTCCCATCGACATGCTGGATGAGTACACAAGCAGGTCACCCTGGTGAAGGTTGTGGGCTCACCTGAGGTGCAGGGTGTAAGTACTAACTGGTATTCACCAGAGCTCCTGAAGGTGGGGATGGGTTTTGCTGTGTTTTAGCACCAGGTCACGGTCCCCAGAATTGCCCCACTAGTAGGTGAACAAGCCGGGGTCCAGTAGCAGATATAGCAGGCAGGGATCAAGCAGAAGCGTGGTTGAGGAACAAGCCAAGGTCGGTAATGAGTGGTAGTGAAGATAACGACAGTCGCAGTTGTGACAAGAACTAGATATCGGCTGGATTTAGCACAATAATCTGGCAAACAGTAAGTGAAAAGACATGGCTAAAACAGGAAGCTCATGGGAGGAGCCAGAGGTTCAAGGATCAGGAGATACAAGGTTCACAGCAGGGTTGTCCAATGGATCAGACAGGGAGCTGTCCAGCATCTTCAGATGGCTCAGGAAGAAGAGACCCAAGACCTCATAATCTGTAGCACCTTTGTCACCCCCTCCCATGACCTCCTGCTTTGTAGCACCCTTGTCACCCCCTCCCATGACCTCCTGCTTTGTAGCACCCTTGTCACCCCCTCCCATGACCTCCTGCTTTGTAGCACCCTTGTCACCCCCTCCCATGACCTCCTGCTCTGTAGCATCCTTGTCACCTCCTCCCATGACCTCCTGCTCTGTAGCATCCTTGTCACCTCCTCCCATGACCTCCTGCTTTGTAGCACCCTTGTCACCCCCTCCCATGTCCTCCTGCTCTGTAGCATCCTTGTCACCTCCTCCCATGACCTCCTGCTCTGTAGCATCCTTGTCACCTCCTCCCATGACCTCCTGCTCTGTAGCACCCTCGTCACCCCATCCCATGACCCTTTGCTCCTCCCATGACCTCCCGCTGTGTAGCTTCCTTGTCACCCCCTCCCATGACCTCCTGCTCTGTGGCGCCCTTCTCACCCCCTCCCATGACCCCCTGCTCTGTAGCACCCTCTTTGCTCTTTCCATGATCTCCTGCTCTGTGGTGCCCTTATCACCTCCTCCCATGACCTCCTGCTCTGTAGAACCCTCTTTTCTCTTCCCATGACCTCCTGCTTTATAGCGCCCTCTTTGCTCCTGCCATACCTCCAGCTCTTTGGTGCCCTCATCACCTCCTCCCATGACTTCCCACTTTGTATCACCCTCTTTACTCCCCCTATGATTTCCTACTCTGTAGCACCCTTGTCACCTTCTGCCATGCTTGCCTCCAGGACTTCTCCATAGCCTCTCCCATCCTCCATCCTCTGGAACTTCCTATCCCAATCTGACTATCCCCTAACCTGTTCACCTTTAGGTGATCCCTAAAAACTCTTCTCTTTAGAGAAGCCTATCCTGCCCCCATCCAAAAAACATTTTTTTCTCCATCACCTCATCCCCTGCAGTTATTATCTTTTGTATCAATTGACCCTCCCTCTAGGATGGTAAGTTCTCAGGAGCCCGGCGCTCTGACCCCACTTGTATTGAATTGTATCTGTACTGTCTGCCTTCATTTTGTAAAGTGCTACAAAAACTATTGACGTTATATAAATACAGTATAATAATAAAAAAAAAATTTCTCAGAGAATAGGTGCAGGAACTCCCGCTTCTGAATCACTGCCCCCTACCCATCTCCAAGCACCGTCCCTTGGTTCCACCCCCTACTTACCTCCCAGCACCGTTCCTCGCTTCCACCCCCTACCCACCTCCCAGCACCGTCCCTTGGTTCCACCCCCTACCCACCTCCCAGAAACGTCCCTCGGTTCCACCCCCTACTTACCTCCCAGCACCGTTCCTCGCTTCCACCCCCTACCCACCTCCCAGAAACGTCCCTCGGTTCCACCCCCTACCCACCTGCCAGCACTGTCCCTCGGTTCCACCCCCTACCCACCTCCCAGCACCGTTCCTCACTTCCACCCCCTACCCACCTCCCAGAAACGTCCCTCGGTTCCACCCCCTACCCACCTGCCAGAAACGTCCCTTGGTTCCACCCCCTACCCACCTCCCAGCACTGTCCCTCAGTTCCACCCTCTACCTGGAGGTGCTGGAAATGCGTTCCCCTGCGTCTTCACTGATAAAAAAAAAAAGCCCTGATAATAATTCATGTTTTTCATCTACAGTCACTTGACGTCATCGATGTAACTCCTATGTCACACCAGGAAAAATAACTTCACTACGATGTAGACCAGGGAGCCAATTTTTTTTTTTAATTCCTTTGCATCTGATTGGATGTTTGCAGGCACAGGTTCTTCACATTTCAGTAAATGAGGCCGGAGTGACAAGTAAAAATCCTGTTTAATAACATTGTATCAGAGGAAATGTGAGGTGTGAGCTGAGGAGAAGGTCAGATTTGTATCCGCTGCATCCTACGCTTCCTCCTCTGACTCCGTAACGGTCGCCCTCTGGCCTCCCATCTTTTCCTAAACAATTTTCTCTTCTAATGAAATCAGTAAAACTTAATTTGCACCCCGGAGACCGCACTCCCAGTGTATATTAACACCATCTATCACACGCAGAGCCAACCCCATCAAATAGACTGAGCTCGGGGGAATGTATAGAATGTATAGAACATGTGAGGTTTATAGATAATCCACATGTGGCTTTAATGTATAAATATTGGTTCAATATACTGAAGTCATAATGTCAGGTGCAGAATATACAGCGGGCTCTGCTGCCCTCTGCTGTCACTATTCACACATTACTGGAGGTGATGCCTCCAAGTGGACAGTGCAGGTAATAGCCTGTTTTATGTTCCTGAAATGTAGTGGCTTTTACAGAGCGTTGTCACCCTATCACAGGAAGTGTCCAAACAAGGACATTTATGACAGGATCACCAGAGATTATTTCAATGAAAACTGCAGATCTGAAAGGTTATAAGGAACTTCCTTTCTGGCCCATAAAGGGACACGGGGTTTAGTTATTCTGAGACACTTGGATTAGGCTGCTGCCGTAAGGAGGAGTTGAACACTGGTGAACAAGCAAGCTGATTGGCCAGTCAGGTATAGACCCTCCCCCTCCCATAATGCCTCTGTTTTTTGTTAGTGCCCTCGGAGGATGAGCCGTTTTATCTATTGAGAAATGTTTAACCATTTTTACTGTCCATTTTCTGTATTTTTTTTACTTATTCTCAGTAATATCTTTGGGGTTTTTCTGGACTCTGCTGGCCTGGATGCTTGTGGGGCCTACCTGGGTTGTGACCTTTGTGTATTGTGTTAGCCACGGAGTGCTCTCCATATCCAGAGCCATGGAACAGCCTCTGGAGTGACCCAGCCTTTGAAGACTCTCCAGGAGTACACCACGTAGGCTGTGCATTGAGAGTTACTGTGTTTATTGCAATTGGTGGGAACGATCTTCATCGCCATTTTTCTATTGGTTTCCACAAGAAGGGTGGACACTCTGCACAATTAGATACTGAGTCACTTGCTGGGTAATCTGCAATAGGTTCCCACCTTTGAAGGTATTGGCTTCCCACCATTGGTCCTATTGCAAGAGATCTGCAGTTCCATCTTGGTTGGTCCTTTCTGCTGGCTACACTAACCTGTCACCTTTGGCCATTTGCACCTCTCCTGCTCTCAGCAGCTGGTTGTGAATACCTAAGGTTTTCTTTTACCTGGTGTTTCTCAATTATGTTGTCCTCTGTTAAGGAGTGAAACATGTCAGACCGCAAGCACAAAAGGAGCAGTCCCGCTGAATAGGCCAAGTCCAGCTCACCATCCATCAAGAAAGCTGGGGCAGCCTGCCATGTCCCTTCTCAGGGACTTGACACCGTCAACCTGGATACTTGTCCCCAGTCAGTACACTCCTCAGTGTCCTCGTTAGCTCTGTCAGGTGTGCCCCCCCCCCCTCCAGAGTTCTCAGCAGTCATTTGCCAGTTTGATTTTATGGACCAAGCTGCAATTATGTCTGATGACTCAGAATGCCGAGATGTAACGTACATTTACGCCTTTCCCTCCAGAATCCATGTCTGACATACCTGCAGGGATGGAGCCTTCTGTTGCAGAAGCTGTCTGAGGAAGTCTCACAAATCCTTGATGGATGAATCCATTCCTGAGGAGCCGCAGGCAGCTGCCATATCTCCCAGGCTTTAGATACCCTATTGGTTCTTATTGATGTGGTGCACACACTTTAAAATGAGAACAATAGCCTGTAGTTTCTTCTAGTATGGAACCCCCGAGAGGCCCCAAGACTTTCAAAACTTTTTCCATCACACTTTTTTTTTAACCTGTTCTGCCCTGTGGCTGGAAAACCTCTGAAAAACCTGTTCATTACTCCTGAAAAACCGTCTCAATACCCATCTCAGGAGGCATTTAAACAAGTGGGTAGCTGGGGATATCACATCTTAATAAAACGCTGACCATGCCTACTGAGGATGCAGCAGTGTTTGAAGATGACTTTGACAAATTTTTGCAAACCGTTTCTAAAGTAATGCTTTAGCCAGCATGCTAGGTAGGTGCAGCATGGTGTGGGGGGCAGTGAGCGACTTTCCGAGTCCCAATTTTCCAAAAACAATGTATTGTAAAAGTAGTTGAACAGTACTCCTGACCGGGATCACTTACAACAGTGCAGTGTAGAGACAGCAGTATGTAGACCCACAGCTGACGACCACCTGTGTGGCCTGGCTGGTCCAACCCAAAGAGGAAGCTTCCTGAGAAGGTAGACGTAGTCCCTGCTCTCTCCCTACTCCACCAACAATTTCCCTGTCGCTAGTGCTGTCCCTGACTGATGGGGAACCTGTCCTTACACTAGACACTCACATAAAGCGCGTCAAAACCCGGGGTCAGAGTCTGAAATAGACTCTGCTTTTCCCAAGATGGCCACCAGGGTCACATGGGAGAAGAGTATCACTGCCCCTTGTGACTGAGGAAGTCCTAGAGAAACCCACTTTCCCTCAACTTCCTCTCTCACTTGCATTGCCGCTCTGGTCCAACACCACCTGCAGTGGAGACAACAGATCGCCCCTGCCTACAAGCAGTTCCTGCCAAAACTGTGACATCGTGCCGGCAAACCTCAGGGGAGTATACTAAACTAAGGTCAAAGGATCCAGCTATTTTCCTTACTGATACTGTATTTGTAGAATGCTAATGGCTTCTGCCTTCAGCCCTACACTATCACGTTGACGGTTTAGGTGAGATTGTTCGCCTTTTTTTCCCGGATGAGTCTTCTGTCAGTATTAAATGCTGAGAAGTCTTTGGCTGAAATGTTGATCTCCGGAACAGCAATGTAAACAATAATTACTGCCCATACTTCTTTATGGCAAATGTGCTTTGGTAGCTCTTTGGGCAACCTCATGAAGGATGTCAAGGAGGGTAAAAGTGCTTATTTGCCCCTACAAAAGAAGCCAGATGTACAAACTGAGAAGACTCATTTGTAGGCAAGTGCAGTCTACATTCTCCACTGCAGGTGGTGCTCCTCCAAAATGGCAATGCCGTTGGAGGAGGAAGTCAAGAGAAACTGGGTTGCTCTATGATTCCCTTGGTCCCCTGGGGCAGCATTCCTGTTGGCGGTTGACCCTGGTGGCCATCTTGAGTCACACAGTCTTTTCATGTCCCTGTTCCTGGGTTTTGGCATGCATTTGTGTGGCTAGTGTACGGACAGCATACCCATCTGTCAGAGACAGCACTAGCGGCATGGAGAGGTTCCAGAGGAGTAGGGGAAGATCAGGGCCTGCTTGCTCAACTTCAGAACGCTCCCCTTTGAGTTGGACTGGCCAGGCCGCATTCCACTCCCCTTGACAGGCGCTGTCTTCAGTTTGCCGACTCACTGCTGCAACTGTTGTAAGTTCCCAGTTGGGTGAGCTTCTCCACCAGTAGTTTGCCAGTTCTGCAATCCATCATTTCCTACATCCTAGGCGCCTGCTGTAACACCACCCTGCACCTACCAAACATATTTCCCTTCTAAAGGGCCAAGACGAGTTCCTTTCATTACTCTCAGGCTTCAACCTCCACGGCCAAAGTCAATCCAGTGGCCCAGTTCAATCGTAAACCCTGATGGCAGTGCCACACTTCCACACTGCAAAAAACAATAATGGTTTGAGGAACACAACAGCAAGGTCCCACCTCCCAATTTACAGAACTTATAGGATCTGCTAGGTACATCTTGGAGCCGGATACCACAGTGTACCTTCAGAGGTCTAGTCCATAGCTTGACGGGTCAGGGTTGTTATGGTTGCAAACAGGGAGACCTACCCAATATTAAGAGGGTGGTCATGAACTTATGGCTGATCAGTGTATACAAGAGTGTATATAATCACCTGTATCATATATATACTATGGGGGTGGGGGACTTTGTCCTCCAGGGAGCCCCCATCCTGCAGGATGACACAAGCACCATCAGGATGCCCCCAGTGACGTGCACCCTTCTATAGGCCTCAATGGGTGGGGGATGGGGCCATTCATGTGGATGTTACTTGACATGTACCACCTACCTAAACATTGTTGGTGACCAAGTCCACTCCTTCATGGAAACAGTGTTCCTGATGGCAATGGCATCTTTCAGGAGAATAATGCACCCTGCCACACTACAAAAATGGTTTATGTTTGAGGAACATGATGAGTTTGAGGTGTTGGCTTGGCTTCCAAATTCTCTAGATCTCAATCCAATCAATCATCTGTGGGAAAAACAAGTCCGGTCCATGGAGGTCCCACATCCCAACTTGAAGGATCTGCTAGTGATGGCTTTTTGCCAGATACCACAGCATACCTTCAGAGGTCCAGTGGAGTCCATGCCTCCAGGGGTTAGGGCTGTTTTGGTTGCAAACAGGGGGACCTACCCAATATTAGGTAGGTGATCATGAAGTTATGGCTGATGGGTATGTATTACATACTGAGGATACATTATACATTGCTGGAATTTGCAGCCGCAGTCCATAGATTTATTATTTAGGGGTCACTGTTAAAGCCAAAGTGCAGTCGCAATAAAAAAACAAAACAGAAATATCAGTACAAGGGACATATCTTCTAGTCAGTGGGATGTATGCTGATGCCTCTTCGTTGAAATCTTCCTCTGTTAATGCCTCAGTCACAACTAACCCCCCCCCCCCTTGCAGATGGGTTTCCCCTGCACTTCGAGGGTGAGTGCTCATTGTTCTCTAGGGTTCCATTAAAAGGCAGTTTTAGATCCCATATCCCTCACTCCCCCATCAGTCAGCACGCTGTTCTCTCTCTGACGTTCCGGGTTGTCTTCACTTACAATGTAGGGCTGCTGGTCCTGCTTTGTATGTGATGTCAGGGCGACACTGATGGAGCACCTAGGAGAAGTGGCTCCAGGGGGTGGTGGTCACCTAGACAGGAGGGAGCCTGGGAGGAGGGGCAGGGACAAGGTTAGTAAAATGGCCCTTTAATGGTGACACAAACCAGCATGGAGCCCTTGCAGCGTGGTGTGACATTTCCCCGGATTTCAGCTCTAAATCTCTTTGTTTAGTTTTAGGTGGAGTCTATTGGCAGAGTTTTTCTGGAAGTTGTGCCGTTGCTGTATATTGTGACGTGTCTGGATGGGTTTCCTGCAGACACATCTACTAACAGGTCCACTTTAAATATTGAAGTCAGTCTGGCCAGTAGTTGCCCATCGGGGCCTTTCATTCTTCCTCTGGCGGTTCCCCTGTCCTCCTGCAGACCCCCCAGTGACTCCCCTCTAATGTGGTCAGGACGACTCGATCGCTCCCATTGGTCCTCCATTCTTATATTAAATCCATTTATCAGCTGTTAGCCGACAAGTGTGCGCCGAGAGCGCGGGGAACGTTTACTGCTCATGTGATATATAGACGTTCAATCTGCACTCACCTCTATATATCTGTATACTGCTCCATCCTGGTATATCTCTCTCCAAGATCTCCTCTGCCCTCCAGTGGCTTCATTGTGTGTTACACTCGGGGCTTTATTCACTAAATACAGATACATTAGCGTGTTCTATACAGCGTGATGTTCACATGATTCACCCTCCGTATACGGTGTATTCTGTGTGTGAATGTGTGAGAATTGTACCACTTGCAGACTTGATGAATCAGGCTCACGTATTTATAAGTAGCTGTAACAAAGCAAAACACCCGCCATGCGTGTGATAGTCTGACTCCAAGGCTTCACATGGAAACAGGGGCGTGCCACACTTTGCTGCTCTCTCAGGACTGGGGGTGCCCCAATATCGTGCTACAAGAAACAAGGGGAGCACTGGCCTAGTGCATTATCCCAATAGAGCAGTAGTCTCCAAACTGTGGCCCGGGGGCCGGATGTTGCCCTTTGCTTGTTTTTATCTGTCCTTTGGGGCAATATTTCATCAACAATGGGGCATAATTCCCCACTGACACCAATAAAGGGGCACAATTCCTCCTGTGACACCAACAATGGGGCACAGTCCCTCCCACTGCTACCTACAATTGGGCATGATTCTTCCCAATATTTCATCCTGACCAACATTCCTTCACCAATATTTCATCCTCACCAACAATCCTTCACCAATATTTCATCCTCACCAACATTACTTCACCAATATTTCATCCTCACCAACAATCCTTCACCAATATTTCATCCTCACCAACAATCCTTCACCAATATTTCATCCTCACCAACAATCCTTCACCAATATTTCATCCTCACCAACAATCCTTCACCAATATTTCATCCTCACCAACAATCCTTCACCAATATTTCATCCTCACCAACATTACTTCACCAATATTTCATCCTCACCAACAATCCTTCACCAATATTTCATCCTCACCAACAATCCTTCACCAATATTTCATCCTCACCAACATTCCTTCACCAATATTTCATCCTCACCAACAATCCTTCACCAATATTTCATCCTCACCAACAATCCTTCACCAATATTTCATCCTCACCAACAATCCTTCACCAATATTTCATCCTCACCAACAATGGGGCATAATTCCCCACTGACACCAATAAAGGGGCACAATTCCTCCTGTGACACCAACGATGGGGCACAGTTCCTCCCAGTGACACCTACAATTGGGCATGATCCTTCCCACTCAATGGCAACAACAGAATATAACTGGGTATAACATTTATAGGGAAAGGTGATCCAGGGAATATCCGATTGCCTCTCGGGGGATCAGGAAGGAATTTTTTCCCTGCAGGAGCAAATTGGATCATGCTTTGCTGGGTTTTTTGCCTTCCTCTGGATCAACTGTGGGTGTAGGATCATAACTTTTTTTTTCTATGGTTGAGCTGGATGGACTTTTGTCTTTTTTCAGCCAGACTAACTATGTAACAACAGTGGGCAGACCTGCTACCCCCACTGGTCACAGTTCGACCCCCATAAAGTCTGATTATTATACAGGGTGCATATAGGTGCAGGAACTCCCCCCACCCTCCCTTCTGAGTCACTTCTTGTCTCCTCCCACTACCAGCCTCCGAGCACCGTCCCTTGGTTCCACCCCCTACCCACCTCCCAGTATCACCCTATTAGAGAATACAGAACCAAGTGTAATTTTTTGGTGCTAAGTAATTTGTATGGAATTTGTTCAAAAAGTAAAATAAATCTCCTGTAGCCAGCAACAATAACCCCCCCCAGCAACAACAGATCCACCCCCCTAGCAACAATAAATCTCCCCAGTAACAATAGATCCCCTGGCAATAATATACCCCCCAGCAACAATAGATCCTACACCAGCACTAAGTAATTTGTATGGAACTTGTTAATGATAAGAAGAAAAACATTAAAATGGAACCCCCATAGCCAGCAACAATAAACCCCCAGCAACAACAGATCCACCACCCTAGCAACAATAGATCACCCAGCAATAATAGATCCCCCCAACAAAAATAGACCCCAGGTAGCAAGAATGGATCTTCTCTCAGCCATTAACAATAGACCCTTCTGTCAACAGTAGATCCCTCCCATCAACAACAGACCCCCCCCCCCAGAAACATAAGGCCCACCCCAGCAACAACAGACCTTCCAAGCACAAAAGATACCCTGCAAAAATAGATCTCTTCCAGCAAAAACTCATCCCCAGTGTCCAGTATCAATAGACTCCCCGGCACACCCCAGCACCAGCTGTTGCTGTTAGATCCATTCAGTACTAGAGGTGCCGGAACTGCGTTCCCCCCGTGTTCCCCCGCGTTCCCCCTGCGTTCCCGCTGCAAAAATCCCTGCCATTATGTACCTATATGAATACCTGTCCCTATATGGATGGAAGGGAATGGGGTGCAGTCACCCCGACTCTGCTATAAATTGTGGATTACAGACCATGCAGAGCAGTGAAATGGCGACATACAGTACGGTTGTGTGAATCCATTCCGGATCTGCAGTCTGTCTATGAAGACGAACTCCAGGGGTGGATTTTATTGCTTGGATGATAGTAAATATCTATATTCCATACCTGTGGGGTCCTTGTGAAAGCTGGAAATCACTGGAATAGTCATTGCCCCGTCGTCTTCCAAATCCTATGCCATGAGACCACAAGGTTGCCCACTCAACATGGGCACCATTCACAAAAAACTTTGCATGTTATGGGTTTTTTTTTTTCCAGTTAAAACAAGGTATTTTCTGAGTGGACGAGGTGGAGAGGTAGGGAAGTGACATCACAGCCTCATCCAGCAAGGGAATGCTTTGTATTCATTGAGAAAAATGCGAAGTGTTGTGTGAATGGTGCCCGTGGCAAGGGGTTGACCCCCCCCCCGTGTTCACTGTACAGCACGGCAGTCACTCATCACAGGACCCGGAGGACAGTAGAGATCGCTGACTGGAGGAGTGACAACCACCATGGAATATGGATTATGTATACTTCATTACTCTAAGCTGGACCACAATAAAATCCTTCTCTGGAATTCATCTTTGAGGCTTTATAGGACCTGCATGGAGAGTGAAGGGATCAGCAGGTCCCCGTACAGACGATCCCCCTCCCACTGCGCTCATGTGGCGATGATCCGATGGGCTCTGCAGGCGAAGGGGATGAACCAGTTAATATTCCCAGAGATAAAATCCATAGTAGAGACCTAATTCATCAGCGAGCGGTAGTCTCTGACCTAGATTGTGTAACCCCAGGACCCCCGGCCCACCCAGAGCTCTCATCTGGCTGCCAGCGCTGTGTGCCAACATGACCTACTTCTGCCGAACGGGAAACCTGGAGGCGCCTTGTCCTCCGCAGCGTCATGTACATTTCATGGGATTTCACTGGGAAGGGACCCCCCGGGGTGCTGAGCGGGGATATGGAGGTATCATGTCACTGATCTGATATTCAGGAGAAAGAGCAATGGAGGCTGACCCTTCCGCCCCCAAATGTAACCGAATAGAAGATCCGGGGGGAGGGGGGAATGTAGAGCCAGAGAAAGAATGCCACATAAGTAGCCAATAGGGAGTGGTATATAGAAGATCACATCCCTAAAGCATACCTCCCAACTGCCCCTGATTTCCAGGGACTGTCCCTGATGTGGAACTAAGTCCCTCTGTCCCTCCTTCCTCCTCATCTGTCCCTCATTTTGGCCGAATCTTTCAAAAAGTTTTTCACAGTATTGAACCTTTCATCTGATTTCTAAATTGCTACATTTGTAAATTTCCACAGCCAGTATAAAGGAATAGTAGAGGTTACAAAAAAGTACTTGTGGGTTTCATGAATCTTTATTTGTTGTATAATTCTCCTTTAATGGGGGCGTGGCAGTTGGTGTGTCTACATACATTTGCAGGTAGGTGTCTCTCATTCCCATGTCAGAAAGTTGGGAGGTGTGCCCTAAAGTTCCTCAGAGCAATTCCTTTCATTCTCTCTGGAGGTGAAAATCCTTTTCTAAGATCAGCTTTGACAAACTCTTCCATCTGTTTACAATGTTGCCAATCCTTCTTCTTCTCATTATCCTACAGATCATACAATGTTACAATATAAAGGGAGGCTTTACAGTACAACTGAATACTGTTCCTGAGAGCTTACACTCTAATAGGGAGGGACAATGATGCAAAAGGTAACACCAGTGAGGGGACCAGTTGATGGAAAAAAATAAGTCCAGCAAATATTATCTTCCACCGGCATTTTAGTGTGCTCAGGACAGGTGCAGCTTAGGGGTTTGCACATACAAAACACATGCGTGTGTGTGTGCGTGTGTGTATACTGACTGTAGATATATATAATTATTAAACAGGATTTATATAGCGCTAACCGTTTGCGCAGCACTTTACAACATGACTGTAACTGTAATTGTAAGTGTAGATTTATTATAGGACACAAAATTATGAGGGCGCCACCATCTAAGTGTAGATTTATTATAGGACACAAAATTATGAGGGCGCCACCATCTAAGTGTAGATTTATTATAGGACACAAAATTATGAGGGCGCCACCATCTAAGTGTAGATTTATTATAGGACACAAAATTATGAGGGCGCCACCATCTAAGTGTAGATTTATAGGACACAAAATTATGAGGGCGCCACCATCTAAGTGTAGATTTATTATAGGACACAAAATTATGAGGGCGCCACCATCTAAGTGTAGATTTATTATAGGACACAAAATTATGAGGGCGCCACCATCTAAGTGTAGATTTATTATAGGACACAAAATTATGAGGGCGCCACCATCTAAGTGTAGATTTATTATAGGACACAAAATTATGAGGGCGCCACCATCTAAGTGTAGATTTATTATAGGGCACAAAATTATGAGGGCGCCACCATCTAAGTGTAGATTTATTATAGGACACAAAATTATGAGGGCGCCACCATCTAAGTGTAGATTTATTATAGGACACAAAATTATGAGGGCGCCACCATCTAAGTGTAGATTTATTATAGGGCACAAAATTATGAGGGCGCCACCATCTAAGTGTAGATTTATTATAGGACACAAAATTATGAGGGCGCCATCATCTAAGTGTAGATTTATTATAGGACACAAAATTATGAGGGTGCCACCATCTAAGTGTAGATTTATTATAGGACACAAAATTATGAGAGCGCCATCATCTAAGTGTAGATTTATTATAGGACACCAGCTTATGAGGGCGCCACCATCTAAGTGTAGATTTATTATAGGACACAAAATTATGAGGGCGCCACCATCCAAGTGTAGATTTATTATAGGACACAAAATTAAAAGTAGCCTATGCACTCACAAATGGCCTAGGATTTGCTACTTATAATTTTGTGCCCTATGCTAAATCTACACTTAGATGGTGGCGCCCTCACACTCTTTTGTTTTTGGTTCAAGTGTCTAGAGCAGGGGTCTCCAAACTTTCTAAAAAAATGGCCTGTTTAGTGTCCTTCAGACTTAAGGGGGGCCAGACTGTGGTTATCGGGAGAAGAAACGCTCCCCATGTCAGTGGAATAAACAATGCCCCATCTTTGGTGTCAGTGGGAGGAATTGTGCCCCATCGTTAGTGTCATTGGGCTCCATTGTTGGTATCCTTGGGGGGGAATTGTGCTTCATCTTTAGTGTCATTTGGAGGAATTGTGCCTCATCGTTGGTGTCATTAGGCCCCATTGTTGGTGTCATTAGGGGGGGAATTGTGCTTTGTCTTTAGTGTCATTGGGAGGAATTGTGCCCCATCATTGGTGTCATTGCGCCCCATTGTTGGTGTCATTAGGGGGGGAATTGTGCTTCATCATTAGTGTCACTGGGAGGAATTGTGCCCCATCATTGGTGTCATTGGGCCCCAATGTTGGTATCCTTGGGAGGGGGGGGGAGAATTGTGCTTCATCATTAGTGTCACTGGGAGGAATTGTCCTTCGTTGGTGTCAGTGTTGGGAATTATGTTCCATCATTGAGGCGTTGGGCCAGTGGATGAAAATAGTCCCCCAAAGGACTGAATAAAAGCAAGCAAAGGGCCACATCTGGCCCCCGGGCTGCAGTTTGAAGACCACTGGTCTAGAGGATTATCCTGGACCCTGAGCTGCAGCCATTTGCTAAGTGACCGATCATTTACAAGGACCGTTAAGGACGATCCCCTCTGATATGATTATACTGACCTGAGGAGGCGAGGTCAAGGAGTGGCCTACCCCTTACCATATCCCATTGGCCCTTGAGCTTAATGGGTGGGCTCATGTGCCTTGGTTTTTGGGGCCCCGAGCTTTGGAGAGGACAGTGAAAGCTGCGTTCAGCCATTGGAGGAAGCCAACTTATCATCATTGCTCGTATCCCTCTCCATTAAAGGGAAATAATGTCCCTCCAATGATATATTTATAGCTATCGGACACACGACGCTTCCCTCCAGCGGCTGACTCCACAGCAGAAAATCAAATTAGGGGCCCCCATTGTGACGGTTTCCATTTCCAGCATCGGCCTAATTTCTCGGAGGATTTGCATACACTGGGAATTTATCTCTCTGTTCTGGCAGTGGTGTCAGGGGTTCACGCCTGAGCACTGAGCGCGCCTCTATTTACTGATGTGTAAAGGAACCTCCATATTAATGGTGACACCAGACTCCTACAGTACCGCTTTTAGGTCTTTACTTTCCTGGGAGCTGCCGCTCTCATTATCTCCATCGCAGCCCCGGCTGTAGATGACTCTGTCAGCGGTTGAATCGCCGCAACAATTATCTCTGCCAAAGAGCGAGATTGATTAAACGCGTCCAGCCAACCAAAGGCAACTGGTTACAAGCAGTTTCTGTTCTATTTTATTCATTTATACAGCAACAACATATTTAGACTAGATTCTCACCTTACCGCTGAGCTGAGTTGTGTTTGAAGCACGTGCGGTTTTTGTTTTTGCACATTAATGTGCGCTGCATTAGGCAGCCTATTCAAAATGAATGGACAGGCAACGCACCTCAGCAGCTGAAGAAATGGACCTGAGCCTTTTCTGGTAGTGCACCACACCACACCACAATGTATGTCCTGTGCCTCACCTCCACCAGAGCCTTGTCCATAGGTGAATAATACATTCCATGCCTCACCTCCACCATAACCCTGTCCATAGGTGAATAATACACCCTGGGACTCACCTCCACCATAACCCTGTCCATAGGTGAATAATACATCCCATGCCTCACCTCCACCAGAGCCTTGTCCATAGGTGAATAATACATTCCATGCCTCACCTCCACCAGAGCCTTGTCCATAGGTGAATAATACATTCCATGCCTCACCTCCACCAGAGCCTTGTCCATAGGTGAATAATACATTCCATGCCTCACCTCCACCAGAGCCTTGTCCATAGGTGAATAATACATTCCATGCCTCACCTCCACCAGAGCCTTGTCCATAGGTGAATAATACATTCCATGCCTCACCTCCACCATAACCCTGTCCATAGGTGAATAATACACCCTGGGACTCACCTCCACCATAACCCTGTCCATAGGTGAATAATACATTCCATGCCTCACCTCCACCATAACCCTGTCCATAGGTGAATAATACATTCCATGCCTCACCTCCACCAGAGCCTTGTCCATAGGTGAATAATACATTCCATGCCTCACCTCCACCAGAGCCTTGTCCATAGGTGAATAATACATTCCATGCCTCACCTCCACCATAACCCTGTCCATAGGTGAATAATACATTCCATGCCTCACCTCCACCATAACCCTGTCCATAGGTGAATAATACATTCCATGCCTCACCTCCACCAGAGCCTTGTCCATAGGTGAATAATACATTCCATGCCTCACCTCCACCATAACCCTGTCCATAGGTGAATAATACATTCCATGCCTCACCTCCACCAGAGCCTTGTCCATAGGTGAATAATACATTCCATGCCTCACCTCCACCAGAGCCTTGTCCATAGGTGAATAATACATTCCATGCCTCACCTCCACCATAACCCTGTCCATAGGTGAATAATACATTCCATGCCTCACCTCCACCATAACCCTGTCCATAGGTGAATAATACATTCCATGCCTCACCTCCACCAGAGCCTTGTCCATAGGTGAATAATACATTCCATGCCTCACCTCCACCATAACCCTGTCCATAGGTGAATAATACATTCCATGCCTCACCTCCACCATAACCCTGTCCATAGGTGAATAATACATTCCATGCCTCACCTCCACCAGAGCCTTGTCCATAGGTGAATAATACATTCCATGCCTCACCTCCACCATAACCCTGTCCATAGGTGAATAATACATCCCATGCCTCACCTCCACCATAACCCTGTCCATAGGTGAATAATACATTCCATGCCTCACCTCCACCAGAGCCTTGTCCATAGGTGAATAATACATTCCATGCCTCACCTCCACCAGAGCCTTGTCCATAGGTGAATAATACATTCCATGCCTCACCTCCACCATAACCCTGTCCATAGGTGAATAGTACACCCTGGGCCTCACCTCCACCATAACCCTGTCCATAGGTGAATAATACATCCCATGCCTCACCTCCACCATAACCCTGTCCATAGGTGAATAATACATTCCATGCCTCACCTCCACCAGAGCCTTGTCCATAGGTGAATAATACATCCCATGCCTCACCTCCACCAGAGCCTTGTCCATAGGTGAATAATACATTCCATGCCTCACCTCCACGAGAGCCTTGTCCATAGGTGAATAATACATTCCATGCCTCACCTCCACCATAACCCTGTCCATAGGTGAATAATACATTCCATGCCTCACCTCCACCATAACCCTGTCCATAGGTGAATAATACATTCCATGCCTCACCTCCACCATAACCCTGTCCATAGGTGAATAATACATTCCATGCCTCACCTCCACCAGAGCCTTGTCCATAGGTGAATAATACATTCCATGCCTCACCTCCACCATAACCCTGTCCATAGGTGAATAATACATTCCATGCCTCACCTCCACCAGAGCCTTGTCCATAGGTGAATAATACATTCCATGCCTCACCTCCACCAGAGCCTTGTCCATAGGTGAATAATACATTCCATGCCTCAGCTCCACCATAACCCTGTCCATAGGTGAATAGTACACCCTGGGCCTCACCTCCACCATAACCCTGTCCATAGGTGAATAATACATCCCATGCCTCACCTCCACCATAACCCTGTCCATAGGTGAATAATACATTCCATGCCTCACCTCCACCAGAGCCTTGTCCATAGGTGAATAATACATCCCATGCCTCACCTCCACCAGAGCCTTGTCCATAGGTGAATAATACATTCCATGCCTCACCTCCACGAGAGCCTTGTCCATAGGTGAATAATACATTCCATGCCTCACCTCCACCATAACCCTGTCCATAGGTGAATAGTACATCCCATGCCTCACCTCCACCATAACCTTGTCCATAGGTGAATAATACATTCCATGCCTCACCTCCACCATAACCCTGTCCATAGGTGAATAATACATTCCATGCCTCACCTCCACCAGAGCCTTGTCCATAGGTGAATAATACATTCCATGCCTCACCTCCACCATAACCCTGTCCATAGGTGAATAGTACATCCCATGCCTCACCTCCACCATAACCCTGTCCATAGGTGAATAATACATCCCATGCCTCACCTCCACCATAACCCTGTCCATAGGTGAATAATACATTCCATGCCTCACCTCCACCAGAGCCTTGTCCATAGGTGAATAATACATTCCATGCCTCACCTCCACCAGAGCCTTGTCCATAGGTGAATAATACATTCCATGCCTCACCTCCACCATAACCCTGTCCATAGGTGAATAGTACACCCTGGGCCTCACCTCCACCATAACCCTGTCCATAGGTGAATAATACATCCCATGCCTCACCTCCACCATAACCCTGTCCATAGGTGAATAATACATTCCATGCCTCACCTCCACCAGAGCCTTGTCCATAGGTGAATAATACATCCCATGCCTCACCTCCACCAGAGCCTTGTCCATAGGGGAATAATACATTCCATGCCTCACCTCCACCATAACCCTGTCCATAGGTGAATAATACATTCCATGCCTCACCTCCACCATAACCTTGTCCATAGGTGAATAATACATTCCATGCCTCACCTCCACCATAACCTTGTCCATAGGTGAATAATACATTCCATGCCTCACCTCCACCAGAGCCTTGTCCATAGGTGAATAATACATTCCATGCCTCACCTCCACCAGAGCCTTGTCCATAGGTGAATAATACATTCCATGCCTCACCTCCACCAGAGCCTTGTCCATAGGTGAATAATACATTCCATGCCTCACCTCCACCATAACCCTATCCATAGGTGAATAGTACACCCTGGGCCTCACCTCCACCATAACCCTATCCATAGGTGAATAGTACACCCTGGGCCTCACCTCCACCATAACCTTGTCCATAGGTGAATAATACATTCCATGCCTCACCTCCACCAGAGCCTTGTCCATAGGTGAATAATACATTCCATGCCTCACCTCCACCATAACCCTGTCCATAGGTGAATAGTACACCCTGGGCCTCACCTCCACCATAACCCTGTCCATAGGTGAATAATACATCCCATGCCTCACCTCCACCATAACCCTGTCCATAGGTGAATAATACATTCCATGCCTCACCTCCACCAGAGCCTTGTCCATAGGTGAATAATACATTCCATGCCTCACCTCCACCAGAGCCTTGTCCATAGGTGAATAATACATTCCATGCCTCACCTCCACCATAACCTTGTCCATAGGTGAATAATACATTCCATGCCTCACCTCCACCATAACCCTGTCCATAGGTGAATAATACATTCCATGCCTCACCTCCACCAGAGCCTTGTCCATAGGTGAATAATACATTCCATGCCTCACCTCCACCAGAGCCTTGTCCATAGGTGAATAATACATTCCATGCCTCACCTCCACCAGAGCCTTGTCCATAGGTGAATAATACATTCCATGCCTCACCTCCACCAGAGCCTTGTCCATAGGTGAATAATACATTCCATGCCTCACCTCCACCAGAGCCTTGTCCATAGGTGAATAGTACACCCTGGGCCTCACCTCCACCATAACCCTGTCCATAGGTGAATAGTACACCCTGGGCCTCACCTCCACCATAACCCTATCCATAGGTGAATAGTACACCCTGGGCCTCACCTCCAGCATAACCCTGTCCATAGGTGAATAATACATCCCATGCCTCACCTCCACCATAACCCTGTCCATAGGTGAATAATACATTCCATGCCTCACCTCCACCATAACCCTGTCCATAGGTGAATAGTACACCCTGGGCCTCACCTCCACCATAACCCTGTCCATAGGTGAATAATACATCCCATGCCTCACCTCCACCATAACCCTGTCCATAGGTGAATAATACATTCCATGCCTCACCTCCACCAGAGCCTTGTCCATAGGTGAATAATACATCCCATGCCTCACCTGCACCAGAGCCTTGTCCATAGGTGAATAATACATTCCATGCCTCACCTCCACCATAACCTTGTCCATAGGTGAATAATACATTCCATGCCTCACCTCCACCATAACCCTGTCCATAGGTGAATAATACATTCCATGCCTCACCTCCACCAGAGCCTTGTCCATAGGTGAATAATACATTCCATGCCTCACCTCCACCAGAGCCTTGTCCATAGGTGAATAATACATTCCATGCCTCACCTCCACCAGAGCCTTGTCCATAGGTGAATAGTACACCCTGGGCCTCACCTCCACCATAACCCTGTCCATAGGTGAATAGTACACCCTGGGCCTCACCTCCACCATAACCCTGTCCATAGGTGAATAGTACACCCTGGGCCTCACCTCCACCATAACCCTGTCCATAGGTGAATAGTACATCCTGTGCCTCACCTCCACCATAACCCTGTCCATAGGTGAATAGTACATCCTGTGCCTCACCTCCACCATAACCTTGTCCATAGGTGAATAGTACACCCTGGGCCTCACCTCCACCATAACCCTGTCCATAGGTGAATAGTACACCCTGGGCCTCACCTCCACCATAACCCTGTCCATAGGTGAATAGTACACCCTGGGCCTCACCTCCACCATAACCCTGTCCATAGGTGAATAATACATTCCATGCCTCACCTCCACCATAATCCTGTCCATAGGTGAATAGTACACCCTGGGCCTCACCTCCACTATAACCCTGTCCATAGGTGAATAGTACATCCCATGCCTCACCTCCACCATAACCCTGTCCATAGGTGAATAGTACATCCCATGCCTCACCTCCACCATAACCCTGTCCATAGGTGAATAATACATTCCATGCCTCACCTCCACCATAACCCTGTCCATAGGTGAATAGTACATCCTGTGCCTCACCTCCACCATAACCCTGTCCATAGGTGAATAGTACACCCTGGGCCTCACCTCCACCATAACCCTGTCCATAGGTGAATAGTCCCCCCTTTGCCTCACCTCCACCATAACCCTGTCCATAGGTGAATAATACATCCCATGCTTCACCTCCACCATAACCTTGTCCATAGGTGAATAGTACATCCTGTGCCTCACCTCCAACATAACCCTGTCCATAGGTGAATAATACATCCCGTGCCTCACCTCCACCATAACCCTGTCCATAGGTGAATAATACATCCTGTGCCTCACCTCCACCATAACCTTGTCCATAGGTGAATAATACATCCCATGCCTCACCTCCACCATAACCCTGTCCATAGGTGAATAATACATTCCATGCCTCACCTCCACCATAACCCTGTCCATAGCTGAATAATACATCCCATGCCTCACCTCCACCATAACCCTGTCCATAGGTGAATAGTACACCCTGAGCCTCACCTCCACCATAACCTTGTCCATAGGTGAATAGTACATCCCATGCCTCACCTCCACCGTAACCCTGTCCATAGGTGAATAGTACATCCCATGCCTCACCTCCACCATAACCCTGTCCATAGGTGAATAATACATCCCATGCCTCACCTCCACCGTAACCTTGTCCATAGGTGAATAGTACATCCCATGCCTCACCTCCACCGTAACCTTGTCCATAGGTGAATAGTACATCCCATGCCTCACCTCCACCATAACCCTGTCCATAGGTGAATAGTACATCCCATGCCTCGCCTCCACCATAACCTTGTCCATAGGTGAATAATACATTCCATGCCTCACCTCCACCGTAACCTTGTCCATAGGTGAATAATACATCCCATGCCTCACCTCCACCGTAACCTTGTCCATAGGTGAATAATACATCCCATTCCTCGCCTCCACCAGAGCCTTGTCCATAGGTGAATAATACATCCCATGCCTCGCCTCCACCATAACCTTGTCCATAGGTGAATAATACATCCCATGCCTCACCTCCACCATAACCCTGTCCATAGGTGAATAGTACACCCTGGGCCTCACCTCCACCATAACCTTGTCCATAGGTGAATAATACATCCCATGCCTCACCTCCACCATAACCTTGTCCATAGATGAATAGTACACCCTGGGCCTCACCTCCACCAGAGCCTTGTCCATAGGTGAATAGTGACCCCCGTGCCTCATCTCCACCATAGCCTTGTCCATAGGTGAATATTGCACCTCATGCGTCACCTCCACCATAAGTGGATTTGACACCCTGTGCCTCACCTCCACCATAACCTTGTCCATAGGGGAATGGTGTACCTCATGCCTCACCTCCACCATAACCTTGTCCATAGGTGAATAATACATCCCATGCCTCACCTCCACCGTAACCTTGTCCATAGGTGAATAGTACACCCTGGGCCTCACCTCCACCATAACCCTGTCCATAGGTGAATAGTACACCCTGGGCCTCACCTCCACCATAACCTTGTCCATAGGTGAATGTTGCACCTCATGCGTCACCTCCACCATAAGTGGATTTGACACCCTGTGCCTCACCTCCACCATAACCTTGTCCATAGGGGAATGGTGTACCTCATGCCTCACCTCCACCATAACACTGTCCACTGGACAATAGTAGACCCCATGCCTCACCTCCACCATAACACTGTCCACTGGACAATAGTAGACCCCATGCCTCACCTCCACCATAAGTGGATTTGACACCCTATTCTTCACCTTCACCATAGACTCTGTTCTTGTCTTGTGCCGTTTGGAAGGTTAATGCATAAACGGCTCTTGGAGGGACGGCGAGGTTTCACCTTGAGTGATCATACACATGTTTATTATGGTCTGTCACCATGATGCCTCGTTATAAATCTAGCTGCAATCACTGAGATGAAAGTTATGTTAATGAACCAGGACAGGGACCATGCAACAGCAGGAACATCTCTGACAACCAGCAGCTATGGTGACAGCAGCCGGAGCTCTGCCTTAATAAAGGACATTTCTTAGAAATAATGGAACCGTGAAATGTTGTCGGCTTGTTATTTTCCATGATGTATATAGTGCCAACAGTGTGCTCAGCAATTTACAGAGGTTGTGTCCGCTTCCTATGTAAAGACAGGAAACACGCGGAATGATCAACCTTTTGACTAAGAAAATAAATACCCGGCTTGCACACTAATGCTTGTACTGGCTCTTTAGGTATCTACATTGCCCAGGGAGTAATGGTCAGTGTATGCTGGTTGTTGTGGGGGAAGTGCAGACACATGGAGGCTGATTTACTAAAGGCAAGTCCACTGTCCACCCTGCAAGGAAAGTCGTACTCTGCAACGGAAGGTTCCCCAGAGCTTAGTGAATCCCGTTAACTTTCACTTTGCCAAGAATACTCAATCACATGCAAGGAAAATAAAAAAAAGGGTAATATTTGCTTGCACATGATTGGATGATGGGAGTCAGCAGAGCTTCACCACATTTACAAAGTTCTGGGGATAATTCCCTTTACAGAGAGCAACTTGGATTGCAAAGTGAACAGCCTATTTGCCTTTAGTAAATCAACCCCATGGACTGCCGAGTCACCGTGGGGACACCATAGATAGGTAACAAGGCAAAAAGGTGATTAGGAAAAAGTTACTTCAGGAGCCTGTACAACTACCAAGGGACAAGACAAGTTAGAGAAAAAAAAAGGCATCCCACCTTCATAATGCAACTTGGTAAGTGTTTAACACCACCACCATCACTACCATCACCAACACCACCATCACCACCACCAACACCACCAACACCACCACCACCAACACCACTACCACCATCACCACCACCAACACCACCAACACCACTACCACCATCACCACCACATCCACCACCATCATCACCACCACCATCACCATCATCATCACCATCATCACCACCACCATCACTACCATCACCACCAACACCACCAACACCACCATCACCACCACCAACACCACTACCACCATCACCTTCATCACCACCATCACCACCACCATCACCACCACATCCACCACCACCATCATCACCACCATCACCACCACCACCACCACCATCACCATCACCACCACCTCCTGGCTCTTTAACAGGATCTAAATGGCAGAAGGCGGAGGCGGACATTGCACTCATATGACCGCTGTCATTGGCAGTCACATGATCTGAATGCTCCCAATTTCATGAATCATTTGCATGGATTGTTCCATGATCATTCTTCCATGGAGCTTTCTGGTACCCACTTGATACTGTGCTAGGAGCACACAGGGAGCACGCTGTCAGCACAGAAAAGTGTTTACCTAGGGACCCATATACATGCCAAGTCGGCGGGAAGTGGTCAGAACTACAAAGGAAAAGTCTGCCAATAAGAAGCCTGGGTTTGTTTTTTGGGAGGAACAATAATTCATTGTGGGGCCAGTAACAGCAGAGTAGTCGATCTGTGAGAACACCATGGGGGGGAGACTTACTAAAACCGAAGACTTTGCTGCAGCTCTGCATTGAGACCAGTCAGTTTCCAGATTTTATTGTCAAAGCTTCATTGAGCAAGCTGAAGCTGGAAGCTGATTGGTTACTCTGCAAAGCTGCACCTGATTCTGAGTGCTCCAATTTTAGTAACCCCACTCATGTCTGGGGATTGGCATCACCATTCTAGCCAGCACACACAATGCAAACCACTATTTTCACTGGAGCTCCACTTTCTCCATTTTTTTAATAAATAT
This sequence comes from Staurois parvus, assembly GCF_062004578.1. Classification (NCBI taxonomy): domain Eukaryota; kingdom Metazoa; phylum Chordata; class Amphibia; order Anura; family Ranidae; genus Staurois; species Staurois parvus. The sequence goes on from NW_028319140.1 coordinate 681,558, forward strand.
CGAAGCAGATTAGTGGCATCACAGAAAGGGGAGCTTTTCCTTTAGTAAATGTGTAACGGAACCTCCACTTCTCACAGGGCTGCCTCCCTAAGGACCGCCAAACGCTTCACCTACACCGAGCGCACTCTGAAAACAAAGCGACAAAAGTGGGGAAATGGTGGGAGAGCGGCAACAAAATGTTTCCTTTATAACGGCGCCACTTTCAGTAAATTCCTTCTGCGCCTTTTTTCCACAATAATGGATTATGGCGGCCTCAGAGTGAGTGAGTTACCAGAGGAAGTCCTGATAGGTCAGCGGAGTGATTGCCCAGAGCGGCTTTATCAATCATCAGAGATAACATTTCCTATAAGTCTCGGTTCACACTACTGCAGTCTGAAAGTGCGACTTTGCCCGGCGACTTCCTGGCGACTTACGTTCTACTTTGATGTGACTTTCAGGGAATGCTGGGTAATCTTCCTGTAATGTCGGATCCAAATCACATCAATATTGATGAGGATCTGACTTGGAGGCGACTTCCATTAAAGTCTATGGGCACAAGTCAGATAGAAGTCGCCTTGAAGTAGCTCAGGAACCTTTTCTAAAGTCGGGGCGATTTCAGTCGTGCTCATTAAGACGACTCTCATTGACTAACATGGGATTTCACACGTCATGCGACTTGGGGGTCTGACTCGTCAGATCCGAAGTCGCTGTAGTGTGAACCGAGCCTAATACAAGCAGGAAAGTATCAGGTTGCATCTATTTATAAAAACAAGGACCAGATTAGACTTTTATAGTTTTCTTAAAGGAAAATGGCAGAAAACTGTTACTTTGTGTAGAAAAGCTGCAATAAATAAATGCCTGGACTTGGTCTAAATGTTTAAAGCAGAAATCTGGGAATTTTTTTTTTTTTGTGGGGCTGTGCCAGCACTGCATCGGTCAAATGCTTGCTTTGTTCTAGGGGAGGACACCGAAGATATCCTCCCCACACAAGACCGGTCCTTTCGGCTGCTCCCCCCCTCCCAACGGTTTTGTAAATGGGCTGTTCCTGACATCAGCACACCCAACGCACGTTCCACAGACAGGAACAGTCCACCGCTAGACTGTGGGGGAGCACAGTTTTCCATAGGATCGGCGGCTCAGGGGAGTATCAGCTTAGTCTTCACTCCTAGAAAAAACCAACAGCCTATCTAACTGAAATCTAACAAAACCTAACTGGAGTTCTGCTTTAATAATATTTCCCTCCTGGAGTTCGGATGGTTCCATAGTTTTCACCTCATACACAGGCTGCTGCACCTGTAGTCTGATTCAGGCAGTGATCCCTATTGTACTTTCACAGTTCATTCTCATTATCAGTGCGCATAGTTCCCTTCGTAAGGAGCGCTCCTGGCCTTTATGCCCCTTTCTTACGGTTTTGTTGACCTTTTCCGCCTCTCGTTTCAACAAGATGTGTTCTGTGCAGCGTCTTCCTCTCCACCTCCGTTTCCACCTAAAATTGCAGTCTCTGATTCCTTCAGCATTGAGTGCCGGCGGAGCAGCCAATGGTTTCCAAACACTGTGATGTGGAACCTGGAGCACCTGAGCCATGTACATTGAACCTTGTTTTGTTAATAAAGGACATGCCGATCCCCGCCTTTGTGTTGTGTTGGAGGAGACTGCCCTTTGAGTTTAAAGTTCACCCAATCTAATTTTCATACCAATATTATATACCTTTTATGATCGGAGCCGGAGCCAAGGGCCTTGTTATTTTATAAGGACAAGCAAAGGTCCAGCTGATGTCTGATGAAGTGGGGCCACCCACCAAACATGTTGGCGTCTGCAGAACTCTGGGTTATCCTCTCAGTCCATCTGGAGGTGGGATACCACTTCTGGTCAATCACATGGATAATTGAGATGGGCTTGATGCTTTATACCAGGGGTCTCCAAACTTTTCATTGAAAGTTTACTGTACTTCAGACTTTAAGGTGGCCCGATTGTGGTCAGTGGGGGTAGAAAATGTCCCGGGATTAGCATCTGTGAGAATAAACATGGCCTCAGGGTTGGTGGTCAGTAAAAGGAAGAGTATTGCCCCATCATTGGTATTAGTGGAAGGAATAGTAACCCGTTGTTGGCATCAGTGGAAGAAATGGTGCACCATTGTTGGTGTCAGTGGGAGAAATAGTGCCCCATCATTGGTGTCAGTGTGTGGAATAGTGCCCCATCATTGGTGTCAGTAGAAGAAATAGTTCTCTATTGTTGGTGTCAGTGGGAGGAATAGTGCCTCATCATTGGTGTCAGTGGGAGGAATAGTGCCCCATCATTGGAAGGAATAGTGCCCCATCATTGGAAGGAATAGTGCCCCATCATTTGTGTCAGTGTGTGGAATAGTGCCCCATCATTGGTGTCAGTGTGTGGAATAGTGCCCCATCAGTGGAAGGAATAGTGCCCCATCATTGGTGTCAGTGGAAGAAATAGTTCTCCATTGTTGGTGTCAGTGGGAGGAATAGTGCCCCATCATTGGTATTAGTGGGAGGAATAGTGCCTCATCATTGGTATCAGTGGGAGGAATAGTGCCCCATCATTGGTGTCAGTGGGAGGAATAGTGCCTCATCATTGGTATCAGTGGGAGGAATAGTGCCCCATCATTGGTATCAGTGGGAGGAATAGTGCCCCATCATTGGAAGGAATAGTGCCCCATCATTGGTGTCAGTGTGTGGAATAGTGCCCCATCATTGGTGTCAGTGGGAGGAATAGTGCCCCATCATTGGTATCAGCGGGAGGAATAGTGCCCCATCATTGGTGTCAGTGGGAGGAATAGTGCCCCATCATTGGTATTAGTGGGAGGAATAGTGCCTCATCATTGGTGTCAGTGTGTGGAATAGTGCCCCATCATTGGAAGGAATAGTGCCCCATCATTGGTGTCAGTGTGTGGAATAGTGCCCCATCATTGGTGTCAGTGGGAGGAATAGTGCCCCATCATTGGTGTCAGGTGGGAGGAATAGTGCCCCATCGTTGGTGTCAGTGGGAGGAATAGTGCCCCATCATTGGTGTCAGTGGGAGGAATAGTGCCCCATCATTGGTGTCAGTGGGAGGAATAGTGCCCCATCATTGGTGTCAGTGGGAGGAATAGTGCCCCATCATTGGTGTCAGTGGGAGGAATAGTGTCCCATCATTGGTGTCAGTCGGAGGAATAGTGTCCCATCATTGGTATCAGTGGGAGGAATAGTGCCCCATCATTGGTATCAGTGGGAGGAATAGTGCCCCATCATTGGTGTCAGTGGGAGGAATAGTGCCCCATCATTGGTATCAGTGGGAGGAATAGTGCCCCATCATTGGTGTCAGTGGGAGGAATAGTGCCCCATCATTGGTATCAGTGGGAGGAATAGTGTCCCATCATTGGTATCAGTGGGAGGAATAGTGCCCCATCATTGGTGTCAGTGGGAGGAATAGTGCCCCATCATTGGTGTCAGTGGGAGGAATAGTACCCCATCATTGGTGTCAGTGGGAGGAATAGTGCCCCATCATTGGTGTCAGTGGGAGGAATAGTGCCCCATCATTGGTGTCAGTGGGAGGAATAGTGCCCCATCATTGGTGTCAGTGGGAGGAATAGTGCCCCATCAATGGTGTCAGTGGGAGGAATATTGCCCCATCATTGGTATCAGTGGGAGGAATAGTGCCCCATCATTGGTGTCAGTGGGAGGAATAGTGTCCCATCATTGGTGTCAGTGGGAGGAATAGTGCCCCATCATTGGTTTCAGTGGAAGACAGTTCACCATTGTGGGTGTCAGTGGGAGGAATAGTGCCCCATCATTGGTGTCAGTGGAAGACATAGTTCACCATTGTTGGTGTCAGTGGGAGGAATAGTGCCCCATCATTGGTATCAGTGGGAGGAATAGTGCCCCATCATTGGTATCAGTGGGAGGAATAGTGCCCCATCATTGGTATCAGTGGGAGGAATAGTGCCCCATCATTGGTGTCAGTGGGAGGAATAGTGCCCCATCATTGGTGTCAGTGGGAGGAATAGTGCCCCATCATTGGTGTCAGTGGGAGGAATAGTGCCCCATCATTGGTATCAGTGGGAGGAATAGTGCCCCATCATTGGTATCAGTGGAAGACATAGTTCACCATTGTTGGTGTCAGTGGGAGGAATAGTGCCCCATCATTGGTGTCAGTGGAGGAATAGTGCCCCATCATTGGTATCAGTGGGAGGAATAGTGCTCCATCATTGGTGTCAGTGGGAGGAATAGTGCCCCATCATTGGTGTCAGTGGGAGGAATAGTGCCCCATCATTGGTGTCAGTGGGAGGAATAGTGCCCCATCATTGGTATCAGTGGGAGGAATAGTGCCCCATCATTGGTGTCAGTGGGAGGAATAGTGCCCCATCATTGGTGTCAGTGGAGGAATAGTGCCCCATCATTGGTATCAGTGGGAGGAATAGTGCCCCATCATTGGTGTCAGTGGGAGGAATAGTGCCCCATCATTGGTGTCAGTGGGAGGAATAGTGCCCCATCATTGGTGTCAGTGGGAGGAATAGTGCCCCATCATTGGTGTCAGTGGGAGGAATAGTGCCCCATCATTGGTGTCAGTGGGAGGAATAGTGCCTTGTACCATCCAGAGGAATGGTGCCCCAAGGGCTGGTTAAAGGCTGGTAAAGGGCCGCAGTTTTGAGACCTCTGCTCTATACAGTAGGTGAGTACATAACTTTTTATTCTTAGATAAATGATGTCTCAGTTAATACACAAGGCCGGTGCCCCCTTTTTTTTGTTTTCCTATATATAGTGCTTATGGATTCCTCGGCCTGAGGTGGACAGCGAGGCCAAGTGAATTTTAAAAGACCGTGGCCGGGTTATGTGCTGGAGATACATAAATTAATAAAATCCCCCCCTCCTCCACCCCATTACCTCACCAGCAGCTATGCCAAAATAAAAAAATTAATAAAAAAGTATTTTTCTATGTGCTGGAGCTGCCCGGAATGTAGAGGGAGCCCCCCCCCCCCCCCCAATGGACTGGTCCCACACCTTAGCACAGAAATGAGGTTGCATCAATTTGATGTTTGTGGTTTATATACCTTTTGCACCTGGCTTCCCCGTATCCCAGCCAGGGGCGGACTGACCATTTGGAAACTTGGGCACTACCTGAGGGCCCGGGGTCAGTAGGGGGCCCCATGAGATGCCCCTGGTACCTTTTTCATAGGCTTTTTGAGTTTGGCCAAGGACACAGGGGCCCCATGATCCCCTATTGCTCGGGGGCCCCATGAGTTGTCAGTCCACTCCTGATCCCAGCCATTGTGTTCCCTGGTTCTAGCCCCACCCCCTCTCTATGAACCACACCCACTGCAGCCTGAGAGAGGACCTGCAGCACAGGATTCAAGAAGCACTATTAAAATCCTGCTAAATCTAGCTGCATTGTGTTTTACTGAACGGAAGGGCGCATTTTTTTCTGAATTCAGTCAGTTGCGGCGTTTGCAGGATGCAGTTAGCAGTTCACCCAACGATTTTACTTATTAGCTGCCTCTTTACAGGAATTTTTTTTTTTTTTCTAAATTAAAAAAAAAACCCACCTTACTTGGAGAGCACAAGTGATGACATGAAGTTACAATTGCTGTCTTAAAGCAAAAGGAGACTTTTCTTCTAGAAATGTATTTCTGGGCGCCCCTACTGACATTTAAATACCTGCAATATACAGGGATGATATATTCTAAGAAATGTTATCTCTTATGTCTGGATACGACTGAATTCCACCCTTAGGGCTCGTTCACACTTGCTTCAAAATGTTACATTGGTCACGCTTCTTGAAAGCACTTTGAATGCCAATCAAAGTTCCTATCAATAAAATGGTCGCCATGTTGTGTTTGCTTTCCTTTAAAAATTATCCCCCATGTCGCTTTCTTGGTGCTTCAGATCGTCTCCAAAGCCTCCATAGGAGTCTATGACAACGCTCGCTAACAGCACCTGCAGCTTTTTAGAGGCATTTGTTCAACATTGGCTTTGCTTTGTTTTGGAGGTATTGCAGGTATGAGAGATCCCAGGATGCACTGGGAGACCAACAGGCAAACCAGAAAGATGCCATCAGCAGTCACTTCTGGTTCTTGTGTCTATATTCTGGGAGTGTCTGATGCAGACGTCACATCCGGTGTGCAGCATGGAGCAGCAGGCAGAGGACTAAGCGGCAGAGGATCAGCAGACCTGGGGGTACTACTGAGTGGGGCATCAGCAGAGCTGAGGGTACTACTAAGGGGATCTGCTGAACAGGGGTGCTAATGAGCTTGGGATCTGCTGAACAGGGGTACTACTAAGCAGGGGATCTGCTGAACAGGGGTCCTAATGAGCTGGGGATCTGCTGAACAGGGGTCCTAATGAGCTGGGGATCTGCTGAACAGGGGTCTTAATGAGCTGGGGATCTGCTGAACAGGGGTCCTAATGAGCTGGGGATCTGCTGAACAGGGGTCCTAATGAGCTGGGGATCTGCTGAACAGGGGTCCTAATGAGCTGGGGATCTGTTGAACAGGGGTCCTAATGAGCTGGGGATCTGCTGAACATGGGTACTAATGATCTGGGGATCTGCTGAACAGGAGTACTAATGATCTGGGGATCTGCTAAACAGAGGTACTAATGATCTGGGGATCTGCTGAACAAGGGTACTAATGATCTGGGGATCTGCTGAACAGGGTTACCAATGAGCTGGGGATCTGCTGAACAGGGTTACCAATGAGCTGGGGATCTGCTGTACAGGGGAACTAATGAGCTGGGGATCTGTTGAACAGGAGTACTAATGATCTGGGGATCTGCTGAACAGGGGTACTAATGATCTGGGGATTTGCTGAACAGGAGTACCAATGAGCTGGGGATCTGCTGAACAGGGGTACTAATGAGATGGGGATCTGCTGAACAGGGGTGCTAATAAGCTGGGGATCTGCTGAACAGGGGTCCTAATGAGCTGGGGATCTGCTGAATAGTGGTACTAATGAACTGGGGATTTGCTGAACAGGAGTATCAATGAGCTGGGGATCTGCTGAACAGGGGTGCTAATGAGATGGGGATCTGCTGAACAGGGGTGCTAATGAGATGGGGATCTGCTGAACAGGGGTGCTAATGAGCTGGGGATCTGCTGAACAGGGGTCCTAATGAGCTGGGGATCTGCTGAACAGGGGTCCTAATGAGCTGGGGATCTGCTGAATAGTGGTACTAATGAACTGGGGATTTGCTGAACAGGAGTATCAATGAGCTGGGGATCTGCTGAACAGGGGTACTAATGAGATGGGGATCTGCTGAACAGGGGTGCTACTAAGCAGGGGATCTGCTGAACAGGGGTACTAATGAGATGGGGATCTGCTGAACAGGGGTGCTAATGAGCTGGGGATCTGCTGAACAGGGGTACTACTAAGCAGGGGATCTGCTGAACAGGGGTACTGCTAAGCAGGGGATCTGCTGAATAGGGGTACTAAGGAGCTGGGGATCTGTTGAGTGGGGGTATGACAGATTTGGAGTACTACTGAACTGTGGTTCTACTGGGCCCCTTTAAAATAATAAATAAATAGAAAATCAACACACACACATGGGGGTTCATTAAAGTTTCAAAAAAGCATCACTGAAGCATCATCAAAGCATCTTGAAGCAGTAGGCGCTTTACAGGCCTCACTCACACAGGACGTTTAAAAATGCTCTCCTAGAAGCTGTCCTCCTGGCAGCACCGTTTTTGCAGAAAAAACTCCTGACTCTTGTAAAAGTATCTAGCGCTGTTACTAGCATTTAGGCGCACTTACAAGCGTCAAGCAGTTGGGCGTTAATTCATTTCATTGGCCAGAATGCTCATTTATTCTGGCCATTGAAATGACTTAACGTTCATTCGCTAAACATGCCTAGCGTTTAGCCGCGTCTAGCTTTTTTTCTGCCAAAACACTGCTGCTCCTGGACACACTGGCCCTGGGGGGTTTTTGTGCTGATGGTAAATGATACTGCTACTAAAAGCTTCTAGAAGTCTGTGTGCATGGACACATAGGATTATATGGAAGCAGTAAAAAAAAAAAAATGCCTAACACCCTTTAATGTAGCTGCAAAAGCGCTGTGTGCATGAAGCCTAATGTGTATTAAAGTCGAAGCAAGTGTAAATGAGCCCTTACTCTACAGATTTTAGGTGATCCTTCAAGGTATAGACCAGGGGTCTCCAAACTACGGCCCTGCAGCTGTTGAAGTACTACAAGTCCCATCATGCCTCTGCCTCTGGGAGTCTAGCCTGTGGCTGTCAGAGTCTTGCAAGGTTTGCAGTCAACTCCTGGAGGACCATAGTTTGGAGACCCCTGGTATAGACCATACTGTGTACCCAACACTGTTGATGTACGGAGCTCCGACAGCTGCAGCGAGGAGAACTGTGAACATTCACGTACAACGCATTGTTTCCGCTCTTTTATCCGCTTTTCACCTGGTGAGTAAGACAAGTTTTGTTGACAAGATCTTATGTAAGTAAACTGATACACGGGTCTACAAGAACATCTATCCTCCCCCGCTACAGTCTACACAGACCGCCAGGATTGCATGTCGCACGGGATTAACATCAACAATCACACAACAGTGAATTCAGCTCTGGATCCTCCTAACTGCGTACAACACATTGACTTTCCCTTGTATCACTGACGTCTAGACACAATTTTCACCCTTCTAAACATATATATAATAGATTTACTACGCAACGGTGGCCATGCGGGTGAAGCCAGTTTGAAAAGTATGAGCGTTTGTCGGATGGCTCTTTGCCTCTTTTTGTCTTGGTCTGTGGCTGCTTAAAAGTTTGAAAAAGGATTTAAATTTTACAACACAACTGCTAAACAACTATCAAGACATGACCATATATGACTTGTCCGTGTGCGACCTTGAAGAAAGTCATGAGAAAGCCTCCATCCTTTGCCAAGACCTCCTGATAGTAACAGTTCCTTCCATGTCAAAATGCTTATCAGATGGAAAAGAGACGACTCGGAGGTGAACATGGAGTAACTGATCCCACTAGCCATTTGCATTGTTGGACCGCACAGAACTGGTTTGACTAACCTATGGTGGAACAAGTGAGCTGCAGGAACCCTCTTACGTAGGTGTTGAATCTCTGCTAGGTGTTTGTTGAGATCCCCTGTCTCTTTAGCAATAAGGAAAACGATGAGTGGACTAGAGGACATGTTTGGAGGGTCGGCACGGCCTGCAGAACATTGATACAGCCTCAGGGTTTGGCCACAGCCCCGTTTTCAGCAAGGTGACGAGGACATCTGGTCGTAGTCAGGGCATTTGAGCAGGGCGGGGTAATTAGAGTTCATCTGCAAAGAGGCTTCACTGGAGATATCAGAAGGACTTCGTCCTCTTACCCAAGCCTCAGGGTGGAGGAACTGGCCAGAATAGTCAGAACAGTTGCTTAGCCGTGGCCTGTAGAACCCTGGATGTGGTCTGTAGGCATCCTCGGCTGTGTAACGTTTCATGAAGAGGTACACAGACATTACTCCAGCGCTCTGTAGATGTAAAGATGGAAAAGTGTAAACTCAGCAGGAAAGACAGGATTGTAACCCCCACCCCACCCCACCTGGTTTTCCAACCATTTTAAAGACTACAAGATTTGACATCTTCAAGGAGTCCATTATGTGCACTAAACCAAGGCAAGGTTCCTTCTCCAGTTCACACTGGGCTTGCCTGCTTCTGTGTTACAGTGGTTGATATGTATGACCAGACTTGTTCTAACAGCTATGAGATAGTTTACGAGTTGAAAACCCTTTCTCTTATCTGCCCATATCTGTGAAAGTCAACATGGAGCTGCACTCCTTAATTCACATGAAACCTTTCATAATCTTCTGCATTTATGGTGCCACACTAAGCTTCGCACCCTTATTCCTGAGGCATCTTGACGTTTGCATTAAGCTCTGAGGCAATTCTAGGCCGGTGCAGTTAGCGAGTTTGCTTCTAGATGGCTCTGTACAGAATACTGTTTGCTACAGCAGGTAGTGACACCAGGTGTTAGGCCCCTCGATGATGTCAGGGGTGAGTAAGCACCCACATATAAACTAGGTGGGGAGGGGACACCGTGAGTCTTGGGACACATAGGTCCTGGACAGGGCAGGAGGCCAGGTGGAGTGGATTTGTGTGCAGGAGCTAGCTGTAGTCATTCTGTCCCTTAAGGCAGTGGGAGCTAGGGTGGATTGCAAAAGGCCTTTTAGGCCAGGCTGGAGATCCCTGTGTGAGGCTGCTTCCCTGGAGGGTTCTCAGGAGAAGTGTACCCAGGTACAAAGTGTCTACAGAGAACACAGTCCTGTAAGTACTGATAACCTTGGGCAGAGGAGAGACTGTAGGAAGATGGCTGTGAGGTGCTGCATGTGCTTTCACCTTTGACTACTGTGGATCATCCACTCCATGCGATTGACTGTGTATGTCAAGTGACTCCGGCGTGTATGTCTTTGTGATGTGATTGTATTGCCACTCCTTGAACAACACCAGTATAATGCATTGAATCTGTCTATTGTGTGGACATTCCTTCTTCGGGATATAAAGGTCTATGGCTGGGAATGTTGTGAGGAGGCCTACGGCCAGGAGCAAGGCACAAGATGGAGGAGGGGTTGGCCTCAGTAGGTGGGATTGTGTTCTAGCAAGACTGGAGCAGAAGTTGGACCTTGGGCTTGGCTGCCATTATCAGCCAGCCATAAAGCACCTCCTATACAGTTCTTTAAATCTGTAACTGTTCCATGTTATCACTATTCCTGGTTAGCCCCAAACCATCAAGTCCTACTCCTATACCCGAGGCATGCCTGTCTACCAGAGATGTGCTACTTCTTCCTGAATAAGAATACAACGAGATCTTCACCCTGAACTGACTTCTCAAATCTTTTCTTTTATTAGCAAACCCATCTAACCATTAGGGCCCTTTGGAAATCATAATTACCTCTGTGAGGAGAAAGGATATAGCAGCAAATGCAAAGGACCATCCGTACTTGTAACTGAAATAGGTCTCCGAGTCTTTCGTACGATTCAGGATCTCATCATTAATGCTGGATATGTAGAGGACCAGGCCGACCACCAGGGACAGTCCTGAGGAGGAAAGGGACATGTTGCCATGAGATGAAAAACTGACAAAAGACCTACATGGAGAATTAAGATGATCTTGCATACTTCTGGGTATTGAGGAACAACCAGATCACCAGCTGGAGGGTGGTGCTAAGTCTGGTAGTGTCCTGAGGACAGGGAGGCTTCAGGTGGCTATATATTATGTGTGGAATGTCATAGTGTTGGCGGGTGGCAGGGTGCCTCGAGCGTGGCCATAGCGAGCAGTCAAGCCAACCTCCAACGCAAACTAACCTTCTGGGCAATACGACACTTTGCCCAATGGCTCTTCCAGATGTGTGGATGGCAGGCGTAGACTGGCCCCCTCTCCACCCTCCCAGCTGCATGGCTTTGCCCCTTCACTCCCAGGGGCTGCAGTCACTGGCCTCACCTTTCTCAGGCTTGACAGCCAGGGGACATCAGTAGAACTCTTGCACTCCTAACATTGTGACCGAATAAGGCACACCAAGGCTGGATGTAGTTTAAGGCCTTTTACTGGAGAACCTCAAATAATAAAATGTCTCTTTTTTTGGATGGCAGACCCAACACAGTACCATGGCAGCACATGAGGAACCTTTGGGCTTAGGCCCTGTCGGAGGTTGCTTGTATTTTATGCAAAATGGCTTTCATTCCCCGTAGGCCTGCTACTCTTCTTTTCCTGGGATAAGGAGGGGGAGGAACTGATGGGTAAACTAACTCCATAGATCTTCCTCTGGACCTGCACTGACCTGCTGGAGCTCTCCTCTTTTGGGGGTCAAGGTGGGGAGCTCTGGGTCATCATGCTCTTCCCCCAGAGGGGGAAGGGCAGGAGCACAGCAGCTAGATGTTGCATCTTCTCCTTCCTCTCCAGTCTGATCCACCTCCTCCCTGGTCCTGCCTAAACTCACAATCTTCTTCCTGGAGAAGGAGGCACCTTAAAGGGGACCTGCTCTACCACCTACCTACAATAGGACAGAGGCAATGAGAATGATTTACTAAAATAAAGCCAAAAGAAACTATTGGGGCACACTTGGATTGAAGGCCATGAACATTGAATCTAGGAGATAGTGAGCTGGTGCTGTAGGGTGTGCTCTTAGATTGTCGTGGAATATCCAAAAAAAGGTCTCTTTTTGCCTTCATTTTGGTGGCAGATTCATTGCAACAAAAAAGTAAAAGCTAAGTGGCTAGTCCCTAAGCTATGAAATACACATGCGCCAAGTTAAACAGTACGTAAAACCCTCCAGAACATCGCAATAAAAGGTAATTGTACATTGTAATCTGTATGTCAAGAAGCCTGCATTTGGAGCCTCGTGTGCAGACTAGTTCTTTACCGCTGTAGCTTGAGTGTAAAATAAAGTCTATTTGCATATAATTTGCTGGTTCAGGCAGGATCTATAAGCGTTTCTATGTGCATATCATTTACAAAGTCAACCCCAAAAACTGATTCCTTCAAGAGTTCTATAGACTTTTTACATTGTATGCTATGTGGCACCAAAATATTTGTACAACCATCTAAATCACTGAGTTCTGGTGCACAAAGCCAGTCATGTTGAGAGCAGTTTGGTGTGGAGGAACTCTAGTGGTCTGCACAGAGCCCTGGCCTCAACCCTACTGAACTTTTAGAATGACTGCAAACCAGGTCTTCTCAGAAGAGTGGAGGATGGTAGAGACACAAAGGGGGAGCAAAATTGATGGCAATGTGGAAAGCTATAGTAATAACAATGGTTTTGGGATGTGATGTCCAGCTCTATAAAGACGTGGTTTGACCAGTTTGGTGTGGAGGAACCCAGATGTTCTGTACAGGGCCCAAACCTCAACTCTACTGAACATCTTTAAGATTAATTGAATGCCCGTTGTAAGTCAGGCCTTTTTTTTGGTGCCCAACGTGGGACCTGATGTATGAGCCAGGTCTTCTCATTCAACATCAGTATTTGCCTCACAAATGGACACAAACTGTGGGAGGCCTTGGCAGACATCTCCATAAAGAAATGAATTGACCAGTTTGGTGTGGAGGAACTCAAATGTCCTGCACAGAGCCCCAACCTCAACGCTAATCAACACCGTTAAGATGAATTGAATGCCAGTTATAAGCCAGGCATTTTTTTGGTGCCCTAGATCGGGCCTGACGTGTGAGCTAGGTCTTCCCATCCAACATCAGTATTTGACCTCACAAATGGATGTAAACTGTGGGAGGCCTTGGCAGAAGAATGGAGCCAGCTCCATAAAGACAAGGTTTGACCAGTTTGGTGTGGAGGAACTCGAGTGTCCTGCACAGAGTCTTGTCCTCAACCCTAATGGTGAATTGAATACTGAGCCAGGTCTTCTCACTCCGCATCAGTACCTGACCTCATAAATGGTTCACAAATTCCCACAGACACCTTCCAAAATCCTGTGGAAAGTCTTCCCAGAAAGGAAGAGGATAATATAGCCACAGAAGGGGGGAAACTCTATATTAATGGCCATGGTTTTGGAATGGAACGCCCTACAAACAAGGTCATCCAGGTGTGATGGTCAGTGTGGACCATGAACCTTTGGCCGTATGTGTGTGTAGATCTCTCAGGAGATCCGGTGGCCTATACAAACAATTCCTACTCATTAGTTGATCACATTCACTTCTTTTTTCACAAACTCTAACATGACTTTAGGTTTCCCTCTTGTTGCGTCAGAATGATTATTCATAGATGTTCTATAAGATGCTCCCAGCATGCCTTGTGCTATACTTTGTTTATGGAAGAACATGACAACGTGGCTAATCCTGGGCTTATCGTATAGAATTAGAAATCCGGAGGGTGCAGATGAGGCAGCAGGAAATGATGGATTAGGAGAAGACTGGTGAGAGGGACAGGTGGACACAAGATGATGAGAGATTAACGTGCGCCTCCCCAGGATGACTTGTATGAGGCAGTTTATAGATGGAGAAGATTGGAAGCAAATTGGGGGCTCATGAAGGACAAGTATTTTATTCATGACATTTACTGTTAGAGTTATGTGCTCTGAGCAGGAGCGGACTGACAATTCATGGGGCCCCCGGGCAATAGGGGATCATGGGGCCCCTGTGTCCTTGCCCAAACTCAAAAAAAGCCTATGAAAAAGGTACCAGGGGCATCTCATGGGGCCCCCTACTGACCCCGGGCAGAGCCCGAGTTTCCAAATGGTCAGTCCGCCCCTGGCGCTGAGGAACATAAAGACAACCTGCAAGTCACTGGCACACCATACAGAAGCATCGCACAGATTGTCGGATCTATGCAGCTGACTTTGGCCAGAAGAGAGATTGTCCTGTACAAGGATTGGTTGGAGAGAGATCATCTGGTGCAAGGATTATTTTGAGGGACACCCTGTTCAAGGATTGGTCAGAGAGATATCGTCTTTTGCAAGGATTGGTCCAAGAGAGATAGTCCTGTGCTGGGATTGGTCAGAGAGGGATCTTCCTGTGCAAGGACTGGTTGGACAGAAATCATCCTGTGCAAGGATTGGTTGGAGAAAAATCATGTACAAGAACTGGTCAGATAGAGATCGTCCTGTGCAGAGATTGGTTGGGGGCAAGATCGTCCTGTGCAAGGATTGGTCAGAGAGAGATCATCATGTGCAAGGATTGGTCAGTGGTGATATGGTCCTGTGCAAGAATTGGCTGTAGAAAGTTTATCCTGTGCAAGGATTGGTCGACGAAAGATCTTCCTGTGTAAGGATTGGAGGTGAGATTGTCCTGTGCAAGGATTGGTCGGAGAGAAATGGTCTTGTCCAAGGATTGGATGGAGATGATAATGTTGTGGGCAAGGATTGGTTGGATGTGAGATCATCCTGTGCAAGGATTGGTGGGAGAGAGATCATCCTGTGCAAGGATTGGTGGGAAAGAGATCGTCCTGTGCTGGGATTGGTGGGAGAGAGATCATCCTGTGCAAGGATTGGTGGGAGAGAGATTGTTCTGTGCAAGGATTGGTGGGAAAGAGATCGTCCTGTGCTGGGATTGGTGGGAGAGAGATCATCCTGTGCAAGGATTGGTGGGAGAGAGATTGTTCTGTGCAAGGATTGGTGGGAGAGAGATCATCCTGTGCAGGGATTGGTGGGAGAGAGATCATCCTGTGCAAGGATTGGTGGGAGAGAGATCGTCCTGTGCTGGGATTGGTGGGAGAGAGATCGTCCTGTGCTGGGATTGGTGGGAGAGAGATCATCCTGTGCAGGGATTGGTGGGAGAGAGATCGTCCTGTGCTGGGATTGGTGGGAGAGAGATCGTCCTGTGCAAGGATTGGTGGGAGAGAGATTGTCCTGTGCTGGGATTGGTGGGAGAGAGATCATCCTGTGCAGGGATTGGTGGGAGAGAGATCGTCCTGTGCAAGGATTGGTGGGAGAGAGATTGTCCTGTGCTGGGATTGGTGGGAGAGAGATCATCCTGTGCAGGGATTGGTGGGAGAGAGATCGTCCTGTGCAAGGATTGGTGGGAGAGAGATCGTCCTGTGCTGGGATTGGTGGGTGAGAGATCGTCCTGTGCTGGGATTGGTGGGAGAGAGATCGTCCTGTGCAAGGATTGGTGGGAGAGAGATCGTCCTGTGCTGGGATTGGTGGGAGAGAGATCGTCCTGTGCAAGGACTGGTGGGAGAGAGATCGTCCTGTGCTGGGATTGGTGGGAGAGAGATCATCCTGTGCAAGGATTGGTGGGAGAGAGATCGTCCTGTGCTGGGATTGGTGGGAGAGAGATCATCCTGTGCAGGGATTGGCTGCCAGGCTTTGAACTATCCTGAAATTGTTATTGTTCCCAGGCAGTGTCTGTGCTGAGCGCAGAGCGGGTGGTCAGAGGTAGAAAGTTGTGGAGCTGATGGAGAGCTTATTATAGAGGTGACCCGATGCAGTGATACCTATCGAGGGGCCCTGAAGGGAACAGGAACCTGGCCATACATTGGAGCAGATGATCTGGCTGACCTGATCAGTAGAAATCTTAAATGCATGATTATAGCACACATCTGGTGAGTGCGCCATTCACGTATTACTAGTCACCCCATGCGTCACTCCTGAATAGGAGAGTTGAACCCTTTTGCTGTGATCTGCTCTGATCCCCACATTCATTCTTTGGACTTTCACTTATTTATCACCATAACCACTTTAATGTGATTTTTATACATTCTGCGCTTTATATATTTACTGCGTTTTGTTAAGTGTGTGGTTTGCATTGATGCCGCAAGTTTGGGATATTATTTGTGCTATTTGGCACCTTATAATACTTGTATTTGGTTGATTGAACTATCAATTCTCAATTTTTCCAACAAGCACCTTTGTACATATTTGTGATGTGAGCGCTGCACCTGTTTTTAGTGATCTTTGTATACACTGTATGCCCGCCCATGATCACTGTCCCTCATAGGACCGTATCCATGTGTGATGGGGCCCCACAGCAGAACCGTGGTCTGTACTGAGCTGGATCTGATCGTCAGTTCCTCTGATACAAGATGCCTATTGTGTCCCAACCAACCTGATGGAGATTTCTCAAACCTTCTATATCCAGATGTATTTACTAAGGACTGCCGCTCTCTGCATAGATCGCTGTGTAGGTGGACAGCTTTGGGCCCCCATAGCCCTCACATGGTGTGCAGCACATACAGTCAGGTCCATAAATATTGGGACATGGACACAATTCTAACATTTTTGGCTCTATACACCACCACAATGGATTTGAAATGAAACCAACAAGATGTGCTTTAACTGCAGACTGTCAGCTTTAATTTGAGGGTATTTACATCCAAATCAGGTGAACGGTGTAGGAATTACAACAGTTTGCATATGTGCCTCCCACTTGTTAAGGGACCAAAAGTAATGGGACAGAATAATAATCATAAATCAAACTTTCACTTTTTAATACTTGGTTACAAATCCTTTGCAGTCAATGACAGCCTGAAGTGTGGAACGCATAGACATCAGCAGACGCTGGGTTTCATCCCTGGTGATGCTCTGCCAGGCCTTTACTGCAACTGTCTTCAGTTCCTGCTTGTTCTTGGGGCATTTTCCCTTCAGTTTTGTCTCCAGCAAGTGAAATGCTCCATCGGATTCAGGTCAGGTGATTGGCCATTGCAGAACATTCCACTTCTTTGGTGTCTTTTGCAGTCTGCTTTGGGTCATTGTCCATCTGCACTGTGAAGCGTCCAATGAGTTGTGAAGCATTTGGCTGAATATGAGCCGATAATATTCCCGAAACACTTCACAATTCATCCGGCTGCTTCTGTCAGCCGTCACATCATCAATAAATACAAGAGAAGCAGTTCCATTGGCAGCCATACATGCCCACGCCATGACACTACCATCACCATGATCACTGATGAGGTGGTATGCTGAGGACCATGAGCAGTTCCTTCTCCATACTCTTCTCTTCCCATCACTCTGGTACAAGTTGATGTCGGTCTCATCTGTCCATAGGATGTTGTTCCAGAACTGTAAAGGCTTTTTTACATGTCGTTTGGCAAACTCTAATCTGGCCTTCCTGTGTTTGAGGCTCACCAATGGTTTCCATCTTGTGGTGAACCCTCTGTATTCACTCTGGTGAAGTCTTCTCTGATTGGTGACTTTGACACACATACACCTACCTCCTGGAGGGTGTTCTTGATCCGGCCAACTGTTGTGAAGGGTGTTTTCTTCACCAGG
Organism: Staurois parvus; assembly: GCF_062004578.1. Taxonomy (NCBI): domain Eukaryota; kingdom Metazoa; phylum Chordata; class Amphibia; order Anura; family Ranidae; genus Staurois; species Staurois parvus. The sequence goes on from NW_028319140.1 coordinate 699,176, forward strand.
GAAAGAATTCTTCGCTCATCCACCACAGTTGTTTTCCGTGGTCTTCCGGGTCTTTTGGTGTTGCTGGGCTCACCGGTGCGTTCCTTCTTTTTAAGAATGTTCCAAACAGTTGTTTTGGCCACGCCTAATGTTTTTGCTATCTCTCTGATGGGTTTGTTTTGTTTTTTCAGCCTAATGATGGCTTCACTGATAGTGACAGCTCTTTGGGTCTCATCTTGAGAGTTGACAGCAACAGATTCCAAATGCAAATAGCACACTTGAAATGAACTCTGGACCTTTTATCTGCTCATTGTAATTGGGATAATGAGGGAATAACACACACCTGGCCATGGAACAGCTGAGAAGCCAATTGTCCCATTACTTTTGGTCCCTTAACAAGTGGGAGGCACATATGCAAACTGTTGTAATTCCTACACCGTTTACCTGATTTGGATGTAAATACCCTCAAATTAAAGCTGACAGTCTGCAGTTAAAGCACATCTTGTTCCTTTCATTTCAAATCCATTGTGGTGTATAGAGCCAAAAATGTTAGAATTGTGTCCATGTCCCAATATTTATGGACCTGACTGTATGATGTCAGCGAGCAGCGCAGTGAACTTCGTCCCCTCCTCCAATGTCCAATAACAGCCTGGGGGCGGGGCAGTGACCAAGCCTTATTGCTGAACTTCAGCAGAGGAAAAGTCAGGTCACCAACCTGGCTGTACTGCCTGGCTGGCGTGTGCATGTCTTACAGCTGGATGGTGACAAATACCAATTCATAGTAGATAAATCATCTCCTTTCTGTGTATTTAGCTGTGTGCCTGGAGTTCAGCACCTCATGGCCTGGGGGGGGTCGCACTTTCCCCCTCCAATTGTGAGCTCCCTCCCTCCTGGACAGCTGCCACAATACACAGCAGACCTGCGCTGCTGATAACAGACACGGTTATTATGTGCGGTGATTGAGCGGGAGGGGCGAGCGCCCCCGTACCAGATGACAATACCGAAGGTCTGCGCCGTGGCGGAGGCAATTCTCTGCTTCACTGCCTGCATTGACCGGGAGAGAAATAAACACGACCTGCAAGATGGCATTTCTGGGCCACAATTATCGCTGTTGTCCCGGATGTGCAGAGGAGACGTCCTGATGCTGCGAACAACAACCAAGTGCTGCGTGCGCAGAAAAAGCGCAAGATTGTCACCACGAACACTGCCGCTCCTCCTCCCCCCCATGTCCTATTTTACCTTCCTCTCCTCATCGATCCTTCTATCCAATTAAACAACTTCGCTACGTAATAATACAGATACTTTGTTACATCTTTGGTCTATTTAGAGCAAGGGTCTCCAAACTGCGGCCCACGGGCCGGATGTGGCCCTTGGCTTGACTTTGTCTGGCCCTTCCATTGACACGTGGCCCTTTGCATGTTTTTATCCAGATTTGACACTATTCCTCCCACTGACACCAATGACGGGGCACTATTCCTCCCACTGACACCAATGATGGGGCACTATTCCTCCCACTGATACCAATGATGGGGCACTATTCCTCCCACTGGTACCAATGATGGGGCACTATTCCTCCCACTGACACCAATGATGGGACACTATTCCTCCCACTGATACCAATGATGGGACACTATTCCTCCCACTGACACCAATGATGGGGCACTATTCCTCCCACTGACACCAATGATGGGGCACTATTCCTCCCACTGATACCAATGATGGGACACTATTCCTCCCACTGATACCAATGATGGGGCACTATTCCTCCCACTGACACCAATGATGGGGCACTATTCCTCCCACTGACACCAATGATGGGGCACTATTCCTCCCACTGACACCAATGATGGGACACTATTCCTCCCAATGACACCAATGATGGGACACTATTCCTCCCACTGACACCAATGATGGGACACTATTCCTCCCACTGACACCAATGATGGGGCACTATTCCTCCCACTGATACCAATGATGGGACACTATTCCTCCCACTGACACCAATGATGGGACACTATTCCTCCCACTGACACCAATGATGGGACACTATTCCTCCCACTGACACCAATGATGGGGCACTATTCCTCCCGCTGACACCAATGATGGGGCACTATTCCCCCCACTGACACCAATGATGGGACACTATTCCTCCCACTGACACCAATGATGGGACACTATTCCTCACACTGACACCAATGATGGGACACTATTCCTCCCACTGACACCAATGATGGGACACTATTCCTCCCACTGACACCAATGACGGGGCACTATTCCTCCCACTGACGCCAATGATGGGGCACTACTCCTCCCACTGACACCAATGATGGGGCACTATTCCTCCCACTGACACCAATGATGGGGCACTATTCCTCCCACTGACACCAATGATGGGGCACTATTCCTCCCACTGACACCAATGATGGGGCACTATTCCTCCCACTGACACCAATGATGGGGCACTATTCATCCCACTGACACCAATGATGGGACACTACTCCTCCCACTGATACCAATGATGGGGCACTATTCCTCCCACTGACACCAATGATGGAGCACTATTCCTCCCACTGACACCAATGATGGGGCACTATTCCTTCCACTGACACCAATGATGGGGCACTATTCTTCTCACTGGCACCAATGATGGGGCACTATTCCTCCCACTGACACCAATGATGGGGCACTATTCCTCCCACTGACACCAATGATGGGGCACTATTCCTCCCACTGACACCAATGATGGGGCACGATTCCTCCCACTGACACCAATGAGGGAGCACTATTCCTCCCGCTGACACCAATGATGGGGCACTATTCCTCCCGCTGACACCAATGATGGGGCACTATTCCTCCCGCTGACACCAATGATGGGGCACTATTCCTCCCGCTGACACCAATGATGGGGCACTATTCCTCCCGCTGACACCAATGATGGGGCACTATTCCTCCCGCTGACACCAATGATGGGGCACTATTCCTCCCGCTGACACCAATGATGGGGCACTATTCCTCCCACTGACACCAATGATGGGGCACTATTTCTCCCACTGACACCAATGATGGGGCACGATTCCTCCCACTGACACCAATGATGGGGCACTATTCCTCCCACTGACACCAATGATGGGGCACTATTCCTCCCACTGACACCAATGATGGGGCACTATTCCTCCCGCTGACACCAATGATGGGGCACGATTCCTCCCGCTGACACCAATGATGGGACACTATTCCTCCCGCTGACACCAATGATGGGGCACTATTCCTCCCGCTGACACCAATGACGGGGCACTATTCCTCCCGCTGACACCAATGATGGGGCACTATTCCTCCCGCTGACACCAATGACGGGGCACTATTCCTCCCGCTGACACCAATGACGGGGCACTATTCCTCCCGCTGACACCAATGACGGGGCACTATTCCTCCCGCTGACACCGATGACGGGGCACTATTCCTCCCGCTGACACCGATGACGGGGCACTATTCCTCCCGCTGACACCAATGACGGGGCACTATTCCTCCCACTGACACCAATGACGGGGCACTATTCCTCCCACTGACACCAATGATGGGGCACTATTCCTCCCACTGACACCAATGATGGGGCACTATTCCTCCCACTGACACCAATGATGGGGCACTATTCCTCCCACTGACACCAATGATGGGGCACTATTCCTCCCACTGACACCAATGATGGGGCACTATTCCTCCCACTGACACCAATGATGGGGCACTATTCCTCCCACTGACACCAATGATGGGACACTATTCCTCCCAATGACACCAATGATGGGACACTATTCCTCCCACTGACACCAATGATGGGACACTATTCCTCCCACTGACACCAATGATGGGGCACTATTCCTCCCACTGATACCAATGATGGGACACTATTCCTCCCACTGACACCAATGATGGGACACTATTCCTCCCACTGACACCAATGATGGGACACTATTCCTCCCACTGACACCAATGATGGGGCACTATTCCTCCCGCTGACACCAATGATGGGGCACTATTCCCCCCACTGACACCAATGATGGGACACTATTCCTCCCACTGACACCAATGATGGGACACTATTCCTCACACTGACACCAATGATGGGACACTATTCCTCCCACTGACACCAATGATGGGACACTATTCCTCCCACTGACACCAATGACGGGGCACTATTCCTCCCACTGACGCCAATGATGGGGCACTACTCCTCCCACTGACGCCAATGATGGGGCACTATTCCTCCCACTGACACCAATGATGGGGCACTATTCCTCCCACTGACACCAATGATGGGGCACTATTCCTCCCACTGACACCAATGATGGGGCACTATTCCTCCCACTGACACCAATGATGGGGCACTATTCATCCCACTGACACCAATGATGGGACACTACTCCTCCCACTGATACCAATGATGGGGCACTATTCCTCCCACTGACACCAATGATGGAGCACTATTCCTCCCACTGACACCAATGATGGGGCACTATTCCTTCCACTGACACCAATGATGGGGCACTATTCTTCTCACTGGCACCAATGATGGGGCACTATTCCTCCCACTGACACCAATGATGGGGCACTATTCCTCCCACTGACACCAATGATGGGGCACTATTCCTCCCACTGACACCAATGATGGGGCACGATTCCTCCCGCTGACACCAATGAGGGAGCACTATTCCTCCCGCTGACACCAATGATGGGGCACTATTCCTCCCGCTGACACCAATGATGGGGCACTATTCCTCCCGCTGACACCAATGATGGGGCACTATTCCTCCCGCTGACACCAATGATGGGGCACTATTCCTCCCGCTGACACCAATGATGGGGCACTATTCCTCCCGCTGACACCAATGATGGGGCACTATTCCTCCCGCTGACACCAATGATGGGGCACTATTCCTCCCACTGACACCAATGATGGGGCACTATTTCTCCCACTGACACCAATGATGGGGCACGATTCCTCCCACTGACACCAATGATGGGGCACTATTCCTCCCACTGACACCAATGATGGGGCACTATTCCTCCCACTGACACCAATGATGGGGCACTATTCCTCCCGCTGACACCAATGATGGGGCACGATTCCTCCCGCTGACACCAATGATGGGACACTATTCCTCCCGCTGACACCAATGATGGGGCACTATTCCTCCCGCTGACACCAATGACGGGGCACTATTCCTCCCGCTGACACCAATGACGGGGCACTATTCCTCCCGCTGACACCAATGACGGGGCACTATTCCTCCCGCTGACACCGATGACGGGGCACTATTCCTCCCGCTGACACCGATGACGGGGCACTATTCCTCCCGCTGACACCGATGACGGGGCACTATTCCTCCCGCTGACACCGATGACGGGGCACTATTCCTCCCGCTGACACCAATGACGGGGCACTATTCCTCCCACTGACACCAATGACGGGGCACTATTCCTCCCACTGACACCAATGATGGGGCACTATTCCTCCCACTGACACCAATGATGGGGCACTATTCCTCCCACTGACACCAATGATGGGGCACTATTCCTCCCACTGACACCAATGATGGGGCACTATTCCTCCCACTGACACCAATGATGGGGCACTATTCCTCCCACTGACACCAATGATGGGGCACTATTCCTCCCACTGACACCAATGATGGGACACTATTCCTCCCAATGACACCAATGATGGGACACTATTCCTCCCACTGACACCAATGATGGGACACTATTCCTCCCACTGACACCAATGATGGGGCACTATTCCTCCCACTGATACCAATGATGGGACACTATTCCTCCCACTGACACCAATGATGGGACACTATTCCTCCCACTGACACCAATGATGGGACACTATTCCTCCCACTGACACCAATGATGGGGCACTATTCCTCCCGCTGACACCAATGATGGGGCACTATTCCCCCCACTGACACCAATGATGGGACACTATTCCTCCCACTGACACCAATGATGGGACACTATTCCTCACACTGACACCAATGATGGGACACTATTCCTCCCACTGACACCAATGATGGGACACTATTCCTCCCACTGACACCAATGACGGGGCACTATTCCTCCCACTGACGCCAATGATGGGGCACTACTCCTCCCACTGACACCAATGATGGGGCACTATTCCTCCCACTGACACCAATGATGGGGCACTATTCCTCCCACTGACACCAATGATGGGGCACTATTCCTCCCACTGACACCAATGATGGGGCACTATTCCTCCCACTGACACCAATGATGGGGCACTATTCATCCCACTGACACCAATGATGGGACACTACTCCTCCCACTGATACCAATGATGGGGCACTATTCCTCCCACTGACACCAATGATGGAGCACTATTCCTCCCACTGACACCAATGATGGGGCACTATTCCTTCCACTGACACCAATGATGGGGCACTATTCTTCTCACTGGCACCAATGATGGGGCACTATTCCTCCCACTGACACCAATGATGGGGCACTATTCCTCCCACTGACACCAATGATGGGGCACTATTCCTCCCACTGACACCAATGATGGGGCACGATTCCTCCCACTGACACCAATGAGGGAGCACTATTCCTCCCGCTGACACCAATGATGGGGCACTATTCCTCCCGCTGACACCAATGATGGGGCACTATTCCTCCCGCTGACACCAATGATGGGGCACTATTCCTCCCGCTGACACCAATGATGGGGCACTATTCCTCCCGCTGACACCAATGATGGGGCACTATTCCTCCCGCTGACACCAATGATGGGGCACTATTCCTCCCGCTGACACCAATGATGGGGCACTATTCCTCCCGCTGACACCAATGATGGGGCACTATTCCTCCCACTGACACCAATGATGGGGCACTATTTCTCCCACTGACACCAATGATGGGGCACGATTCCTCCCACTGACACCAATGATGGGGCACTATTCCTCCCACTGACACCAATGATGGGGCACTATTCCTCCCACTGACACCAATGATGGGGCACTATTCCTCCCGCTGACACCAATGATGGGGCACGATTCCTCCCGCTGACACCAATGATGGGACACTATTCCTCCCGCTGACACCAATGATGGGGCACTATTCCTCCCGCTGACACCAATGACGGGGCACTATTCCTCCCGCTGACACCAATGATGGGGCACTATTCCTCCCGCTGACACCAATGACGGGGCACTATTCCTCCCGCTGACACCAATGACGGGGCACTATTCCTCCCGCTGACACCAATGACGGGGCACTATTCCTCCCGCTGACGCCAATGATGGGGCACTATTCCTCCCGCTGACACCGATGACGGGGCACTATTCCTCCCGCTGACACCGATGACGGGGCACTATTCCTCCCGCTGACACCAATGACGGGGCACTATTCCTCCCACTGACACCAATGACGGGGCACTATTCCTCCCACTGACACCAATGACGGGGCACTATTCCTCCCACTGACACCAATGATGGGGCACTATTCCTCCCACTGACACCAATGATGGGGCACTATTCCTCCCACTGACACCAATGATGGGGCACTATTCCTCCCACTGACACCAGTGGTATTTCCATAGAAAATCCCACTTTGGCCTAATCCAGACATTAGGGAGGTGGCAGTAGCGCCTCCTGAATCCTGGCAGCCTGTGTGGATTGCTTTTCAGAGGGGGGGTTGGAGAGCGGCGCACCATACGATGCTTCATACACACATTTTGGAACCTAGTCTGGATCTCCATACAGTACAATCTGACTTCTGGGTGGGAAATTAGAGACTTGTGACTCCTCCGGGACTTCCCAGGCGAACTGTTCCAGGAAGACTCACCGGACAGGATGAAGAAGATCCCCGACACGAAGGCCAGAATGGTCCGATGGGGCCGGATGTGTCCCACGTTGTTCAGTATAAACCCAATAAACATGAAGAAGAGGCTGACCAATGGGAAGGGAGTGGCTGAGCGAATCATTTCTGCAGGAAGAAGAAAAGAAACAGAACGCATTATAAACCAATGGCAGCACAGGAGACCAGGACCGTCCGGAGTTCCCCCATAATGTGCACCGACACTTGTGTGCCACTTCTAATGGGTGTCATGGGGGGGGGGCGGTATTTACTGAAACTGGAGGCTGCAAAATCTGCTGCAGCTCTGCATAGGAACCAATCAGGTTTTATTGTCAGAGCTTCATTGGACAAGCTGAAGGTACAAGCTGATTGGCTGCCATGCACCAGATTCTGCCCTCTCCAGCTTTAGTCAGACTATAGGGGCAAGAACCTCCCCCTTCAGGGTCACTCCTTGACTCCGCCCCCTTCTCACCTTCGAGCACTTCCCTTTAATTCACCCTCTACCCACCGATCAGCCCCGCCCCTTTTAGAGAACACAGATCATTTTCTGGTAATAAATATGTTAATGATAATAGATCCCCAGCAACAATAGATCCACCACCTGAAACAAAATACCTCCCCAGCAACAATAGATCCACCACCTGAAACAAAATACCTCCCCAGCAACAATAGATCCACCACCTGAAACAAAATACCTCCCCAGCAACAATAGATCCACCACCTGAAACAAAATACCTCCCCAGCAACAATAGATCCACCACCTGAAACAAAATACCTCCCCAGCAACAATAGATCCACCACCTGAAACAAAATACCTCCCCAGCAACAATAGATCCACCACCTGAAACACAATACCTCCCCAGCAACAATAGATCCACCACCTGAAACAAAATACCTCCCCAGCCACCTGAAACAAAATACCTCCCCAGCAACAATAGATCCGCCACCTGAAACAAAATACCTCCCCAGCAACAATAGATCCGCCACCTGAAACAAAATACCTCCCCAGCAACAATAGATCCACCACCTGAAACAAAATACCTCCCCAGCAACAATAGATCCACCACCTGAAACAAAATACCTCCCCAGCAACAATAGATCCGCCACCTGAAACAAAATACCTCCCCAGCAACAATAGATCCGCCACCTGAAACAAAATACCTCCCCAGCCACCTGAAACAAAATACCTCCCCAGCAACAATGGATCCGCCACCTGAAACAAAATACCTCCCCAGCAACAATGGATCCACCCCAGCAACTAAATACCTCCCCAGCAACAATAGATCCACCACCTGAAACAAAATACCTCCCCAGCAACAATAGATCCACCACCTGAAACACAATACCTCCCCAGCAACAATAGATCCACCACCTGAAACAAAATACCTCCCCAGCAACAATAGATCCGCCACCTGAAACAAAATACCTCCCCAGCAACAATAGATCCACCACCTGAAACAAAATACCTCCCCAGCAACAATAGATCCACCACCTGAAACAAAATACCTCCCCAGCAACAATAGATCCACCACCTGAAACACAATACCTCCCCAGCAACAATAGATCCACCACCTGAAACAAAATACCTCCCCAGCAACAATAGATCCGCCACCTTAAACAAAATACCTCCCCAGCAACAATAGATCCACCACCTGAAACAAAATACCTCCCCAGCAACAATAGATCCACCACCTGAAACAAAATACCTCCCCAGCAACAATAGATCCGCCACCTGAAACAAAATACCTCCCCAGCAACAATAGATCCACCACCTGAAACAAAATACCTCCCCAGCCACCTGAAACAAAATACCTCCCCAGCAACAATGGATCCGCCACCTGAAACAAAATACCTCCCCAGCAACAATGGATCCACCCCAGCAACAAAATACCTCCCCAGCAACAATAGATCCACCACCTGAAACACAATACCCCCCCAGCAACAATAGATCCACCACCTGAAACAAAATACCTCCCCAGCAACAATAGATCCGCCACCTGAAACAAAATACCTCCCCAGCAACAATAGATCCGCCACCTGAAACAAAATACCTCCCCAGCAACAATAGATCCGCCACCTGAAACAAAATACCTCCCCAGCAACAATAGATCCGCCACCTGAAACAAAATACCTCCCCAGCAACAATAGATCCACCACCTGAAACAAAATACCTCCCCAGCAACAATAGATCCACCACCTGAAACAAAATACCTCCCCAGCAACAATGGATCCACCCCAGCAACAAAATACCTCCCCAGCAACAATAGATCCACCACCTGAAACAAAATACCTCCCCAGCAACAATAGATCCACCACCTGAAACAAAATACCTCCCCAGCAACAATAGATCCACCACCTGAAACAAAATACCTCCCCAGCAACAATAGATCCACCACCTGAAACAAAATACCTCCCCAGCAACAATGGATCCACCCCAGCAACAAAATACCTCCCCAGCAACAATAGATCCACCACCTGAAACAAAATACCTCCCCAGCAACAATAGATCCACCACCTGAAACAAAATACCTCCACAGCAACAATAGATCCTCCCCAGCAACAAAATACATCCCCAGCAACAAAATACCTCCCCAGCAACAATAGATCCACCACCTGAAACTAAAAACCTCCCCACCAACAATAGATCCGCCACCTGAAACTAAATACCTCCCCAGAAACAATGGATCCACCCCAGCAACAACAGATCCTCTACCATCAACAATAGATGCCCCAGCAAAAATAGATCCCCCAGCAACAATAGATCCACCACCTGAAACAAAATACCTCCACAGCAACAATAGATCCACCCCCTGCAACAAAATACCTCCCCAGCAACAATGAATCCACCCCAGCAACAAAATACCTCCCCAGCAACAATGGATCCACCCCAGCAACAAAATACCTCCCCAGCAGCAATAGATCCGCCACCTGAAACTAAATACCTCCCCAGCAACAATAGATCCACCACCTGAAACTAAATACCTCCCCAGCAACAATAGATCTACCCCCCCACCCCCGAAACACAATACTCTACTTCAATTTATTTTGAAACGGAAGAATCTGTGCCCCGCGTGTGTGAAGAACAGAAGTTTGCAGATTGCGTGTGACGGGAATACGGGACTCGCGTTGATACACTCCGGGGATTTCGATGTATCGATCGATCGTACACAGATTGGATGGACATTACAGACGGGAAATGATCTGATTGGTGCTGAGCTTTGGGCGTGTACAACATAAGGGAAAGTCATATTCATGATTGCACTGCCGCTTCCAGCCACCCCTCCATCACACGTCTGCTTGCTGCGTAGGTAGCGGCACACGGTGTCATCACACTCCTCACATGGGCCCCTCATAGCAGAGTAGGTGTCAGGGAGGAGGAAAAAATCATTTACATCTCACAGAATTACCTGGTGACATTTTGGAGGTTTTACTGGTAAATACATGGGACCACTCCTCACTCATCTCCAGGTTGTATTGTATACTGGGTGTACTGGTTGGTGTCACTGAGGGACCACTCCTCACTCATCTCCAGCTTGTATAGTATACTGGGTGTACTGGTTGGTGTCACTGAGGGACCACTCCTCACTCATCTCCAGCTTGTATAGTATACTGGGTGTACTGGTTGGTGTCACTGAGGGAACACTCCTCACTCACCTCCAGCTTGTATTGTATACTGGGTGTACTGGTTGGTGTCACTGACGGACCACTCCTCACTCACCTCCAGGTTGTATTGTATACTGGGTGTACTGGTTGGTGTCACTGAGGGACCACTCCTCACTCATCTCCAGCTTGTATTGTATACTGGGTGTACTGGTTGGTGTCACTGAGGGACCACTCCTCACTCACCTCCAGGTTGTATTGTATACTGGGTGTACTGGTTGGTGTCACTGAGGGACCACTCCTCACTCACCTCCAGGTTGTATTGTATACTGGGTGTACTGGTTGGTGTCACTGAGGGACCACTCCTCACTCCTCTCCAGGTTGTATTGTATACTGGGTGTACTGGTTGGTGTCACTGAGGGACCACTCCTCACTCACCTCCAGCTTGTATTGTATACTGGGTGTACTGGTTGGTGTCACTGAGGGACCACTCCTCACTCCTCTCCAGGTTGTATTGTATACTGGGTGTACTGGTTGGTGTCACTGAGGGACCACTCCTCACTCCTCTCCAGGTTGTATTGTATACTGGGTGTACTGGTTGGTGTCACTGAGGGACCACTCCTCACTCCTCTCCAGGTTGTATTGTATACTGGGTGTACTGGTTGGTGTCACTGAGGGACCACTCCTCACCTTCATCCCCCAGCTTGTATTGTATACTGGGTGTACTGGTTGGTGTCACTGAGGGACCACTCCTCACCTTCATCCCCCAGCTTGTATTGTATACTGGGTGTACTGGTTGGTGTCACTGAGGGACCACTCCTCACTCATCTCCAGCTTGTATTGTATACTGGGTGTACTGGTTGGTGTCACTGAGGGACCACTCCTCACTCATCTCCAGCTTGTATTGTATACTGGGTGTACTGGTTGGTGTCACTGAGGGACCACTCCTCACTCATCTCCAGCTTGTATTGTATACTGGGTGTACTGGTTGGTGTCACTGAGGGACCACTCCTCACTCATCTCCAGCTTGTATTGTATACTGGGTGTACTGGTTGGTGTCACTGAGGGAACACTCATCTCCAGCTTGTACTGTATACTGGGTGTACTGGTTGGTGTCACTGAGGGACCACTCCTCGCTCATCTCCAGCTTGTATTGTATACTGGGTGTACTGGTTGGTGTCACTGAGGGACCACTCCTCACTCATCTCCAGCTTGTATTGTATACTGGGTGTACTGGTTGGTGTCACTGAGGGACCACTCCTCACTCATCTCCAGCTTGTATTGTATACTGGGTGTACTGGTTGGTGTCACTGAGGGGCCACTCCTCACTCCTCTCCAGCTTGTATTGTATACTGGGTGTACTGGTTGGTGTCACTGAGGGACCACTCCTCACTCATCTCCAGCTTGTATTGTATACTGGGTGTACTGGTTGGTGTCACTGAGGGACCACTCCTCACTCATCTCCAGCTTGTATTGTATACTGGGTGTACTGGTTGGTGTCACTGAGGGACCACTCCTCACTCCTCTCCAGCTTGTATTGTATACTGGGTGTACTGGTTGGTGTCACTGAGGGACCACTCCTCACTCATCTCCAGCTTGTATTGTATACTAGGTGTACTGGTTGGTGTCACTGAGGGTCCACTCCTCACTCATCTCCAGCTTGTATTGTATACTGGGTGTACTGGTTGGTGTCACTGAGGGACCACTCCTCACTCATCTCCAGCTTGTATTGTATACTGGGTGTACTGGTTGGTGTCACTGAGGGACCACTCCTCACTCCTCTCCAGCTTGTATTGTATACTGGGTGTAGTGGTTGGTGTCACTGAGGGAACACTCCTCACTCACCTCCAGCTTGTATTGTATACTGGGTGTACTGGTTGGTGTCACTGAGGGACCACTCCTCACTCCTCTCCAGCTTGTATTGTATACTGGGTGTACTGGTTGGTGTCACTGAGGGAACACTCCTCACTCCTCTCCAGCTTGTATTGTATACTGGGTGTACTGGTTGGTGTCACTGAGGGACCACTCCTCACTCACCTCCAGCTTGTATTGTATACTGGGTGTACTGGTTGGTGTCACTGAGGGACCACTCCTCACTCATCTCCAGCTTGTATTGTATACTGGGTGTACTGGTTGGTGTCACTGAGGGAACACTCCTCACTCATCTCCAGCTTGTATTGTATACTGGGTGTACTGGTTGGTGTCACTGAGGGACCACTCCTCACTCACCTCCAGCTTGTATTGTATACTGGGTGTACTGGTTGGTGTCACTGAGGAGCCACTCCTCACTCATCTCCAGCTTGTATTGTATACTGGGTGTACTGGTTGGTGTCACTGAGGGACCACTCCTCACTCATCTCCAGCTTGTATTGTATACTGGGTGTACTGGTTGGTGTCACTGAGGGACCACTCCTCACTCATCTCCAGGTTGTATTGTATACTGGGTGTACTGGTTGGTGTCACTGAGGGACCACTCCTCACTCACCTCCAGCTTGTATTGTATACTGGGTGTACTGGTTGGTGTCACTGAGGGACCACTCCTCACTCATCTCCAGCTTGTATTGTATACTGGGTGTACTGGTTGGTGTCACTGAGGGACCACTCCTCACTCATCTCCAGCTTGTATTGTATACTGGGTGTACTGGTTGGTGTCACTGAGGGACCATTCCTCACTCACCTCCCTCTTGTATTGTATACTGGGTGTACTGGTTGGTGTCACTGAGGGACCACTCCTCACTCACCTCCAGCTTGTATTGTATACTGGGTGTACTGGTTGGTGTCACTGAGGGACCACTCCTCACTCATCTCCAGCTTGTATTGTATACTGGGTGTACTGGTTGGTGTCACTGAGGGAACACTCCTCACTCATCTCCAGCTTGTATTGTATACTGGGTGTACTGGTTGGTGTCACTGAGGGAACACTCCTCACTCATCTCCAGCTTGCATTGTATACTGGGTGTACTGGTTGGTGTCACTGAGGGACCACTCCTCACTCATCTCCAGCTTGTATTGTATACTGGGTGTACTGGTTGGTGTCACTGAGGGAACACTCCTCACTCCTCTCCAGCTTGTATTGTATACTGGGTGTACTGGTTGGTGTCATTGAGGGAACACTCCTCACTCCTCTCCAGCTTGTATTGTATACTGGGTGTACTGGTTGGTGTCACTGAGGGACCACTCCTCACTCACCTCCAGCTTGTATTGTATACTGGGTGTACTGGTTGGTGTCACTGAGGGTCCACTCCTCACTCACCTCCAGCTTGTATTGTATACTGGGTGTACTGGTTGGTGTCACTGAGGAACCACTCCTCACTCATCTCCAGCTTGTATTGTATACTGGGTGTACTGGTTGGTGTCACTGAGGGACCACTCCTCACTCCTCTCCAGGTTGTATTGTATACTGGGTGTACTGGTTGGTGTCACTGAGGGACCACTCCTCACTCATCTCCAGCTTGTATTGTATACTGGGTGTACTGGTTGGTGTCACTGAGGGACCACTCCTCACTCATCTCCAGCTTGTATTGTATACTGGGTGTACTGGTTGGTGTCACTGAGGGACCACTCCTCACTCCTCTCCAGGTTGTATTGTATACTGGGTGTACTGGTTGGTGTCACTGAGGGAACACTCCTCACTCATCTCCAGCTTGTATTGTATACAGGGTGTACTGGTTGGTGTCACTGAGGGAACACTGCTCACTCATCTCCAGCTTGTATTGTATACTGGGTGTATTGGTTGGTGTCACTGAGGGACCACTCCTCACTCATCTCCAGCTTGTATTGTATACTGGGTGTACTGGTTGGTGTCACTGAGGGACCACTCCTCACTCATCTCCAGCTTGTATTGTATACTGGGTGTACTGGTTGGTGTCACTGAGGGACCACTCCTCACTCATCTCCAGCTTGTATTGTATACTGGGTGTACTGGTTGGTGTCACTGAGGGAACACTCCTCACTCATCTCCAGCTTGTATTGTATACTGGGTGTACTGGTTGGTGTCACTGAGGGACCACTCCACACTCATCTCCAGCTTGTATTGTATACTGGGTGTACTGGTTGGTGTCACTGAGGGACCACTCCTCACTCCTCTCCAGCTTGTATTGTATACTGGGTGTACTGGTTGGTGTCACTGAGGGACCACTCCTCACTCACCTCCAGCTTGTATTGTATACTGGGTGTACTGGTTGGTGTCACTGAGGGACCACTCCTCACTCATCTCCAGCTTGTATTGTATACTGGGTGTACTGGTTGGTGTCACTGAGGGACCACTCCTCACTCATCTCCAGCTTGTATTGTATACTGGGTGTACTGGTTGGTGTCATTGAGGGACCACTCCTCACTCATCTCCAGCTTGTATTTTATACTGGGTGTACTGGTTGGTGTCACTGAGGGACCACTCCTCACTCATCCCCCAGCTTGTATTGTATACTGGGTGTACTGGTTGGTGTCACTGAGGGTCCACTCCTCACTCATCTCCAGCTTGTATTGTATACTGGGTGTACTGGTTGGTGTCACTGAGGGACCACTCCTCACTCCTCTCCAGGTTGTATTGTATACTGGGTGTACTGGTTGGTGTCACTGAGGGACCACTCCTCACTCATCTCCAGCTTGTATTGTATACTGGGTGTACTGGTTGGTGTCACTGAGGGACCACTCCTCACTCATCTCCAGCTTGTATTGTATACTGGGTGTACTGGTTGGTGTCACTGAGGGACCACTCCTCACTCCTCTCCAGGTTGTATTGTATACTGGGTGTACTGGTTGGTGTCACTGAGGGAACACTCCTCACTCATCTCCAGCTTGTATTGTATACAGGGTGTACTGGTTGGTGTCACTGAGGGAACACTGCTCACTCATCTCCAGCTTGTATTGTATACTGGGTGTATTGGTTGGTGTCACTGAGGGACCACTCCTCACTCATCTCCAGCTTGTATTGTATACTGGGTGTACTGGTTGGTGTCACTGAGGGACCACTCCTCACTCATCTCCAGCTTGTATTGTATACTGGGTGTACTGGTTGGTGTCACTGAGGGACCACTCCTCACTCCTCTCCAGGTTGTATTGTATACTGGGTGTACTGGTTGGTGTCACTGAGGGAACACTCCTCACTCACCTCCAGCTTGTATTGTATACTGGGTGTACTGGTTGGTGTCACTGAGGGACCACTCCTCACTCATCTCCAGCTTGTATTGTATACTGGGTGTACTGGTTGGTGTCACTGAGGGACCACTCCTCACTCACCTCCAGCTTGTATTGTATACTGGGTGTACTGGTTGGTGTCACTGAGGGACCACTCATCTCCAGCTTGTATTGTATACTGGGTGTACTGGTTGGTGTCACTGAGGGACCACTCCTCACTCATCTCCAGCTTGTATTGTATACTGGGTGTACTGGTTGGTGTCACTGAGGGACCACTCCTCACTCATCTCCAGCTTGTATTGTATACTGGGTGTACTGGTTGGTGTCATTGAGGGACCACTCCTCACTCATCTCCAGCTTGTATTGTATACTGGGTGTACTGGTTGGTGTCACTGAGGGACCACTCCTCACTCATCCCCCAGCTTGTATTGTATACTGGGTGTACTGGTTGGTGTCACTGAGGGTCCACTCCTCACTCATCTCCAGCTTGTATTGTATACTGGGTGTACTGGTTGGTGTCACTGAGGGACCACTCCTCACTCATCTCCAGCTTGTATTGTATACTGGGTGTACTGGTTGGTGTCACTGAGGGACCACTCCTCACTCCTCTCCAGCTTGTATTGTATACTGGGTGTACTGGTTGGTGTCACTGAGGGAACACTCCTCACTCACCTCCAGCTTGTATTGTATACTGGGTGTACTGGTTGGTGTCACTGAGGGACCACTCCTCACTCATCTCCAGCTTGTATTGTATACTGGGTGTACTGGTTGGTGTCACTGAGGGAACACTCCTCACTCATCTCCAGCTTGTATTGTATACTGGGTGTACTGGTTGGTGTCACTGAGGGACCACTCCTCACTCATCTCCAGCTTGTATTGTATACTGGGTGTACTGGTTGGTGTCACTGAGGGAACACTCCTCACTCATCTCCAGCTTGTATTGTATACTGGGTGTACTGGTTGGTGTCACTGAGGGACCACTCCTCACTCATCTCCAGCTTGTATTGTATACAGGGTGTACTGGTTGGTGTCACTGAGGGAACACTCCTCACTCACCTCCAGCTTGTATTGTATACTGGGTGTACTGGTTGGTGTCACTGAGGGACCACTCCTCACTCATCTCCAGCTTGTATTGTATACTGGGTGTACTGGTTGGTGTCACTGAGGGACCACTCCTCACTCACCTCCAGCTTGTATTGTATACTGGGTGTACTGGTTGGTGTCACTGAGGGACCACTCATCTCCAGCTTGTATTGTATACTGGGTGTACTGGTTGGTGTCACTGAGGGACCACTCCTCACTCATCTCCAGCTTGTATTGTATACTGGGTGTACTGGTTGGTGTCACTGAGGGACCACTCCTCACTCATCTCCAGCTTGTATTGTATACTGGGTGTACTGGTTGGTGTCACTGAGGGACCACTCCTCACTCATCTCCAGCTTGTATTGTATATTGGGTGTACTGGTTGGTGTCATTGAGGGACCACTCCTCACTCATCTCCAGCTTGTATTGTATACTGGGTGTACTGGTTGGTGTCACTGAGGGACCACTCCTCACTCATCCCCCAGCTTGTATTGTATACTGGGTGTACTGGTTGGTGTCACTGAGGGTCCACTCCTCACTCATCTCCAGCTTGTATTGTATACTGGGTGTACTGGTTGGTGTCACTGAGGGACCACTCCTCACTCATCTCCAGCTTGTATTGTATACTGGGTGTACTGGTTGGTGTCACTGAGGGACCACTCCTCACTCCTCTCCAGCTTGTATTGTATACTGGGTGTACTGGTTGGTGTCACTGAGGGAACACTCCTCACTCACCTCCAGCTTGTATTGTATACTGGGTGTACTGGTTGGTGTCACTGAGGGACCACTCCTCACTCATCTCCAGCTTGTATTGTATACTGGGTGTACTGGTTGGTGTCACTGAGGGAACACTCCTCACTCATCTCCAGCTTGTATTGTATACTGGGTGTACTGGTTGGTGTCACTGAGGGACCACTCCTCACTCATCTCCAGCTTGTATTGTATACTGGGTGTACTGGTTGGTGTCACTGAGGGAACACTCCTCACTCATCTCCAGCTTGTATTGTATACTGGGTGTACTGGTTGGTGTCACTGAGGGACCACTCCTCACTCATCTCCAGCTTGTATTGTATACTGGGTGTACTGGTTGGTGTCACTGAGGGACCACTCCTCACTCACCTCCAGCTTGTATTGTATACTGGGTGTACTGGTTGGTGTCACTGAGGGACCACTCATCTCCAGGTTGTATTGTATACTGGGTGTACTGGTTGGTGTCACTGAGGGACCACTCCTCACTCCTCTCCAGCTTGTATTGTATACTGGGTGTACTGGTTGGTGTCACTGAGGGACCACTCCTCACTCACCTCCAGCTTGTATTGTATACTGGGTGTACTGGTTGGTGTCACTGAGGGACCACTCCTCACTCATCTCCAGCTTGTATTGTATACTGGGTGTACTGGTTGGTGTCACTGAGGGACCACTCCTCACTCATCTCCAGCTTGTATTGTATACTGGGTGTACTGGTTGGTGTCATTGAGGGACCACTCCTCACTCATCTCCAGCTTGTATTGTATACTGGGTGTACTGGTTGGTGTCACTGAGGGACCACTCCTCACTCATCCCCCAGCTTGTATTGTATACTGGGTGTACTGGTTGGTGTCACTGAGGGTCCACTCCTCACTCATCTCCAGCTTGTATTGTATACTGGGTGTACTGGTTGGTGTCACTGAGGGACCGCTCCTCACTCATCTCCAGCTTGTATTGTATACTGGGTGTACTGGTTGGTGTCACTGAGGGACCACTCCTCACTCATCCCCCAGCTTGTATTGTATACAGGGTGTACTGGTTGGTGTCACTGAGGGACCACTCCTCACCATCATTCCCTAGTTTGTATTGTATACTGGGTGTACTGGTTGGTGTCACTGAGGGACCACTCCTCACTCATCCCCCAGCTTGTATTGTATACAGGGTGTACTGGTTGGTGTCACTGAGGGTCCACTCCTCACTCATCTCCAGCTTGTATTGTATACTGGGTGTACTGGTTGGTGTCACTGAGGGACCACTCCTCACCATCATTCCCTAGTTTGTATTGTATACTGGGTGTACTGGTTGGTGTCACTGAGGGGCCACCTTTATCTCTACCAGGGTTGTACCAGTGGCCCTGGTGAAAAGTTTCCCTCCCCTGGAAGGTCCAGCTTTGGTACAGACACACAAGGTGACACACATGGGGTACAGTGACAATTAAAAGTTCATTTCCCACATTTGTAGCTTGTTACATTGCAGTTAATGTCGATATGTAAATAGTCGATGAGTTTGTTCGCTCTCACGTGGGTGCACTGAGCAGGCTAGACACTGAGCCATGGGGAGCAGAAAAGAACTGTCAAAAGACCTGCGTAACAAGGTAATGGAGCTTTATAACGATGGAAAAGTAGAGAAAAAGATATCCAAAGCCTTGAATCTGCCAGTCAGTGCTGCTCAATCACTTAAGAAGTGGGAAATTTGGGGATCGCTTGATACCAAGCCAAGGTCAGGTAGGTCAAGAAAGTTTTCAAAAGAATTGTTTGTGATACAAAGAAAAACCCCAAAGGTGACCTCAGGAGAAATACAGGCTGCTCTGGAAAAGGACGGTGTGGTTGTATCAAGAAGCACAATACTACACCTGAACAAAAATGAGCTGCATGGTGGAGTTGCCAGTAAGAAGCCTTTACTTGGCCAATGCCACACAAATACCCCAGTTACAATATGCCTGACAACACCCTGACACGCCTCACCGGGCTTTTCTTTGTGGCATCGGCACAGTAAAGGTTTCTTTCTGGCAACTCCACCATGCAGCTCATTATTGTTCAAGTATCGTATTGTGCTCCTTGAAACAACCACGACGTCTTTTTCAAGCATCACTCGGCCGGTCCAGGCTCTGGAGCAATCCTGATGTTAATGTCGGGATTCACCCAGACGCCTGGACCAGTAGCTGGGAAGATCCAATCTGTAATCAATATACTGATCTGAAAAAGGAACGATTGATGTTAGATGTTCTTTGACTCACTCAGCACACTGATGGTGGACTCTGATGTCATCTGGACGTTCATGGGCATGACATACTCGATGGTGAAGCATCGTCCTTGTTCCTCCCCTGTCAGGGACAGACATGACACAGTAAAGCGCAACCGAACATTTCATGTAATCCGTTACATTCCAGGTGCAGCGAACCCCCCCCCCCCCCCCCCAATGTTAACTGCCGTACCGTGCCTGACTATGAAAGCCTGTCCCCGGCCAGCATGCTGCACAGAAGGACCCTTGCTGTCTGTATGGAAGCAGTGGTCTCTCTGCACAGGTCCGACACTCCCCCTGCTGAGGCGTAGCTACGTCTTTGTGCCCGGAAAAAATCTCATGCTCACTGCTGATTGGAGGACTCTAGTTCTGACTCAGTAGAGGCGTGTCGGACCTCTGACGAGAGACCACTGCTTCCTCACACAGTGCAGGGCTCCTTCTCTGCAGCATGCTGGCAGCTGGGGCAGAAAAGCACACAGTGAAATTATTTAGATGTGAGCGCACACCCCTAGGGATCGCTGCACTTAGATACCACTTTACTGCAACTCTGGATGGTGCAACTTGGATACGACTTTACGTCAACTCTGGATGGTGCAACTTGGATACGACTTTACTGCAACTCTGGATGGTGCACCTTAGATACGACTTTACTGCAACTCTGGATGGTGCACCTTAGATACGACTTTACTGCAACTCTGGATGGTGCAACTTGGATACGACTTTACTGCAACTCTGGATGGTGCAACTTGGATACGACTTTACTGCAACTCTGGATGGTGCAACTTGGATACGACTTTACTGCAAGTCTGGATGGTGCAACTTGGATACGACTTTACTGCAACTCTGGATGGTGCAACTTGAATACGACTTTACTGCAACTCTGGACTGCTGCACTTAGATACGACTTTACTGCAACTCTGGATGGTGCAACTTGGATACGACTTTACTGCAACTCTGGATGGTGCACCTTAGATACGACTTTACTGCAACTCTGGATGGTGCAACTTGGATACGACTTTACTGCAACTCTGGATGGTGCAACTTGGATACGACTTTACTGCAACTCTGGATGGTGCACCTTAGATACGACTTTACTGCAACTCTGGATGGTGCAACTTGGATACGACTTTACTGCAACTCTGGATGGTGCACCTTAGATACGACTTTACTGCAACTCTGGATGGTGCAACTTGGATACGACTTTACTGCAACTCTGGATGGTGCAACTTGGATACGACTTTACTGCAACTCTGGATGGTGCAACTTGGATACGACTTTACTGCAACTCTGGATGGTGCAACTTGGATACGACTTTACTGCAACTCTGGATGGTGCAACTTGGATACGACTTTACTGCAACTCTGGATGGTGCAACTTGGATACGACTTTACTGCAAGTCTGGATGGTGCAACTTGGATACGACTTTACTGCAAGTCTGGATGGTGCAACTTGGATACGACTTTACTGCAACTCTGGATGGTGCAACTTGGATACGACTTTACTGCAACTCTGGATGGTGCAACTTGGATACGACTTTACTGCAACTCTGGATGGTGCAACTTGGATACGACTTTACTGCAACTCTGGATGGTGCAACTTGGATACGACTTTACTGCAAGTCTGGATGGTGCAACTTGGATACGACTTTACTGCAACTCTGGATGGTGCAACTTGAATACGACTTTACTGCAACTCTGGACTGCTGCACTTAGATACGACTTTACTGCAACTCTGGATGGTGCAACTTGGATACGACTTTACTGCAACTCTGGACTGCTGCACTTAGATACGACTTTACTGCAACTCTGGATGGTGCAACTTAGATACGACTTTACTGCAACTCTGGATGGTGCAACTTAGATACGACTTTACTGCAACTCTGGATGGTGCAACTTGGATACGACTTTACTGCAACTCTGGATGGTGCAACTTGGATACGACTTTACTGCAACTCTGGATGGTGCAACTTAGATACGACTTTACTGCAACTCTGGATGGTGCAACTTAGATACGACTTTACTGCAACTCTGGATGGTGCAACTTAGATACGACTTTACTGCAACTCTGGATGGGTACAACTTAGATACGACTTTACTGCAACTCTGGATGGTGCAACTTAGATACGACTTTACTGCAACTCTGGATGGTGCAACGTATAGCCAATAGCCAGTGACGTTGGGTCTCCAGACCTTAGTAAGGGCTCCAGGTCAGAGACTTCCTGAAAGAAGTCCACTCTGGCATGACAGGTTCACTTTAAAGGTTCACCATTATTTACTGGTTGGAAGGTTTTCCTGAATGGAAGGAGAAGGCCGCCAGGCGTGGAAGTCGCATCACCTCGCTCAGCGTGTCGGTCTGACTTCTCCCACACACAAGACTCGCTCTATCCTCGATAATGGAGACCACAGCTAAAAATACCCCAGTAACAGGGTCACGTAACAGGAGGCCTGGCACCGCGCCAATCCTTGCAGTGCTGGAAGCTCCTGTGGATTCCGCAGTACGGAGGATGCATGGGATGCCATGGAGGATGCAGGGGACGCCAAGGGGGACGCCATGGAGGACGCAGGGGACACCACGGAGGATGCAGGGGATGCCACGGAGGATGCAGGGGATGCCACAGAGGAAAGGGGAAGCCACAGAGGACACAGGAGATGCCACAGGGAACACCACAGAGGATGCAGGGGGCACCACGGAGGATGCAGGGGGCGCCATGGAGGACGTGGGACGACACATGGGATGCCACGGAGGACACAGGGGACACCTCGGAGGACGCAGGGGACACCACGGAGGACGCGGAATGCCACGGTGGACAGGGGACGCCACGGAGGACAGGGGACGCCATGGAGGACACAGGTGAGGCCACGGTGGACACAGCTGCAAAATATGACATTTTGGATTTCATACCACTTTAACTGAATGTATGTGTAGCAGTGACAGATGAGTGCTTTGGGGCCCACAACACCACAGGCCCCGTAGACAAGGGCCCCAACCCTCCTATGTCACTCCTCTTCAGTCACTGTAGCATTATTATACATCTGTGTATATAGTTCTCTCCTGGATGTGTATATATATATATAGGACCTCTGTGTCTTTGTGTGCGGTCCTGTCTATAGTCCAGCTAGATACAATGGCCGTTGGGCCGGTATGTAGATGATGGTAGACGTACCTGCCAGGAAGCAGACCCTCCACAGGCCAGAATGAAGCGACATTTTGATCTCGGTGGTCTGGTTTTGCGGCAGAATGATCCCCTCTTCCAGGTAGAGCCAGTAATCGGTGCTGACGGCGATTCCCAGAAGTCCCAGGCCGCAGACGGCGAACACGCTGCTAAGTAGCGTCAGGGCCTTCCTACTGCAGGCGCCCATCCCACACAGCATCAGGTCCGACAGGCTGCAAATCGGGACCTGCAGAGGACCAACAGGGGATTAGTAGTCTCTTGGGGGGCTGTCCTAATAGCATCACGGGCCCCTGGGCAAAGTAATGCACTGGGGGCCCCTACCAGCCTGCCCCAATTAATGCACCTACTCACAAGAATTAAAGTATAGATAGTTGGTAGAATTAAACATATTTATTAGTACTTTCAGGAAAATCGATTTTACATGAGAAATCGTGCCACAAATCATGCAGCCTGTCGGATTGGTCGCTCTTCTCTGCACCTTCTCCGAGGACGGCTTTAAAATGAGAAAAGGCGGAGCTTTCCTGAACTTCTGACACTGTGATAGGTCAGGAACAGGGGCGGACTGACAACTCATGGGGCCCCCGGGCAATAGTGGATCATGGGGCCCCTGTGTCCTTGCCCAAACTCAAAAAAGCCTATGAGAGAGGTACCAGGGGCATCTCATGGGGCCCCCTACTGACCCCGGGCCCTCGGGCAGTGCCCGAGTTTCCAAATGGTCAGTCCACCCCTGGTCAGGAATTGATTTATGGAGATTTTGTTACTGACAGGTCCCTTTACCAATCATTGAACCCTTGACTCCATAAACTCCAATATCAGTAGGACAGGCCAGCTCTCAGGGGGTCCTACAGCCCCCCATATACATCCCGCCATCAGGCTGATCACATTGACTTCTATGTAGGCTCCATGCAGACTAGCGGTTTTATTAACCCCTTGCCCACCAGAGGATTCTCCCCCCCCCCCCTTGCCCTCCAGAGGATCCCCCCCCCCCCTTACCCTCCAGAGTATTTCCCCCCTCCCACCCTCCAGAGAATCCCCCCCCCCACCCTTCCTGACTAGGCCATTTATTGCGATACGGCGCTGCGTTACTCTGACAATTGTGCGGTCGTGCAATGCTGCACCCAAATGAAATTTACGTCCTTTTTTTCCCCCATGAATGGAGCTTTCTTTCGGTGGTATTTGATCGCCTGTGCGTTTTGTTATTTTTTGTGCTATAAAAAAAATTTTGAGGAAAAAAAAAACAATATTTTTGACTTTTTGCTATAAATCATGTCCAGTAAAAATATGTAACAAATCAAATTTCCTCATAAATTTCAGCCAAAATGTATTCTGCTCCGTGTCTGTGCTAAACAAAAATCCCGATACGTGTAAATGAATTGGTTTACGTGAAAGTTATAGCGTGTACAAATGGCGGTGTATATACTGGGATTACTATTCTTTTTACTAGTAATTGAGACAATTAGTGACTTATAGCGGGACTGTGGCAGATATTCTGACACTGGGGGGGACTGGCTTGGTGTCACTGACATCCCCAGTGACACCAATACAGTGATCAGTGCTAATAAAAAGCACTGATACTGTGCTAGGGGCACTGGACAGGAGGGGGTTAACATGGGGAGATCAAAGGGTTAATTGTGTGCTGATTCACTACTTGGGCTGTGTGCGTTTCACTGTGAGCATGCTGCTATGCAGAGCCATACAAAGCAGTGTGCAGGAGCTGACAGGGGAGAGATCTGTATTGTTTACATACAGTTCTCTCCCCCATCAGTAATCCTTCACGATCACCGGGTGCCGGTGAGTAATCACCAGCCGGGACCCGGTGATTGACAGCCGAGGCTGCGAATAGCGGTGAGGGTAGGGCGTGTTGCACATCCTGCGCGCCCCCCTATCCGAAAAGGCAAAATCACATATATATATGCATGATTCTGCGCACCCCTGCCGCTCTGTAGCAGTATATCTTCTATAGGGCGGCGGGAAAGTGGAAAAATGCTGGATAAAGAACGCTGGTAAAAGCATTTAACGTTTTATTGGTGGTTTACAGTACATATAGAGCTTTAGGAGCATATCGATTTTTTTTTTCTGCTGGAAAAACGCTACAAAAAACTAATTTTTTTTCCGATCCTAGACGCTGAATCTCAAAAAGCTCCAATAGCCTAAAGCAGTGTGCATGGGCACATAGGATAATAGCATCTAGGAGCAGAAAAAATGCTGATAACAGCTTCTAGAAGCGGAAAAAATGCCAGTGTGCACGGAGCCATGAAGATTCCAGATCCCTATTGCTACATTGTTACTATTTCCATTGAGCATTAAAAACCAGTATCTCTGCACAATCCCAACTCTAACAAACACTCCCACACCCTGGAAGAAAAGTAAACAACTTTCACCCTTGAAAGTCAACGTAAATAATAAAGAACTTTCCTTTGTAAATATATCTATCCCAATGTAAACAAAATATACACTAAATAAATTCATGAAATATACATAAAATAAAATAAATATAAATAATGAATAATAAGTGTCCCAAAAACATAAATGTCCCAAACAATGAATGTCCAAACATTGTCTCTATTTAACAATGTCTTTTCCACCTCCAAAACAAATCGTGTCTTTCTTTAATCCAACGTAACGTTTCCCAATTCTTTGTGTACCTCAAAAAATATGAATTTATGATAATGTATTACCTTTTACATGAATCAACAAAGTGCCACTAATCGTGTATCATGCAAACTACATATCATGTGCACTCAGATCACACGGGAGAGAAAAAAAAAAACAAACTTAATCAATATATAAATACAAATACAATAAAAATCCAAACCAATAGCTCAATAAAATGCACACGTGAATGAACTCCAAACGTGATCACTCCAACTTCAAACAATACAAATTAGAGATCCGCTCCGCATCGTGAAAATAATGTATGACAAACTTCTAAATGATTAGGTCCTAAACGACATATCAGACTGGACGTCGCTCCATTTCCTTAAACTTAACCTATCCAAAACCGAGCTCCTGGTCTCCCCCCCCCCTGCACCCCCCCCCATCTTCTCCATCACTGCTAACAACGCCACCATCAATCCCACCCCGCATGCCAAAGTCCCGGGTGTCACCCTGGACTCCCACCTCTCCTTCCTACCCCACATCCAACTGCTATCTAGATGTTGTAGGCTCCACCTCCGCAACATCTCCAAGATACGCACATTCCTCACCCCAGACACCACCAAACAACTCGTACACTTCCTCATCATCTCACACCTGGACTACTGCAACTCCCTCCTCACTGGCCTCCCTCATCATCTCACACCTGGACTACTGCAACTCCCTTCTCACTGGCCTCCCTCATCATCTCACGCCTGGACTACTGCAATTCCCTTCTCACCGGCCTTCCTCATCATCTCACGCCTGGACTACTGCAACTCCCTCCTCACTGGCCTCCCTCATCATCTCACGCCTGGACTACTGCAACTCCCTCCTCACTGGCCTCCCTCATCATCTCACGCCTGGACTACTGCAACTCCCTTCTCACCTGCCTCCCTCATCATCTCACACCTGGACTACTGCAACTCCCTCCTCACTGGCCTCCCTCATCATCTCACGCCTGGACTACTGCAACTCCCTCCTCACTGGCCTCCCTCATCATCTCACACCTGGACTACTGCAACTCCCTTCTCACTGGCCTCCCTCATCATCTCACACCTGGACTACTGCAACTCCCTTCTCACTGGCCTCCCTCATCATCTCACGCCTGGACTACTGCAATTCCCTTCTCACCGGCCTTCCTCATCATCTCACGCCTGGACTACTGCAACTCCCTCCTCACTGGCCTCCCTCATCATCTCACGCCTGGACTACTGCAACTCCCTCCTCACTGGCCTCCCTCATCATCTCACGCCTGGACTACTGCAACTCCCTTCTCACCTGCCTCCCTCATCATCTCACACCTGGACTACTGCAACTCCCTCCTCACTGGCCTCCCTCATCATCTCACGCCTGAACTACCGCAACTCCCTCCTCACTGGCCTCCCTCATCATCTCACACCTGGACTACTGCAACTCCCTTCTCACCGGCCTCCCTCATCATCTCACACCTGGACTACTGCAACTCCCTTCTCACTGGCCTCCCTCATCATCTCACGCCTGGACTACTGCAATTCCCTTCTCACCGGCCTTCCTCATCATCTCACGCCTGGACTACTGCAACTCCCTCCTCACTGGCCTCCCTCATCATCTCACGCCTGGACTACTGCAATTCCCTCCTCACTGGCCTCCCTCATCATCTCACGCCTGGACTACTGCAACTCCCTTCTCACCTGCCTCCCTCATCATCTCACACCTGGACTACTGCAACTCCCTCCTCACTGGCCTCCCTCATCATCTCACGCCTGGACTACTGCAACTCCCTCCTCACTGGCCTCCCTCATCATCTCACACCTGGACTACTGCAACTCCCTTCTCACCGGCCTCCCTCATCATCTCACACCTGGACTACTGCAACTCCCTCCTCACTGGCCTCCCTCATCATCTCACGCCTGGACTACTGCAACTCCCTTCTCACCTGCCTCCCTCATCATCTCACACCTGGACTACTGCAACTCCCTCCTCACTGGCCTCCCTCATCATCTCACGCCTGGACTACTGCAACTCCCTCCTCACTGGCCTCCCTCATCATCTCACACCTGGACTACTGCAACTCCCTTCTCACCGGCCTCCCTCATCATCTCACACCTGGACTACTGCAACTCCCTTCTCACTGGCCTCCCTCATCATCTCACGCCTGGACTACTGCAACTCCCTCCTCACTGGCCTCCCTCATCATCTCACACCTGAACTATTGCAACTCCCTTCTCACCGGCCTCCCTCATCATCTCACACCTGGACTACTGCAACTCCCTTCTCACTGGCCTCCCTCATCATCTCACGCCTGGACTACTGCAACTCCCTTCTCACCGGCCTCCCTCATCATCTCACACCTGGACTACTGCAACTCCCTTCTCACCGGCCTCCCTCATCATCTCACACCTGAACTATTGCAACTCCCTTCTCACCGGCCTCCCTCATCATCTCACGCCTGGACTACTGCAACTCCCTTCTCACCGGCCTCCCTCATCATCTCACGCCTCGACTACTGCAACTCCCGCCTCACTGGCCTCCCTCATCATCTCACGCCTGGACTACTGCAACTCCCTCCTCACTGGCCTCCCTCATCAACTCACGCCTGGACTACTGCAACTCCCTCCTCACTGGCCTCCCTCATCATCTCACGCCTGGACTACTGCAACTCCCTTCTCACCGGCCTCCCTCATCATCTCACGCCTGGACTACTGCAACTCCCTCCTCACTGGCCTACCCAAACAAACGCTATCCCCACTCCAGTCTATCCTGAACTCAGTGGCGAGACTCCTCCACCTCACCAACCGCTCCACATCTGCCTCCCCCCTCTGCCAATCCCTCCACTGGCCTCCACTCAGTGTCCTCCACCCCCCTCTGCCAATCCCTCCACTGGCCTCCACTCAGTGTCCTCCACCCCCCTCTGCCAATCCCTCCATTGGCTCCACTCAGTGTCCTCCACCCCCCTCTGCCAATCCCTCCATTGGCTCCACTCAGTGTCCTCCACCCCCCTCTGCCAATCCCTCCACTGGCCTCCACTCAGTGTCCTCCACCCCTCTCTGCCAATCCCTCCACTGGCCTCCACTCAGTGTCCTCCACCCCCCTCTGCCAATCCCTTCACTGGCTCCTGATTGCCCAACGCATCAAATTCAAACTGCTAACTCTGACCTACAAAGCCATTCACAACGCCGCCCCCAAACTACATAACTGACCTGATACCCAAATACTACCCTACCCGTGTCCTCCGCTCCTCACAGGACCTCCTACTCTCTAGCTCCCTGGTCTCCTCCTCCCACGCCCGATTGCAGGACTTCTCCAGGACTTCCCCCATCCTCTGGAACTCCCTCCCCCAATCCATCAGACTGTCGCCTACCCTCCTCACCTTCAGGCGCACCCTGAAAACCCTCCTCTTCAGGGAAGCCTACCCCAACCTCACCTAACACCTGCCCTCACCTAACAACCTCCTCCACTCCTCCCACCACTCCATCCCCCACAGCCATCTCCTCCTGTACCACCTTCCCCTCCCTCCTAGATTGTAAGCTCCAAGGATCAGGGCCCTCGAACCCCTCGTGTATTGTATTGTTACTGTCTTGTCTCATGTACTGTCCCCACTATACTGTACAGCGCTGAGCAAACCCTTTGGCGCTATATAAATATTGTATAATAATAATAATAAAAAGTGATTCAACTTTCCACAAACTCTATACCCCTCCTGTGGTTCTTCTTCCTTAAGCCCCCTCTCATATAGTGAACACAGAATTGATGGTGAAAATAAAGTGTTTCCCTCCAGCTACTGCAACAATGGATAGTTCCCCTAAGCCCGACACGTGACGTGTGACGCACTCTCGCAGAACCAAATGATTTCCATTTCCGTTGAGTGTTTCAATGTAATCACATAATGACTCTTAATGGATCTGACTGATAAAGAGTATTAATAGGAAGATTTCTGATCTGTGATCCTGTAAATCCCGCTACAAAGTAATGACCAAACATGAGAATAAATTGGGATTCCATGGAGGGGACTCGGGGAGAGATGACACATTGTATCCATAGGAGATGATTGGCAGGGAGAGCAACACTTGTGTCTTGTCTTCCTACGTTGCGACCCTCTGATCCCAATTAAACGGCATGTAGTGAAGTCTTAATGAGCAGCGCGGGCACAGCTGACTGATGGGGGGTCGGTATCCAGGCAGATTAATGAGGACACTCTAAGAGTCCTCTGAAAGTCCTTCACAGCGTGATTACAGCACATCTGTGCCGCTGGCACGGCATGCTTACACGGGCGCACCGCAGACCTATGTCCTGTACGGGGAAGGGGGGGCAATAGGGTCATGTCTATGGCAGAGGTCTCCAGTCTTTATAAGCAAGGGGCCAGTATACTGTCCTGCAGACTGCAGGAGGGGGGCCGGACTGGGGCCAGTGGGAGTAGAAATTGTCCTGGCGTCAGAGTGACTAAACGATACCACATTGTTGGTGTCAGTGTTAGGAATACTACCCCATAGTTGGTGTCATTAGGAGGAATTGTGCCCCTTCCTTGGTTTCCATGGGAGGACACATGACCAACTGTTTGTATCATTGGGAAGAATTGTGCCCCTTCATTGGTGTCAGTGGGAGGAATTGTGCCCCATTGTTTGTGTCATTGGCAGGAATTGTGCCCCATTGTTAGTGTCATTGAGAGGAATTGTGCCCCATAGTTGGTGTCATTAGGAGGAATTGTGCCCCTTCCTTGGTGTCAATGGGAGGACACATGCCCAATTGTTTGCATCAGTGGGAGGAATTGTGCCCCATCATTGCTGTCATTGGGAGAAATTGTGCCGCATTGTTGGTGTCATGCGAGGAATCGTGCCCCATTGTTTGTATCAGTGGGAGGAATTGTGCCCCATCATTGCTTTCATTGGGGGGAATCGTGCCCCATTGTTGGGGTCATTGGGAGGAATCGTGCCCCATTGTTGGTGTCATTGGGAGGAATCATGCCCCATTGTTGCTGTCATTGGGAGGAATCATGCCCCATTGTTTGTGTCATTGGGAGGAATTGTGCCCTATTGTTGGTGTCATTGGGAGGAATTGTGTCCCATTGTTGGTGTCATTGGGAGGAATCATGCCCCATTGTTGGTGTCATTGGGAGGAATTGTGCCCCATTGTTGGTGTCATTGGGAGGAATTGTGCCGCATTGTTGGTGTCATTGGGAGGAATCGTGCCCCATTGTTGGTGTCATTGGGAGGAATCGTGCCCCATTGTTGGTGTCATTGGTAGGAATCGTGCCCCATTGTTGGTGTCATTGGGAGGAATCGTGCCCCATTGTTGGTGTCATTGGGAGGAATCGTGCCCCATTGTTGGTGTCATTGGTAGGAATCAGGCCCCATTGCTGGTGTCATTGGGAGGAATTGTGCCGCATTGTTGGTGGCAGCGAGGGACATAATGCCCAATTGTTGGTGTCAATGGGAGGACACAAGTCCAATTGTTGTTGTCAGTTAATGGAATAGTGCTCCAAGGGTCAGATAAAAGCAAGCAAAGGGCCACAGTTTGAAGACCACTGGTCTATGGCAGACAAGCTGAATATTCCTTGCAGCATCCAAACTGCACAGGAGGATGATACATGGAGCCTGATTGGCCACACCTGAGCCAGACACAATTTGCCACCACTTCCTGTTCTGGTGAACAGTGGTCACCAGGGCAAATAGAAGAGAGAACTATTCCCCACGGGGACACAGACAGCAATAATAACCAATTAGAGGGTCTAACCCAGGGGTGTCAAACCCCATTTTATTGCAGGCCACATCAGCATTATGGTGGCCCTCAAAGGTACGGTTGTATCTGTTAGACTAGATGTGCAGAGCACCCCCCCCTTTACTTCAGATGTCAAGAGCCCCCCCATCCTCTCTTACATCACAGTGCACCCCCTTACCTTGTGTTGCTGCCAGGAAGAAGCTTGGGATGGAGCTGGAAAGGGGAAAGGGCAGGGTCTGGAGGAGGACCAGAGGAGGGCTGGGATCAGCTGCCAGAGCCTAATCAATGCTGAGACCAGGGGAGGCAGAGATGAGGGGGTGATGCGGCTGCATAGAGAGGTGCAAAATCTGTAGGAGGAGTTCTGGAGTTGGGGAAACAAGGGGGGTGCTGCAGGAGTGGTGTAAGGGCCACATGAAACGGTCTGGCAAGCCAGACTAGACCCACGGGCCTTGTGTTTGACATATGTGGTCTAATCTTTCCACCCTCCATCCAAAACGTGGCTATACGTATTAGACGTTTCGTTTTCATTCGTTTTTCAGATACAAATTTCAGATGTATACGAATCTCCAAACTGACGTAGTAATGAGTGTCAACAAATCCAAAGGAAAGTTGGAATGAAATGAACACATTTTTTTTTCATTTCATTTCGTTCGAATGACGTCACATGATGCGATAGCAGTTTCGGGCCCATGGGGAAACAAATTAAATTTTCAGATTCGGATTCGGATTAAGAATGGATCCAAATTTCATCCCATTTGTTAATTCGAATGCACATGAAACCAGTAGATATTGTCCAATCAATGCATGCCATTTCTCCTGGTGGGTTGGACTGGCGTCTGAGAATATAGAATCCCTCCGATTAGATAATATAATAAATAGATTGCATCTTCGGGAAAAACTGCAACATTTTTAGAATCCACCCAGACAAACGAATATACAGAGCGAATGCTGAAGATACAGAAATTATTCCGAAAACAAATCTGTTCAATATAACGAATATGTCAAAATGAAATTCTTTGATGAATAAATACGTCCGAAATGAACGTTTCCAGCGTGCTCGTGTCTAATACATACCCTTTAAGCTGTGCAAGACGTTACAACGTTCTCCGGTACGGTTCTCACTATGATTGCAAGCTACTACCACATGTTTGCAGAAACCCTTCCAAATTGAGTTCAAATGCACAAAGCCAGCTCCACAAAGACATGGTTTGACCGGTATGGTGTGGAGGAACTGGAGTGTCCTACACAGAGCCCTGACCTCCACCCTACTGAACACCTCTGGGATGAATTCAATTGCCGATGGTGAATCCAACATTGGTGTCATCCAACATTTGTACCTAACCTCAATTCTACTGATCACCTTTGGGATGAATTGGATTGCTGATGGTGAATCCAACATTTGTACCTAACCTCAATTCTACTGATCACCTTTGGGATGAATTGGATTGCTGATGGTGAATCCAACATTTGTACCTAACCTCAATTCTACTGATCACCTTTGGGATGAATTGGATTGCTGATGGTGAATCCAACATTTGTACCTAACCTCAATTCTACTGATCACCTTTGGGATGAATTGGATTGCTGATGGTGAATCCAACATTTGTACCTAACCTCAATTCTACTGATCACCTTTGGGATGAATTGAATGCCAGTTGTAAACCTGGCCTTAATTTTTTTTTTATTTTTTTTGTTGCCCAACCTGGGGCCTGATGTATGAGCCAGGTCTTCTCATCCAACATCAGTAATTTACCTCACAAATGGGAACAGATTGTGGGAAGGCTTCCCAGAAGAATGGAGCCATCTCCATAAAGACATGGTTTGACAGGTTTGGTGTGGAGGAACTGGAGTGTCCTATACAGAGCCCCGACCTCAACCCTTCTGAACACCTTCGGGACAAATTGGATCGTGTGCCAGGTCTACTCATCCAACATCAGTATCTGACCTCACAAATGGGCAAAATTCCCACAGATACCCTTCAAAATCTTGTGGAAATTCTTCCCAGAAGAGTAGAGGGTAATATAGCTGCAAAGTGGTCAACTCCATATTAATGACCATAGAGAGGAGGGGGACAACTCCATATTAATGACCATAGAGAGGAGGGGGACAACTCCATATTAATGACCAAAGAGAGGAGGGGGGCAACTCCATATTAATGACCATAGAGAGGAGGGGGACAACTCCATATTAATGACCATAGAGAGGAGGGGGACAACTCCATATTAATGACCATAGAGAGGAGGGGGGCAACTCCATATTAATGGCCATAGAGAGGAGGGGGACAACTCCATATTAATGGCCATAGAGAGGAGGGGGACAACTCCATATTAATTGCCATAGAGAGGAGGGGGGCAACTCCATATTAATGACCATAGAGAGGAGGGGGACAACTCCATATTAATGGCCATAGAGAGGAGGGGGGCAACTCCATATTAATGACCATAGAGAGGAGGGGGGCAACTCCATATTAATGGCCATAGAGAGGAGGGGGGCAACTCCTTATTAATGACCATAGAGAGGAGGGGGGCAACTCCATATTAATGGCCATAGAGAGGAGGGGGGCAACTCCATATTAATGACCATAGAGAGGAGGGGGGCAACTCCATATTAATGACCATAGAGAGGAGGGGGGCAACTCCATATTAATGACCATAGAGAGGAGGGGGGCAACTCCATATTAATGGCCATAGAGAGGAGGGGGGCAACTCCATATTAATGACCATAGAGAGGAGGGGGACAACTCCATATTAATGGCCATAGAGAGGAGGGGGGCAACTCCATATTAATGACCATAGAAAGGAGGGGGGCAACTCCATATTAATGACCATAGAGAGGAGGGGGGCAACTCCATATTAATGGCCATAGAGAGGAGGGGGACAACTCCATATTAATGGCCATAGAGAGGAGGGGGGCAACTCCATATTAATGGCCATAGAGAGGAGGGGGTAACTCCATATTAATGACCATAGAGAGGAGGGGGGCAACTCCATATTAATGGCCATAGAGAGGAGGGGGTAACTCCATATTAATGACCATAGAGAGGAGGGGGGCAACTCCATATTAATGGCCATAGAGAGGAGGAGGACAACTCCATATTAATGGCCATAGAGAGGAGGGGGTAACTCCATATTAATGACCATAGAGAGGAGGGGGGCAACTCCATATTAATGGCCATAGAGAGGAGGGGGTAACTCCATATTAATGACCATAGAGAGGAGGGGGCAACTCCATATTAATGACCATAGAGAGGAGGGGGACAACTCCATATTAATGGCCATAGAGAGGAGGGGGACAACTCCATATTAATGGCCATAGAGAGAAGGAGGACAACTCCATATTAATGGCCATAGAGAGGAGGGGGACAACTCCATATTAATGGCCATAGAGAGGAGGAGGACAACTCCATATTAATGGCCATAGAGAGGAGGGGGACAACTCCATATTAATGGCCATAGAGAGGAGGGGGACAACTCCATATTAATGGCCATAGAGAGGAGGGGGGCAACTCCATATTAATGGCCATAGAGAGGAGGGGGGCAACTCCATATTAATGGCCATTGTTTTGGTGGAATGTACAACACACTCATCTAAGTGTGATGGTCAGGTGTCCATAGACATTTGGCCATATAATGTATTTGAAAACCTTGTTTTTCATGATGGCCCCCCCCCCAGCAGGCGAAGGTATATCTGTGAGTTTTCAGGATGAGCCCCCCAGGAGGGAAAGATATAGCTGTGAGTTTTCAGGATGGGGCCCCTTCAGCATATGAATAATTTCATGAAGTGATAATTATAGTAAAAAATGTGCCTTTTGAATTTACAAATTAGATGCAAATGATCCATTACATTTCCCCCAGGGCCCCCGCCCCCCTCAACACCGTAATTACATCACATGGAAAGGATTCAGTGTGTTATTATTGGTGAAAGGATTTTTAAAATACAGGACATGAGATTGTCCCTTGTTCTTTGTAGTGGCAGAATGACGTACGGAGAATGGGTGAGAATACTAAACCTGTCATTAGGGGTGAATGGGGAGTCATGCATTTGTACAATGATATGGATCGGGGTCACCAGGCATGCGTGTGTACGATGATACGGATCGGGGTCACCAGGCGTGCATTTGTACGATGATACGGATCGGGGTCACCAGGCGTGCATTTGTACGATGATATGGATCGGGGTCACTACGCGTGCATTTGTACGATGATGCGGATCAGGGTCACTAGGCGTGCGTTTTTGCGATGATACGGATCGGGATCACCAGGCGTGCATTTTGTACGATGATATGGATCGGGATCACCAGGCGTGCATTTGTAGAATGATACATATCGGGGTCACCAGGCATGCTTTTGTATGATGAGGATGAAGCTCACAGTGTGCATTGAAATCAGAGGAAGCCGTTTCAGCACAGGAGAGGAGCCGGTACACCTGTGAAAGACTGAAGGGGAGGAGCTGGTACACCTGTGCAAGACTGAAGGGGAGGAGTCGGTACACCTGTGAAAGACTGAAGGGGAGGAGCCGGTACACCTGTGAAAGACTGAAGGGGAGGAGCCGGTACACCTGTGAAAGACTGAAGGGGAGGAGCTGGTACACCTGTGCAAGACTGAAGGGGAGGAGCCGGTACACCTGTGCAAGACTGAGTGGGAGGAGCCGGTACACCTGTGCAAGACTGAGGGGTAGGAGCCCGTACACCTGTGCAAGACTGAGTGGGAGGAGCCGGTACACCTGTGCAAGACTGAGGGGGAGGAGCCGGTACACCTGTGCAAGACTGAATGGGAGGAGCCGGTACACCTGTGCAAGACTGAGTGGGAGGAGCCGGTACACCTGTGCAAGACTAACGGGATGCATTCTAAAGTGATGCAGTATGCGACTAAGGGACAACCTCAGTCAATGTGATAGAAATGAACACTCAGAAAAGACATTTTTCCTACAAATCGGCGCGGATTGTGTGATACGTGGCGGATGGTGTGAAATCTCCAGGCACATGGGAATAATTACCCCAATTTGTCCTTTGTAGAATCTTCCTCCATCCTTTGTGCCGCCACAATAGACATTGATTCTGCTCCGCTCTACCAGAAGACAGGATTATCTTCTCCTGGAGAATCGGATATTGGATGGTAAATCTTCACCGATCGGGGAAGTTCTTCCCTTTCATGTGCTCTGTGCTCAATACATGGAGAGGAGATACCCTGCCGAGCGCAATCCCCCTTCTCCTATCCAACGCCAACCGGACCGAACATCAGAAGAAACGACTGAGTCACCATTCACCCAAACACTACATTATCTCAGCATCGATCCCTCCGTCTCGGTGAATGTTCCACCTGCCTCGGTACAGACGTCTTCCATCAAACAAATCTCCTCATTAATGTCATCCATGGTTCTCCCTTTAATGTGGATGGAAACCCAATCGCTACAATATAACCTGTAACATTTTACTGTTACTTTTATTGGAGACTGCTGTTTGCCATCCACTGACTTTGAGCATATGTGTAGTGAGGGGGCAGTCCCCTAATGCTGCACCCAGGACAACTGTCCCTCTTGCCCAGCCCTTGTCCTGACCCTCACCTGGCCATTCAGGTTACAGTTTATACATAAGAGAAGGTGACCCCCTGATAAGCTGCGTGTCAAATATAACCAGTAGACCTAAAGATACACACTATGGCCAAAAGTTTGTGTACCCTCCATTCCAAAACTATAGCCATTAAAATAGAGTCGCCTCTCCCCTCCCCCCCTTCATGGTAATATGGAGTTGTCATCCCTCTTCATGGTCATTAAT
The DNA here is from genome assembly GCF_062004578.1 of Staurois parvus. Taxonomy (NCBI): domain Eukaryota; kingdom Metazoa; phylum Chordata; class Amphibia; order Anura; family Ranidae; genus Staurois; species Staurois parvus. Next base: position 737,113 of record NW_028319140.1, read on the forward strand.
ATGGATTTGCCTCCACCAGTAGCCAATACACAGAGTTGCTCCCCTACCCGCATGGCCATTAATATGGATTTGCCACCACCCGTGGCCAATACACAGAGTTGCTTCCCTACCCACATGGCCATTAAAATGGATTTGCCTCCACCCGTGGCCAATATACAGAGTTGCTTCCCTACCCCCATGGCCATTAATATGAATTTGCCTCCACCCGTGGCCATTACACAGAGTTGCTTCCCTACCCACATAGCCATTAAAATGGATTTGCCTCCACCCGTGGCCATTACACAGAGTTGCTCCCCTACCCACATGGCTATTAATATGGATTTGCCTCCACCCGTGGCCAATACACAGAGTTACTTCCCTACCCGCATGGCCATTAATATGGATTTTTCTCCACCTGTGGCCATTACACAGAGTTGCTCCCCTACCCGCCTGGCCATTAATATGGATTTGCCTCCACTTGTGGCCATTACACAGAATTGCTCCCCTATCCGCATGGCCATTAATATGGATTTGCCTCCATCCGTGGCCATTACACAGAGTTGCTTCCCTACCCGCATGGCCATTAATATGGATTTGCCTCCATCCATGGCCATTACACAGAGTTGCTTCCCTACCCGCATGGCCATTAATATGGATTTGCCTCCACCCGTGGCCATTACACAGAGTTGCTTCCCTACCCACATAGCCATTAAAATGGATTTGCCTTCACCCGTGGCCATTACACAGAGTTGCTCCCCTACCCACATGGCTATTAATATGGATTTGCCTCCACCCGTGGCCAATACACAGAGTTACTTCCCTACCCGCATGGCCATTAATATGGATTTTTCTCCACCTGTGGCCATTACACAGAGTTGCTCCCCTACCCGCCTGGCCATTAATATGGATTTGCCTCCACTTGTGGCCATTACACAGAATTGCTCCCCTACCCGCATGGCCATTAATATGGATTTGCCTCCATCCGTGGCCATTACACAGAGTTGCTTCCCTACCCGCATGGCCATTAATATGGATTTGCCTCCATCCATGGCCATTACACAGAGTTGCTTCCCTACCCGCATGGCCATTAATATGGATTTGCCTCCATCCATGGCCATTACACAGAGTTGCTTCCCTACCCGCATGGCCATTAATATGGATTTGCCTCCACCCGTGGCCATTACACAGAGTTGCTTCCCTACCCACATAGCCATTAAAATGGATTTGCCTCCACCCGTGGCCATTACACAGAGTTGCTCCCCTACCCACATGGCTATTAATATGGATTTGCCTCCACCCGTGGCCAATACACAGAGTTACTTCCCTACCCGCATGGCCATTAATATGGATTTTTCTCCACCTGTGGCCATTACACAGAGTTGCTCCCCTACCCGCCTGGCCATTAATATGGATTTGCCTCCACTTGTGGCCATTACACAGAATTGCTCCCCTACCCGCATGGCCATTAATATGGATTTGCCTCCATCCATGGCCATTACACAGAGTTGCTTCCCTACTCGCATGGCCATTAATGTGGATTTGCCTCCACCCGTGGCCAATACACAGAGTTACTTCCCTACCCGCATGGCCATTAATATGGATTTTTCTCCACCTGTGGCCATTACACAGAGTTGCTCCCCTACCCGCCTGGCCATTAATATGGATTTGCCTCCACTTGTGGCCATTACACAGAATTGCTCCCCTACCCGCATGGCCATTAATATGGATTTGCCTCCATCCGTGGCCATTACACAGAGTTGCTTCCCTACCCGCATGGCCATTAATATGGATTTGCCTCCATCCATGGCCATTACACAGAGTTGCTTCCCTACCCGCATGGCCATTAATATGGATTTGCCTCCATCCATGGCCATTACACAGAGTTGCTTCCCTACCCGCATGGCCATTAATATGGATTTGCCTCCACCCGTGGCCATTACACAGAGTTGCTTCCCTACCCACATAGCCATTAAAATGGATTTGCCTCCACCCGTGGCCATTACACAGAGTTGCTCCCCTACCCACATGGCTATTAATATGGATTTGCCTCCACCCGTGGCCAATACACAGAGTTACTTCCCTACCCGCATGGCCATTAATATGGATTTTTCTCCACCTGTGGCCATTACACAGAGTTGCTCCCCTACCCGCATGGCCATTAATATGGATTTGCCTCCACTTGTGGCCATTACACAGAATTGCTCCCCTACCCGCATGGCCATTAATATGGATTTGCCTCCATCCATGGCCATTACACAGAGTTGCTTCCCTACTCGCATGTCCATTAATATGGATTTGCCTCTACCCGTGGGCATTACACAGACTTGCTCCCCTACCCGCATGGCCATTAATATGGATTTGCTCCCCTCCCCATGGCAGTTAATACAGAGGTGCCCCACTTTGCAGCTTTAACAGCTTCCACTCCTCTTGGAAGACTTCCCACAAGATTCTGGAGGTTGTTTGTGTGAATTTATGCCCATTTGTCAGGTCAGGTACTGATGTTGGATTAGAAGACCTGGATCACATGGCGAGCCCCACGTTGGGCACCAAAAAAAAAAAAAGGCTTGGCTCACAATTGGCATTCTAATTCATTTCAGTGGTGTTCAGTAGGGTTAAGGTGAGGGCTCTGTGCAGGATACTTGAGTTCCTCCACACCAATCTGGTCAAACCATGTCTTCATGGAGCTATTACCAGGACCCTTCACTGGGAACACCTGAACCCAGTCATTGGTAGGAGGAATTACATACTATAAAGTGTATATTACATCGGAATGTATATGCAAATTTTGAATTTTCCTGGAAAAGTCAAGTTTGGCTCCACCATTCACTATGCTGGTCAGATTGGTGGCAATGGATGTGACTTGACTCTTTGCCTCCAGTAATTTGGCGTGGATGTTCAGGTGACGTCTCGCCGTGACCCCAGCACTGTTCTCTCCCTATCACGGGTCCTGCAGGTGTCAATTATCACCATCCTTGTAGTAAATTGGCGCTGTGAAGAGCCCTCTTCAGTAATCTGCTCTGAATTGGCCAGTGATTGGCTTCTGGTCAGGATGAGCAAAGCGCTTTCTAGAGCCTCTTCCATGTGAAAGTCAAGTGGTGTCAGCCACAAGAGCGCTGAGGGTGGAGCTGTGATTGCGGTTCTTGGCCTGGGATCCAGCTGAGCCGCTGCCAATGGTTGTCACCACCACAGATAAAATATATTTCAATTAAAGCCGCAGTCTGCGGAATGTCTTTGTCCGGATTATACCGACACATGAGGAGTAAATATAAGAATTTCCGGAACAATCTGAGAACAGTGAAGAGCGCAACACAATGCCAAAACCATCCATTTCTGATGTCATGGAGCGCGGGGGCTTTCGTTCCCGCTGTTCCCAAGTCTGGCCAGGAAATACGCAGATGTTCCAATTACATGAGCGCTCGGACTCGGAGCAAGCTCACAGATTAGATATCGTGTTTCTGCCAAGTCTGTCAGTGGACCAGTTATTGTCACAATGTAACACTGCATTCATTCAGAGATTTATATCTGAAGGTGGCTGATTTTCCAATGCCATTCACTGGGCAATCCCAGCACAGATCCACACTGGGATTCATGCTTTATCTCAGTCTGCATACCAACCCTAGCACCTCCCTTCATGACAGGTCTACTTCAACCTAAATCATTCATAATTTATAAGTGCATAATATCTAGAAAGCAACACAAAATATTAAAAAGTCATTGGAAATAGATAAAAATCTATGATAAAAACCTGCTAGTATAAGTACCTGAAATATGTCATTATATGTCCGTCCCACAACCCCCTGACAGGCTCATTCACCCCCCTACTTTGTCATATAACGCAGGATGCCCCTTCCAGAACCCCCACAGAGTCTCACTCCTTCTGCTGAATTCTCTAAACTGTGAAAAAAGGAAAAATCAGGCAGGTGGATCTGCAGAGATCGCACACCTGGACTAATCTCCACCCCAAACTGAAATACCAATGTTTTCTGTCCCTGCCACAGACCGTTCTGTGGCAATAGACGGATCACACAAGGAGAATTCATCAATCTGCAGACAGGATGAGGTTTCATTATGATGTAAATCCCTCCGATGGCACCAGATGAGATGAATGAAAAGCGGGACAGGGCTGTGACTGCTGAGGGAGGCGGTGGAAGCGGACAGACATCTCCATGATTGCTGAGCAGATCTGCTCATCCCTCCCCCCCTCGCCCCCAAACCAACCATCAAGGATTGCCGTCCTTCCTTCCAGGATTCATCTTCCCCTCACAATCCCCCATTCATCCTCCCAGGGTCACCATACTGCCCCCCCCCCAAAAGAAATAAATGTCTGTCTTCCTTGAGGATAGCTGTCCTAACTGCCAGGATCACTGCACTGCACCCCAAGATCTGTCTCCCCCCCCCCCAAGATCTCTGTCCTCCCCCCGGTCTGCTTTCCTTCCTCCCAGGATCACTGTACTGCCCTCTTCCCCCCTTCAGGATCCATTTATCACTCCAGGATCTCTGACCTCCCACAGGATAGCTGTCCCTCCTCTCAGGATCAGCATACTCCCCACTTCCCCCCAGGATCCATCTTCCCCTCAGGATCCGTGTCCTCCCCCAGGATAGCTGTCTTTCCTCCCAGGATCACCATACTGCCCTCCCCCCCCCAGGATCCATCTACCCCTCAGGATCCGTGTCCTTCCCCAGGATAGCTGTCCTTCCTCCCAGGATCACCATACTGGCCCCTTCCCCCCCCCCCTTTCCCTGGGATCCGTCTACCCCTCAGGATCTCTTTCCTCCCCCAGGATAGCTGTCCTTCCTCCAAGGATTATCATACTGCTTTCTAACACCCCCCCCCCCCAAGATATCTGTCTTCCCCTAGGATTGCTGTCCTTCTTCCCAGGATCATCCCCCCCCCCCACAATCTCTGTCTTTCCCCAGGATGGCTGTCCTTATTCCCTGGATCACCATAATGCCCCCCCCTCCCAAAGATCTCTGCCCTCCCGCAGGACAGCTGTTCTTCCTCCTGGGATCACCATACTGCCCCCTTCCCCCCAGGATCCATCTACCCCCCAGGATCTCTGCTCCCTCGGGACAGCTGTCCTTCCTCCCTGGATCAACCATACTGCCCCCTTCCCCGCAGAATCTCTGTCCCCCACTAGGACAGATGTCCTTCCTCCCAGGATCACCATACTGACCCCTCCCCCCCCCCTTTCCCCAGGATCCATCTACCCCTCAGGATCTCTTTCCTCCCCCAGGATAGCTGTCCTTCCTCCAAGGATTATCATACTGCTTTCTAACACCCCCCCCCCCCAAGATATCTGTCTTCCCCTAGGATAGCTGTCCTTTTTCCCAGGATCATCCCCCCCCCCCAATCTCTGTCTTTCCCCAGGATGGCTGTCCTTATTCCCTGGATCAGCATAATGCCCTCCCCCCCCCCCCTCTCAAAGATCTCTGCCCTCCCGCAGGACAGCTGTTCTTCCTCCTGGGATCACCATACTGCCCCTTCCCCCCAGCATCCATCTACCCCCAAGGATCTCTGCTCCCTCGGGACAGCTGTCCTTCCTCCCTAGATCAACCATACTGCCCCCTTCCCCGCAGAATCTCTGTCCCCCTCCAGGACAGATGTCCTTCCTCCCTGGATAAACCATACTGCTCCCTTCTTCCAGGGTTATATTCCTCCTGCCAAGAATCACTATCCGTTCTCCCAAAATGACTAGATCTGCCCCTCCCTCCCCCCACCTGATTCCTTTCCCCCCTCCCATGATCCATCTGCACTCCTTGGATTGTTGTTTTCCACCCAGGATTGCCCTCCTTCCCCCAAGGATCACCATCCTCTTTCCCAGAATTGTCATCCTTCCTCCCAGATGTTCCCTCACCCCCATGATTGCCATCTTTTCCTCGGGACTGTTGTGTTCCCTCCCAGGGTTGTTGTTTCACCTCCAGAATTGCTGGTATCTCTGAATTCCCCCCAGGTCTGTCATCAGGATTGCCTCCCCTTAGAATCATTGGGCATTTTCCCAGGATTACTGGCCTTCTTCCTAGGATCGTTGTCTTTTCCCCCCAACAATCATCAGATCCTTGTGTCTGTAAGGTGGATGGTCACGTATGTGCTCTTGGTGCATACTTGTAGGTCCGGAATGGTTCTGCTAAGAATCCAGGGCTTCAAGCGGTGTAAGATATATCATGTATGGTTCAAGAGGATGGATATGGGTGAAAGTACTCCCGGGATTGGACGCTGGAGAGTGCAGGAGGCTACACCTACCCAGGTCAATGGGGGAAAAGTGCTATTTGACCTAAAGTAACGGGTCATATACAGGAGGTGAGAGTATATATATGTATGTTGGTGGAGGAAGCACACATGAGGGTGTTTATGAGCACATCGTGTTGAAGTGGAGGATCCCCATAGATGAAAGAAGGATTATCCGACATTAGTAAGGACTGATGGCTTTACCTTTGGACTTCACTTATTGATTACACAAGGTTTTATAATACATGTACTATACATGGTACGTGCTAATATTGATTTGCTATTGTATATATTTTAGTAGTATCACATTACGGCACTTTATTTTAATCATACCCTTAGATCGCCGTCCTCCCCCAGGATCACCGTTTTCCTCCAGGATTGTCCTCCCCCCTTTCTCCAGGATTACCATACTCTCTCCCAGGATTGGATCACCGCCTTTCTTCCCAGGTTCACTGTCCTTTCCAGAATTGATTTCTACCCTTCCAGGATCATCTTCTTTGACCCAGGGATCACTGACCTCCCTCCCAAGACTGCTGCTGTCCCCCCAACCCCAAGCCCCTCAGGATCACTGCCTTCCTCCCCACCAGGATTTCTGCCATTCCCCCAGGATCATTGTCCCCCCCCCCTTCCTCCACATCTTTTCCCCAGGATCACAGTCTTCCCTCACAAGATCCTCAGGATTGCTGTTTTCTCCCCCCCCCTTCCCTTCAGGACCACCATCCCCCCTCCCAGGATTCCCTTCTTCCCCCTAGGATTACCAGCTACCCTCCTCCCTCCCTCCTAGGATTGCTATCCTCCCCCAGGGATCATTGGTCACTTGTTGAGTCACTTTTCAGAGTAAAAAAAAGTGACAATAGAAATAAGATTTTGCCATGGTCATGGGAATGACTCATGCATAATGGCCCCATGAGGGGTTACCTCAGGTGAACACAGCCCTGTTGGCACACATTACCCTCTTCTCAGGTGAACACAGGCCCATTGGCACACATTGCCCTCTTCTCAGGTGAACACAGCCCTGTTGGCACACATTACCCTCTTCTCAGGTGAACACAGCCCGTTGGCACACATTGTCCTTATCTCAGGTGAACACAGCCCCGTTGGCACACATTGTCCTTATCTCAGGTGAACACAGGCCCATTGGCACACATTGCCCTCTTCTCAGGTGAACACACAGCCCTGTTGGCACACATTACCCTCTTCTCAGATGAACACACAGCCCTGTTGGCACACATTACCCTCTTCTCAGATGAACACACAGCCCTGTTGGCACACATTACCTTCTTCTCAGGTGAACACACAGCCCTGTTGGCACACATTACCCTCTTCTCAGGTGAACATAGCCCCGTTGGTACTCATTGCCCTCTTCTCAGGTGAACACAGCCCCGTTGGTACTCATTGCCCTCTTCTCAGGTGAACGCAGCCCCGTTGGCACACATTGCCTTCTCTCAGGTGAAAATGGCCCCATTGGCACACGTTGCCTTCTTCACAGGTGAAAATGGCCCCATTGGCACACGTTGCCTTCTTCTCAGGTGAAAGTGGCCCCGTTGGCACACGTTGCCTTCTTCTTAGGTGAACACAGCCCTATTGCCACACATTGCCGCCTTCTCAGGTGAACTCAGCCCTGTTTGCACACATTGCCTTCTTCTCAAGTGAACATGGCCCTGTTGGCACATGTTAACTGCTTCTCAGGTGAATGTGGCCCTGTTTGCACACATTGTCTTCTTCTCAGGTAAATGCAGTCCTGTTGGCACACATTGCCTACTTCTCAGGTGAACGCAGCCCTGTTTGCACACATTGCCTACTTCTCAGGTGAACGCAGCCCTGTTTGCACACATTGCCTTCTTCTCAGGGAAATGCAGACCTGTTGGCACTTATTGCCTACTTGTCAGGTGAACGTGGCCCTGTTGGCACACATTGCCTACTTCTCAGGTAAACACGGCCCTGTTGACACACATTGCCTACTTCTCAGGTGAACTCGGCTCTGTTGGCACATATTGCCTACTTCTCAGGTGAACGTGGCCTTGTTGGCACACGTTGCCTACTTCTTAGGTGAACGCGGCCCTGTTGGCACACATTGTTTACTTTTCAGGTGAACGCGGCCCTGTTGGCACACATTGCCTACTTTTCAGGTGAACGCGGCCCTGTTGGCACACATTACCTACTTCTCAGGTGAACGTGGCCCTGTTGGCACACATTGCCTACTTCTCAGGTGAACGCGGCCCTGTTGGCACACATTGCCTACTTCTCAGGTGAACGTGGCCCTGTTGGCACACATTGCCTACTTCTCAGGTGAACGTGGCCCTGTTGGCACTCATTGCCTACTTCTCAGGTGAACGCGGCACTGTTGGCACACATTACCTACTTCTCAGGTGAACGCGGCCCTGTTGGCACACATTGCCTACTTCTCAGGTGAACGTGGCCCTGTTGGCACACATTGCCTACTTCTCAGGTGAACGTGGCCCTGTTGGCACACATTGCCTACTTCTCAGGTGAACGTGGCCCTGTTGGCACACATTGCCTACTTCTCAGGTGAACGCGGCCCTGTTGGCACACATTGCCTACTTCTCAGGTGAACGCGGCCCTGTTGGCACACATTTCCTACTTCTCAGGTGAACGCGGCCCTGTTGGCACACATTGCCTACTTCTCAGGTGAACGTGGCCCTGTTGGCACACATTGTCTACTTCTCAGGCGAACGCGACCCTGTTGGAACACATTGCTTACTTCTCAGGCGAACTCGGCCCCAATGGCACATGTTAACTTCTTCCCAGGTGAGTGTGGCCCCGTTGGCACACATTGCCTTCTTCTCAGGTGAACGCGGATCCATTGCCACACATTGCCCTCTTGTCGGTGGTGTGGAATATGAAGAGTCATTTGTTCTGCTTTCAGGAGGCTTTTCAGTCTCTTCAGCCCCAGGCAGCTGTGAGTAATACCTCCCAAAATTAGTCACTGCAACCCCTCAGCCAACACCGCCCTGAACACCTACTGCTTGTTATGCCTACGAGAACTGGAAGACGGCCTGATAATAAACAACAACCTCCCCCATGTACTGGACTGCCCTAGACCTCCTCCATGTACTGGACTGCCCTAGACCTCCCCCATGTACTGGACTGCCCTAGACCTCCCCCATGTACTGGACTGCCCTAGACCTCCCCCATGTACTGGACTGCCCTAGACCTCCCCCATGTACTGGACTGCCCTAGACCTCCCCCATGTACTGGACTGCCCTAGACCTCCCCCATGTACTGGACTGCCCTAGACCTCCCCCATGTACTGGACTGCCCTAGACCTCTCCCATGTACTGGACTGCCCTAGACCTCCCCCATGTACTGGACTGCCCTAGACCTCCCCCATGTACTGGACTGCCCTAGACCTCCCCCATGTACTGGACTGCCCTAGACCTCCCCCATGTACTGGACTGCCCTAGACCTCCCCCATGTACTGGACTGCCCTAGACCTCCCCCATGTACTGGGTTGCCCTAGACCTCCCCCATGTACTGGGTTGCCCTAGACCTCCCCCATGTACTGGGTTGCCCTAGACCTCCCCCATGTACTGGGTTGCCCTAGACCTCCTCCATGTTCTGGGTTGCCCTAAACCTCCCCCATGTACTGGACTGCCCTAGACCTCCCCCATGTACTGGGTTGCCCTAGACCTCCCCCATGTACTGGGTTGCCCTAAACCTCCCCCATGTTCTGGGTTGCCCTAGACCTCCCCCATGTACTGGGTTGCCCTACACCTCCCCCATGTACTGGGTTGCCCTACACCTCCCCCATGTTCTGGGTTGCCCTAGACCTCCCCCATGTATTGGGTTGCCCTTGACCTCCCCCATGTACTGGGTTGCCCTTGACCTCCCCCATGTACTGGGTTGCCCTAGACCTCCCCCATGTACTGGGTTGCCCTAGACCTCCCCCATGTACTGGGTTACCCTAGACCTCCCTCATGTACTGGGTTGCCCTAGACCTCCCCCATGTACTGGGTTGCTCTAGACCTCCCCCATGTAATTGGTTGCCCTTGACCTCCCCCATGTACTGGGTTGCCCTAGACCTCCCCCATGTACTGGGTTACCCTAGACCTCCCCCATGTAATTGGTTGCCCTAGACCTCCCTCATGTACTGGGTTGCCCTAGACTTCCCCCATGTACTGGGTTGCCCTAGACTGTCTGTGGTGCCCATAGCAGCTGCCCACCTGTAAAGTACTGGATGTACAAACTCTATGATTGTCTCTCGAGTTTCCACGAGTGACCGGTCATACCGGTGTGATTTGCGAGTTGAAAACGCACCTGAAATCGCATTTAATGAATGTCTGTTTCTTAACCTGTGCGATTTGCTGCGGGGCGATTTCTAAAGTAGTTCCTGCGTGACTTTTCCTGCAGTTTTGTTGCGATTTCACATACATAGAATACAATGGAAATTACACTGCAAATTGCAAGAAATCGTGGAAAATCTTCACAAATCGCAATAAACTCTTCAGATATTGCCCTGAAATTGCACACAAATTGCGTGATTTTAAGTCGCAGCGGTGTGGCCGGTGAGCAAAGGTCCCTTTTCATTTAAACAATAAGACACACATACAGTATCTTTTTGCACGCCCCACTTGCCATCTAAATGGTAAAAATCACCTCATTGTATCAATCAACTGCTGCTGGGATTTTCTAAATTCCAAAAATAATCATAAATACAACCCTCTTCCTTGTATCCGTGGCGACAGCGCATAGTTTGTAGACCGTATTTCACCAAAATCCTCATGCCTGCGCTCCTGTAATCGCACCGCGGTCCATTTGCAGGCAGTTTGATCATCATAGGGTCCTTCACATCCGGATGAATGCAGGGGTGCAACGACTCGTACTACAGTATTGGGGGACAGTCATGTGATCATGGTATAGCGCCTCCTACATCGAACTGTAATTACAACTAAAGGCTGCTATATGACGGCCTAAACGAGTCCAAAATCCAGTTGCTATGTGATGCACAAGCCCCATCAAGCAGACATCCTTTACCTTCCCTGACAGAGCCAAGTCCTCCATTCCTATCTCACACACTTCCCCTCCCAGACACTGCAGCTCATAGCTGGAGAAGATCACCAACAGAGGCAGTGCTGTCAATCCAGGAAGCAGTGGGCGGGGCAGGGTGTGGCCAGCTGCTGATTGACATGCTGCCTGTTTGTGATTCAGCACTGATCATGCTGATAGCCATACCCCATGTAGGATCTTCTCATCCCGATCAGGCAGGCACGCCGTGTATGAGAGGGACAACCCTGCTCTGAGTTCAGGAGCAACGCAGCATTGTTGTCACCCCATCACAGGAAGCTGCATTAGGTGGACTTTGCTGGCGGGATAAGCAGGTACTTTGTGGGACTCTGCAGGGGGACTAGGAGAAGGCTGTAAGTGCAGATGGACTTAGAATTAAGTGCTACTGAATCTATTTATTTTAGTTTAAAGAGACTGGTCACCAGCTACTCCATGAAGCAGGGGCGGACTGACCATTTGGAAACTCGGGCACTGCTCGAGGGGCCCGGGGTCAGTAGGGGGCCCCATGAGATGCCCCTGGTACCTTTTTTATAGGCTTTTTTGAGTTTGGGCAAGGACACGGGGGCCCCATGATCCCCTATTGCCCGGGGGCCCCATGAGTTGTCAGTCCGCCCCTGTCATGAAGTGTCAATTTCCAGCACAGCCCCCTCCCTCCTTGCATGCCATAGACCTCTACTCTTCTGGGCATGATTATTTACGGTCTGTGCTGGCCCAGCTCCTCAGCCACTCATCCCTCTACATATCCATGTATGTAGGTGCTGGGAGTGAAGGGGAATGCTATTGAGTATCACTTGACTGACAGCTCTGAGTCTGCTGACATCACATCCAAGATGGTGGCACCCGGCAGCAAGCCTTTTGGATGTATACACAAGGGAGGCGTTCACTGATAAATAACATAAATATATATATATCATGTTAAACGCACATATAATCCTATGGGAAGCTTGGTGTTGAAGTGAATGGTCTCGTGATAGGGACTCTTGGGATAGGGACTAATATGACATGTAATCAAGTGCAGGCCTATCATGATCTACTCTTTATCTACAGAACAGGAGCAGGTGAGGATTTGCAATATAGACTTTTTACTGATCCGCACAGCGGTCCCCCCCATACCCTGTGTCATGTGAAGAGGGGTCGCAGCTTCACTCGCCCTCCATTGGCGGACAGCCAGTTGTCTGCACATCCTCTCTAATAACAGGACGTCACCCATCTCAACACAATCTCAAGTGTTTCTTTTATAAGCAGCTTTTACATCCTCCCAGGAATAATGACTTCGGATGATTCGTGATAGTCCCGGCCTTCGGATGTCACCGACACCTCTCCATCTGTGCTGCATCCAAACCCAGCAGGAGAGTGCAAAACTGCACAGATTGTGCCCCACACCTCCTCCTCCGACCATGAGAGACCCCCCCCCCCCCCCCCGACTTATAACACGGACACATTGTACCCGTTGTGGGGCTTCAGTCACAGCATTCATTCTTCTGTCAAAATGGTTTCATCAAATAGATGACAGAAGACAGATACCAATCCCAAAAAGTGAGCCTCTGTGTGGGGGTGTAGATATGGGGGGGGGGGGTTATAGATATGGAGGGGGGTGTAGGTGTGGAGAGGGGTGTATATATGGTGAGGAATGTGTAGATATGAGGGGGGGTGTAGATATGAGGGGGGGTGTAGATATGGAGGGGGGTATGTAGATATGGAGGGGTGTGTAGATATGGAGGGGGGTATGTAGATATGGTGGCAGTGCAGTGTAGATATGGAGGGGTGTGTAGATATGGAGGGGGGTGTAGATATGGAGGGGTGTGTAGACATGGAGGGGTGTGTAGATATTGTAGGGGGTGTAGATATAGAGGGGTGTGTAGATATAGGGGGGGTTTGTAGATATGGTGGGGGTGTAGATATAGAGGGGTGTGTAGATATGGGGGGGTATGTAGATATGGAGGGGTGTGTAGACATGGAGGGGTGTGTAGATATTGTGGGGGGTGTAGATATAGAGGGGTGTGTAGATATAGGGGGGGGGTATGTAGCTATGGTGGGGGTGTAGATATAGAGGGGTGTGTAGATATGGTGGGGGTGTAGATATAGAGGGGTGTGTAGATATAGGGGGGGGGGTATGTAGATATAGAGGGGTGTGTAGATATAGGGGGGGGGTATGTAGATATAGAGGGGTGTGTAGATATAGGGGGGGGTTTGTAGATATGGTGGGGGTGTAGATATAGAGGGGTGTGTAGATATAGGGGGGGGGTATGTAGATATGGTGGGGGTGTAGATATGGAGGGGTGTAGATATGAAGGGTGTGTAGATATGGAGGGTTGTAGATATAGAGGGGGGTATGTAGATATGGTGGGGGGGGGGTATGTAGATATAGTGGGGGGTGTGTAGATATGGTGGGGGGTATGTAGATATGGTGGGGTGTAGATATAGAGGGGTGTATAGATATGGTGGGGGGTATGTAGATATGGTGGGGTGTAGATATAGAGGGGTATGTAGATATGGTGGGGTGTAGATATAGAGGGGTATGTAGATATGGCGGGGTGTAGATATAGAGGGGTATGTAGATATGGTGGGGTGTAGATATAGAGGGGTATGTAGATATGGCAGGGTGTAGATATAGAGGGGTATGTAGATATGGCGGGTGTAGATATAGAGGGGTATGTAGATATGGCGGGGTGTAGATATAGAGGGGTATGTAGATATGGTGGGGGGTGTAGATATGGTGGGGTGTAGATATAGAGGGGTGTAGATATGGTGGGGTATGTAGATATGGTGGGGTATGTAGATATGGCGGGGTGTAGATATGGTGGGGGGTGTAGATATGGTGGGGTATGTAGATATGGTGGGGGGTGTAGATATGGTGGGGTGTAGATATAGAGGGGTGTAGATATGGTGGGGGGTGTAGATATGGTGGGGTATGTAGATATGGTGGGGTATGTAGATATGGTGGGGGGTGTAGATATGGTGGGGGGTTCTAGCTGTGGCTGCCCACGCCGTGTACCCAGCACTGGGTGTGTACTACAAGATCCTCTAAGCCATGCACAAGCCTATCCTTTACAGATGACTGCGCCAGGCTTGGATCTCATCAGTGCAGGACATGGAAGAATGACTTGTGTTCTCTGGAAGCCAGCTTGAGGTAAAAGCCAGGAAACCAGCAGGTAACAATATTTACACACAAAGAAATGAGAGCATCCCAAAGCAGAACATATTCCTAATCAGGAGACAGGAAGGGCTGCGTGAGCAATTCCCACCGTGTACAACCTAGAGAAACATCAGCACATGTCAGATTATAAAGGGGTTCAAAGCTGTACAAACACAGGTGACCGGAGGTGGGATTTAAGAGCTTGGACAAAGACAACAGGATAGGTGAAGGTTCCCTGCACTGCCTAGAGGACAGGATAGGTGAAGGTTCCCTGCACTGCCTAGAGGACAGGATAGGTGAAGGTTCCCTGCACTGCCTAGAGAACAGGATAGGTGAAGGTTCCCTGCACTGCCTAGAGCACAGGATAGGACAGGTGAAGGTTCCCTGCACTGCCTTACAATATCACATTAGAAAATTCTAGCCAAATTTGTGCTTTAGAAAGATTTTCAGAATGCAGTGTGAGGTCTGATCCCCTATGGGGATGTATGAGGTCTGATCCCCTATGGGGCTGTGTGGGGTCTGATCCCCTATGGGGCTGTATGAGGTCTGATTCCCTATGGGGCTTAATGAGGTCTGATCCCCTATGGGGCTGTATGAGGTCTGATCCCCTATGGGGATGTATGAGGTCTGATCCCCTATGGGGATGTATGAGGTCTGATCCCCTATGGGGCTGTGTGGGGTCTGATCCCCTATGGGGCTGTATGAGGTCTGATTCCCTATGGGGCTTAATGAGGTCTGATCCCCTATGGGGCTGTATGAGGTCTGATCCCCTATGGGGCTGTATGAGGTGTGATCCCCTATGGGGCTGTATGAGGTGTGATCCCCTATGGGGCTGTGTGGGGTCTGATCCCCTATGGGGCTGTGTGAGGTCTGATCCCCTATGGGGCTGTGTGAGGTCTGATCCCCTATGGGGCTGTGTGGGGTCCGATCCCCTATGGGGCTGTGTGGGGTCCGATCCCCTATGGGGCTGTGTGAGGTCCGATCCCCTATGGGGCTGTGTGAGGTCCGATCCCCTGTCGGGCCGTGTGGGGTCCGATCCCCTGTCGGGCCGTGTGGGGTCCGATCCCCTGTCGGGCCGTGTGGGGTCCGATCCCCTGTCGGGCCGTGTGGGGTCCGATCCCCTGTCGGGCCGTGTGGGGTCCGATCCCCTGTCGGGCCGTGTGGGGTCCGATCCCCTATGGGGCTGTGTGGGGTCCGATCCCCTGTCGGGCCGTGTGGGGTCCTATCCCCTATGGGGCCGTGTGGGGTCCTATCCCCTATGGGGCCGTGTGGGGTCCGATCCCCTGTCGGGCCGTGTGGGGTCCGATCCCGTCAGGCTGTGTGGGGTCCGATCCCCTGTCGGGCCGTGTGGGGTTTGATCCCGTCAGGCTGTGTGGGGTCCGATCCCCTGTCGGGCCGTGTGGGGTTTGATCCCGTCAGGCTATATGAGGTCTGAGCCTGTGTGAGTTTCTCTGAGTTCAGCTTTGGTTAGTCCCTATCCTGTGTGTGTGGTTTGTACAGCAGACCCCCCCCCCCCCCTCTGTAGGAGAAGATTGGGGATATAATTGCTTTCCTCTCACACATTGAGCTCCAACCTTCTCCAGCTGATGAAGTTAGAAGCAGAAAGCTGCGATGTCTCAGTGAGAGGCAGACAGACTGGGGGAGGGGAGGGTGTTGAAGAAGTAAAGGTGAGAAGAACAATGAAATGAGATAAATCCATCCTGCCACCATGAGGACATCAATCTCTTCTCTCCACATTTTCTGCATGAATCCCCCCCGAAACCTGTCCGGCAGTAATTTCCTGAACGCAGCACTCAGCGCTCACATCTCGCCTGTCCACCGGGACTGGAAAGTGCCGGCGTATTACATATTAATCGGCACTGTAGCGGCCTGGTCATTAAAGTGGCTTCCCTGGGCCCGGCCCGGAACATATGGGCTTCCTTCTACTTCACGGAGCAAAGAAGCTGAATGATTGTCGCTGGGAATCGCTTGAATACACATCGTCTTTTCACATCCGCTAACCGTCTGCGGAGCAAAGACGCCCCGTGTCATGTCACTGGAAATCTTCATCACTGTAACCCAACTGTAGAGTGTCAGCCTGGAGGGCGACACAAACTCCGGCTTCTTCCAGGGCCCCATGTAGATGAGTAATCCGGGGTCCGGCGGGGGCAACTAGACCCTATACTACCTGAGAGGGGAAAACCCAGGGAGCACTGCCAGGAGTACATTGTTACAGTATGATCCCAGGGAGCACTGCCAGGAGTACATTGTTACAATATGATCCCAGGGAGCACTGCCAGGAGTACATTGTTACAGTATGATCCCAGGGAGCACTGCCAGGAGTACATTGTTACAGTATGATCCCAGGGAGCACTGCCAGGGATACATTGTTACAGTATGATCCCAGGGAGCACTGCCAGGAGTACATTGTTACAGTATGATCCCAGGGAGCACTGCCAGGAGTACATTGTTACAGTATGATCCCAGGGAGCACTGCCAGGAGTACATTGTTACAGTATGAGCCCAGGGAGCACTGCCAGGAGTACATTGTTACAGTATGATCCCAGGGAGCACTGCCAGGAGTACATTGTTACAGTATGATCCCAGGGAGCACTGCCAGGAGTACATTGTTACAGTATGATCCCAGGGAGCACTGCCAGGGATACATAGTTACAGTATGATCCCAGGGAGCACTGCCAGGAGTACATTGCTACAGTATGATCCCAGGGAGCACTGCCAGGAGTACATTGTTACAGTATGATCCCAGGGAGCACTGCCAGGAGTACATTGTTACAGTATGATCCCAGGGAGCACTGCCAGGAGTACATTGCTACAGTATGATCCCAGGGAGCACTGCCAGGAGTACATTGTTACAGTATGATCCCAGGGAGCACTGCCAGGAGTACATTGTTACAGTATGATCCCAGGGAGCACTGCCAGGAATACATTGTTACAGTATGATCCCAGGGAGCACTGCCAGGAGTACATTGTTACAGTATGATCCCAGGGAGCACTGCCAGGAGTACATTGTTACAGTATGAGCCCAGGGAGCACTGCCAGGAGTACATTGTTACAGTATGATCCCAGGGAGCACTGCCAGGAGTACATAGTTACAGTATGATCCCAGGGAGCACTACCAGGAGTACATAGTTACAGTATGATCCCAGGGAGCACTGCCAGGAGTACATTGTTACAGTATGATCCCAGGGAGCACTGCCAGGAGTACATTGTTACAGTATGATCCCAGGGAGCACTGCCAGGAGTACATTGTTACAGTGTGAGCCCAGGGAGCACACTGCCAGGAATACATTGTTACAGTGTGAGCCCAGGGAGCACTGCCAGGAGTACATTGTTACAGTATGATCCCAGGGAGCACTGCCAGGAATACATTGTTACAGTGTGAGCCCAGGGAGCACTGCCAGGAGTACATTGTTACAGTGTGAGCCCAGGGAGCACACTGCCAGGAATACATTGTTACAGTATGAGCCCAGGGAGCACACTGCCAGGAATACATTGTTACAGTGTGAGCCCAGGGAGCACACTGCCAGGAATACATTGTTACAGCGTGAGCCCAGGGAGCACTGCCAGGGATACATTGTTACAGCGTGAGCCCAGGGAGCACTGCCAGGAATACATTGTTACAGTGTGAGCCCAGGGAGCACTGCCAGGAATGCATTGTTACAGTGTGAGCCCAGGGAGCACTGCCAGGAATACATTGTTACAGTGTGAGCCCAGGGAGCACTGCCAGGGATACATTGTTACAGTGTGAGCCCAGGGATCTCACTGCCAGGAATACATTGTTACAGCGTGAGCCCAGGGAGCACTGCCAGGGATACATTGTTACAGCGTGAGCCCAGGGAGCACTGCCAGGGATACATTGTTACAGCGTGAGCCCAGGGAGCACTGCCAGGGATACATTGTTACAGCGTGAGCCCAGGGAGCACTGCCAGGAGTACATTGTTACAGTATGAGCTCAGGGAGCACTGCCAGGGATACATAGTTACAGTATGAGCCCAGGGAGCACTGCCAGGAATACATTGTTACAGTATGATCCCAGGGAGCACTGCCAGGAGTACATTGGTTACAGTATGAGCTCAGTATGTATGATACTCTATACTCTCCTGTGTGGTGTCACCCATCCCCATCACTGGTGTGTACAGGTATAATCTTCCCACTGACATCAGTCATGTATGTACAGTCTACAGGAAGACTCCCCACTTGTATCTTACCCCCCTCCCCATGTCCCCTTCTCTCCCCCTTCCTTCTATCCCCCCTCCTTTTCTCCCCCCTCCTTTTCTCTCCCCCCTCATCTCTCCCTTTCTTTCAATTCCCCCTTCTCTGCCTTTCCCTCCTCTGCCTTTCCCTCCTTCTCTCTCTCCTTCTCCCCCTTTTTTCTCTCCCCCTCCTTCTTTCTCTTCCCCCTTCTCTCCCTTTCCCTCCTCTCTCTCCTCCCCTTCACTCTCTCCCCCTCCTTCTATCGCTATCCCCCCTCCTTCTATCTCTCCCCTTCTCTTTACTCCCTTCCTTCTCTCCCCCCTTCTCTTTTTCTCCCCCTCCTTCTCTCTCTCCCCCTCCTTCTCTCTCTCCCCCTCCTTCTCTCTCTCCCCCTCCTTCTCTCCCCCTCTTCTTTCCCCTTCTCCCCCCCCTCTCTCTCTCTCCCCCCTCTCTCTCTCTCTCTCCCTCTCCCTCCCCCCCTCTCTCTTTCTCTCTCTCCTTCCCTCTCTCTACCCCCCCTCTCTCTTTCCCCTTCTACCCCCTCCTTCTCTATTCACTTCTCTCTCTCCCCTTCCCCCCCCTCCTATCTTCCCTTACCCCCCTTCTCTCTAACCCCTTCTCCCGTTTCCCCCTCTCGCTCTCCCTTCCTATTCTCTCTCCTTTCCTCTTCTCTCTTTCTTCCCCTCCTCTCTTTCCTTCACTCCTTCCTCCCTTCTCTCCCCCCCTCCCCTCTCTCCCCTTCTCTCTCCTCCGTCTCTCTTCCCCCCCTCCCCTTTCTCCCACCTTCCTTTTCTCTTCCCCCTTTTCCTTCCCCCCTCTCTCTCCCCAATCATTCCTTCCTTCCCTCTTCCATATCTCTCCCCCCACCTTCTCTCCCCCCACGTTCTCACTCTCCGCTCCTCTCTCTTCCCCCTTCTCCTTTTTTCCTCTTCTCCATCTCCCCCTGCTTCCCTTTCCCCTTCTCTCTCTCCCCCATCTTTCCTTCCCTCCCTCCTCCATCTCCCCCCCACCTTCTCCCTCACCACTCTTCTCTCTCCTCCTTCTCCCTCTCCCCCTTCTCTCTCCCCCCTCTCTCTCCCTTCTCTCTCTCCCCCTTCTCTCTCTCCCCCTTCTCTCTCCCTTCTCTCTCTCCCCCTTTTTCTCTCCCCCCTTCTCTCTCGCACCCCTTCTCCCTTTTCCCCCTCTTGCTCTCTCTCTTCCTCTTCTCTTTTTCACCCCCTCCTCTCTCTCTTTCACCCCCTCCTCTCTCTCCTTCACTCTCTTCCCCCTCTCCCCTTCTTTCTCCCACCCCTTTCTCTCCTTCTCTCCACCCTTCTCTCCCCCCTCATCTTTCCTTCCCGCCCTCCTCCATCTCTCCCCCCCCTTCTCCCTCTCCCCTTTTTCTGTCTCTCTCCCCCTACTCTCATCTCTCCTTCTCTCTCCCCCTTTCTCTCTCCCTCCTTTCTCTCTCCCTCCTTCTTCCCCTTCCCTCCTTCTTCCCCTTCTCTCTCTCCCCTTCTCCCCCCTCCTCACCCCCTTCTCTCTCCCCTCTTCTTTCTCTCCCCTCTTCTCTCTCTCCCCCTTCTCTCTCTCCCCCTTTTCTCTTCTCTCTCTCCCCCTTTTCTCTTCTCTCTCTCCCCCTTTTCTCTTCTCTCTCTCCCCCTTTTCTCTTCTCTCTCTCCCCCTTTTCTCTTCTCTCTCTCCCCCTTTCTCTTCTCCCTCTCCCCCTTTTCTATTCTCCCTCTCCCCCTTTTCTATTCTCCCTCTCCCCCTTTTCTATTTTCCCTCTCCCCCTTTTCTCTTCTCTCTCTCCCCCTTTTCTCTTCTCTCTCTCCCCTTTTTCTCTTCTCTCTCTCCCCCTTTTCTCTTCTCTCTCTCCCCCTTTTCTCTTCTCTCTCTCCCCCTTTTCTCTTCTCTCTCTCCCCCTTCTCTCTCTCCCCCTTCTCTCTCTCCCCCTTCTCTCTTTTCTCTCTCCCCCTTCTCTCTTTTCTCTCTCCCCCTTCTCTCTTTCTCCCCCCTTCTGTCTCTCCTCCCTTCTCTCAATCCCCTCCTTCTTCCTCTCACTCTTCTCTCTTTCACTCCCTCCTCCCTCTCTTTCACTCTCTTCCCCCCTCTTTCCTCCCCCTTCTCTCTCCCTTCCTCTACTTTTCTTTCCCCCCTCTGTCCTTCTTCTCCCTTCTCTCCTTCTTCTCCCTTCTCTCCTTCTCCCCCCTTTTCTTCCCCCCTTCTCTCCCATCTCTCCTCCCCATTTTCCCTTTCCCTTCTCTCTCTCCCCCATCTTTCCTTCCTTCCCTCCTCTGTCTCCCCCCCACCTTCTCCCTCACCGCTCTTCTCTCTCCCCCTTCTCTTTCCCCCTTCTCCCTCCCTCTCTCCCCCCCTTCTCTCTCACCCCTTCTCTCTCTCACCCCTTCTCTCTCTTACCCCTTCTCCCTCTCCCCCCTTCTCTCTCTCACCCTTCTCCCTCTCCCCCCTTCTCTCTCTCACCCTTCTCCCTCTCCCCCTTCTCCCTTTCTCCCCCTCTTGCTCTCTTCTCTCTTTCTCCCCCTCCTCTCTCTTTCACTCTCTTCCCCCCTCCTTTTCCCCCCCCCCACTCTGTGCCCATCTCTCCTTCTCTCCCTCTCCCCTTCTCTCCCCCATCTTTCCTTCTCTCCCTCCTCCATCCCCCCCCCCCCACCTTCTTCCTCTCCACTCTTCTCTCTCTCCGTTCTCCCTCTCCCCCCTTCTCTCTCTCTTTTTCTTTCCTTCTCTCTCTCCCTCCTTCTGTCCCCCTCCCCCCAGTCATAAATAGAGATGAATATTCAGCATGGGATGTCGGCACCCATAACTGGTAGAAATAAGAATCTGTTTGCCACCCAGGCTCCTCACCGAACGAACCCCCCACAGAGAAGAGCGATTACCAGCTGTGATTACCAACCGGGGCCAATCCTATAAAATGAGGTGTGATTGGCTCCCATGGGGTCTCTTTGCATGTTATCTTTGCTCTGTGCATCATCTCACCGAATAATTACCAAAACAGAAGATGAAGGAAGCGATTCCTTTATCCTCCCCCTTGAAGAGTGCGCTCCTAGGCCGCTGCCTGCTTTGGCTGTATGACCAGTACAATCAGTCTACAAGGCTGGAAGATTTATATTGTTCTATAAAGTTCTGCATCATTCGGGGGGGGGGGGGGGACAAAGTCACCTATTGATTGATCTACAGCCATCCTCTCTTCACTGTGGACAGTATTAATTGCTTCTCCTTACATAGTGTTCTATTGAGGAACTCCCAAATATCACAGACGATGGCCATCTACTACACAACCTCATCCGAGGATCTGAAGTACTACAACTCCCAGCATGTTCTATGACTGAAGATCCTGAAGGTGAACTTAGTTCCGGACATTACAGACTTCATTATGTGTCATGTCGCCCCGTGTACCGTCTCTGAAGGATCCTGTATATCTCTAACTTTCCTAGCCACATGTTCTTCCCGTGATGATTTCTGTCTGTTCTTTCCTTTACAGAATCAGAGCAGCCGAGACATGCCGGTGGTGGGAGAAGGTTCTAGGTGGGTACCAGTGGGACTTTGTACTCCTGGTTAATTCTGTACCTGGCAGGACATCATCTACCAGATACTACCAATCCCCAGTGGTGAATGAAAGCGATTTACTAAGCTGTGTGAAATATGGGCCTCTGGGTGGGATGTGTGTCCCCTCAACCAGACACGGGGGCCCTCTGGATGAGACCTGTGGCCCACCAGAAAATGTGGTTCTCTGGATGGGAAGTGTTCCTCTGGATTGGTAGTGTGACCTCTGTGGATGGGCAGTATGACCCCTTTATGGAAGCACTGTAGTCCCCCCTGACTAAGAAATGTGCTTCCTCTGTATAGGAAATCTGCCTCCCCTGGATGGGAAGTGTGGCCCCTCTGCATGAGAAGTGCGATCTTCCCCTGAATGAGAAATGTGACCCCCTACGGATAGAAAGTGTGACTCCTCTTGATGTGACATTCTGTCCCCCTTTATGAGAAGTGTAAATAGGAAATCAGAACATCCTGTATTGGAAGTGTGACCACTCTGAAATTAAACATGATCCCCTTAAAAGGGAAGTGTGACCCCTGTGAACAGCAAATCTGATGGGAAGTGTGCACCCCTGAATGGGAAGTGTGACCCCTGTGAACAGCAAATCTGATGGGAAGTGTGCACCCCTGAATGGGAAGTGTGACCCCTGTGAACAGCAAATCTGATGGGAAGTGTGCACCCCTGAATGGGAAGTGTGACCCCTGTGAACAGCAAATCTGATGGGAAGTGTGCACCCCTGAATGGGAAGTGTGACCCCTGTGAACAGCAAATCTGATGGGAAGTGTGCACCCCTGAATGGGAAGTGTGACCCTTCTAGATAAGTGTGATCCATCTGAAAAAGAAATCAACCCCTGCCCCCCAGGATGGTAAATGTGACCCCTCCAGATAGCAAATCTGATGGGACGTGTGCACCCCTTAATAGGAAGTTTGGCCCCTCTTGATAAGCCGTGCGCCCCCCCCCCCTACGGATGGGAAGTGTGACCCCTCTGGATAGGAAATCTACCTCCCCAGATGGAAAGTATGACATCCCTCTTCCCCCCCCCAGTTGTAAAGTGTGACCCCTCTGGATTGGAAATCTGCCCCGCCAGATGGTAAGTGTGACATCCCCCTCCCCCTGGATTAGAGTTGTGGCCTCTCTGGATAGGAAATCTGCCCCCAGACGGTAAGTGTGGCCCCTCTGAATAGGAAAACTGCCCCCCGGATGGGAAGTGTAACCCCTCTGGGTAGGATATCTGCCCCCAGATGGTAAGTGTGGCCCCTCTGAATAGGAAAACTGCCCCCCGGATGGGAAGTGTAACCTCTCTGGGTAGGAAATCTGCCCCCCAGATGGGAAGTGTAACCCCTCTGGATAGGAAATCTGCCCCTCGCATGGGAAGTGTGATCCCTCTGGATAGGAAATCTGCCCCCCGAATGGGGAGTGTGACCCCCCTGGATAGGAAATCTGCTCCCCCCAGATGGGAAGTGTGACCCCTCTGGATAGGAAATCTGCCCCTCGCATGGGAAGTGTGACATCTCTGGATAGGAAATCTGCCCACCCCCCCCCCCCCCGGTTGGGGAGAGTGACCCCCCTGGATAGGAAATCTGCCCCCCCCCCGGATGGGAAGTGTGACACCCCCCTGGATAGGAAATCTGCCCCCCCCCCCAGATGGGAAGTGTGACCCCCCCCGGATAGGAAATCTGCTTCCCCCAGATGGGAAGTGTGACCCCTCTGGATAGGAAATCTGCCCCTCGCATGGGAAGTGTGACCCCTCTGGATAGGAAATCTGCCCCCCGGATGTGAAGTGTGCTCCCCCCCATATCCTCCATGCCTGACCGTTTGATAGGTCAGAGGTCACCAGCTGTGTGTTCATAGATGCATCTGTTTATCCCGGAGTCATGTAATCCCAATGTACAAACCACAATCCAGCCTGAAATCTCTGAGCATGCTGACAACCCCCCCCCCCCCCCCGTAATAACTATCAGCTCAGTGCTTTGATTTTCGGGCTCCCAGGCTGCCCTTTCCTATGTACAGAAATCTCCACATTATATATGGTAAGTCATCATCACAGCGCCCCCTTTCCAGAGCCGGGCACTTACCTGCGTGTGCAGAAGGCTGTTGACTTCACGCAGAAGGCTCAGGACAAACTTCCTGGGTTTACTGCTACCTCTGAGAAACAATCTGCACCAGCGCATGGGAGGGGGTGCAGCTGGCGGGGGGGCACAGGCTTGGTGGGGGGGCAGGGTGCAGGTCCGGGAGTCTCTACGGCAGGATAGCTCAGGGCACCTTGTGTCTCTTGGGGTGGTTGTAGCAGGCGATGTGGGTGGTCAGGGGGAGACCCGGGGGCTCATGATGTAGCTAAGAGAGAAGGGAGTCAGCGGTGGCTGCTGCTGCTGAGGACTGTGGCGGTCTTTGTACGGTTCCCGTTCTCTAATGCTCTGTACACCAGGCTCGCCCCTCCCTCTAATAACGAGGGAGGCTGAGCGAGACGTGAAGCCAGCAGGTGCTGAGACAATAGCAGAGTTCTCGTCTGCACTGTAATGTATATCTCTGTCATTACTGACATGCACCGACTGTAACCTGCAAGCTGCACATAACCTGCAAGCTGCACATAACCTGCAAGCATGCGGTTTATGCCATCTTATCCTCGTCTGCCTGATGCCTGCACTGTGACAGCCTGACGGGAATAAAATGCAGACAAGCCGGGGCTTTCTATGAACCTGAAAATGTGAAAAAAAAAGTTATTTTATCAACCAACCACAGCGTTTGTCTTCCGTCTAGAACTAATCAATAATCCAATTAATGCCTCCTCCCAATCAATGAGCAGATCTCTGTATGTCACCCTCTCCCTCCATGGTGACACCAAAATCATCCCTCTCCACACCCTCCTAGAAAAGATCAATAACTATAAGAACTAGAGTATGATAATCAATCAGGACTAATGACAGATACTCGCCCAGGGCTGCTCCACACTGTGGGGACGGGTCCGTTTCTGAGCGTTTTTCAGTCTTGATCTGAAACATTGTGGGGTTGTCAGTGCTACAGAGAGAGATTACAAATATATCTCCATTTCCTATAGGGGCCGGTTTGCTGAGATCACTCGATGGATGTAAAGGAGGAATGTTCCGTATCGCAGATCCAGTTTATTCCTGTTCAGAAACGATCGGAAAAGACTGGCACGTGTTCCAGCAGCTGCTCCTACGGTGACGGGAGCCCACAGCCTTGGACCTACTAGAAGGATAATGGGGTATGTGCACTTATTTTCTATATATTTTGGAAACATTTTAGCAATAATGTGGTTTAGTGATGGCGCTGTGAGCAGGAACGTTACTCCCCTTATACACCCCAACCTCACACCATATATATTGGTTCTGAGCATTGGCGAGGGGACACTCTAAACTTTCTGGACTGGAGTATATCAGCTTTTTCTCCACAGAGTGAATTGTCCATGTGTGGGCAGAGATTGGCAAGTGCATCTCTTTTTATCTATTTATGAACATGAAGGTCACACCAAGGTGCATTGAGGCAAAACTGGTTGTGGATATACAATGGCTGACTGGACATGGACATGAAATCTGACCAGCCAAAGATCTTCTATACAGAAGGTCTTTCCATAAACATCTATGCTTAGATTGGCCAAGTGTTCATGCTGATGGCTATGGAGATAGGAAGGGAGCCTTGTCCAATATTCCATATCTCCTGGGAAAGTAATTGGACAGGAGAACCCAACTCTGTGAACTGGGCAAAACTGCTTGTGGACATACAATGGCCAACCGGGCATGGAGATGAAATCTTCCCAGCCAAAGAGCTTCCTTTAAAAGGTCTTTCCATATACATCTATGCTTGGTTTGGCCGAGTCTTCATGTTTGTGGCTATGGAGAAGGAAAGGGAGCTTTGTCAGGGATTCTGTATCTCCTGGACAAAGCAAAGTGATTGGCCAGGAGAACCCAACCCTGTGAATTGAGGCAAAACTGGTTGTGGACATATGATGGCCATCTGGACATGGTGATGAAATCTGACCAACCAAAGATCTTATTTTCAAAATGTAATTCCATAAACATCTATGCTTGGATTAACCAAGTGTTCATGCTTATGGCTATGGAGATAGGAACGGAGCCTCGTCCAAGATTCCGTATCTCCTGGGAAAAAAAAATTGATTGGCCAGGAGAACCCAACTCTGTGGACTGGGGCAAAAATGGTTGTGGACATACAATGGCCAACCGGGCATGGAGATAAAATCTTCCCAGCCAAAGAGTTTCCTTTAAAAGGTTTTTCCTTATACATCTATGCTTGGATTGGCCGAGTGTTCATATTTATGGCTATGGAGAAGGGAAGAGCGCCTTGCCTAGGATTTCCTATCTCCTGGGTGAAATAAAGGGATTGCCCAGGAGAACCCAGCTCTGTGGATTGAGGCAAAACTGGTTGTGGACATACAATGGCTGACTGGACATGAAGATGAAATCTGACCAGCCAAAGATCTTCCTTTCAAAATGTCATTCCATAAACATCTATGCTTGGATTAGCCAAGTGTTCATGCTTATGGCTGTGGAGAAGGGAAAGGAACCTTGCCTATTACTTCTTATCTTCTTGGTAAAAAATAGTCCAACTCTGTGGATTGAGGCAAAACTGGCTGGTCAGATTTCATCTTCATGTCCAGTCAGCCATTGTATGTGTACAACCAGTTTTGCCTCAATCCACAGGGCTGGGTTCTCCTGGTCAATCACTTTATTTCACCCAGGAGATAGGAAATCTCAGGCAAGGCGCCCTTCCCTTCTCCATAGCCATAAATTTGAACACTCGGCCAATCCAAGCTCAGATGTTTATGGAAAGACGTTTTAAAAAGGAAGATCTTTAGCTGGTCAGATTTCATCTCCATGTCCAATCAGCCATTGTATGTCCCCAAATAAAGATCTTCCTTTCAAAAGGTCTTCCCTGAACATCTATGCTTGGATTGGGTGAGTGTTCATGTTTTTGGCTACAGAGATGGGAAGGGAGCCTTGTCAGGGATTTCGTATCTCCTGGGAAAAGCAAAGTGATTGGCCAGGAGAACCAAACCCTGCCAATCAATTCTCCCCATAATGGGATCAATCAGAGGGTAGTGTGTCCACCAAAGACAGGTGATGATAGTAACTGGTATCTTATGTTGCAATATTATACTGTATGTATGTTTTCATCCAACAGAAGAAAAGGAAGAAGAGATTCTTGTCAATTGGGGCTCCATGGCCTTCCTAGAAGAGAAGGACTGTGTAATGGACTGATATTCCAATCTCCAGTGCCGGTCAGTCTCGTTTCCTCTTTAGGACATGCAGTAAATGTCTCATTGTGCTGTTCTTGGCATCGTCTTATATAAGTTCCTCCAAGGTACTACTGATAGATATCTGACAATTGTTAGATATCTGTACTCCTCTGTCCCCCACTGTCCTTCTGTTCCCCACCACTGTTCCTCTGCCCCCCACCACTGTCCCTCTGTCCCCCACCACTGTTCCTCTGTTCCCCTCCACTGTTCCTCTGTCCCCCACCACTGTCCCTCTGTCCCCCACCACTGTCCCTCTGTTCCCCACCACTGTCCCTCTGTCCCCCACCACTGTCCTTCTGTCCCCCACCCCTTTCCTTCTGTCCCCCCCCCCCACTGTCCATCTGTCCCCCCACCACTGTCCCTCTGTCCCCCACCACTGTCCATCTGTCCCCCCACCACTGTCCTTCTGTTCCCCTCCACTGTTCCTCTGTCCCCCACCACTGTCCCTCTGTCCCCCACCACTGTCCCTCTGTTCCCCACCACTGTCCCTCTGTCCCCCACCACTGTCCTTCTGTCCCCCACCCCTTTCCTTCTGTCCCCCCCCCCCACTGTCCCTCTGTTCCCCACCACTGTCCCTCTGTCCCCCACCACTGTCCCTCTGTCCCCCACCCCTTTCCTTCTGTCCCCCACCACTGTCCTTCTGTTCCCCACCACTGTCCTTCTGTCCCCCACCACTGTCCTTCTGTCCCCCACCCCTTTCCTTCTGTCCCCCACCACTGTCCCTCTGTCCCCCACCACTGTCCCCCACCACTGTCCCTCTGTCCCCCACCACTGTCCCTCTGTCCCCACCACTGTCTCTCTGCCCCCCACCACTGTTTCTCTGTCCCCCACCACTGTTCCCCACCACTGTCCCTCTGTCCCCACCACTGTCTCTCTGTCCCCCACCACTGTCCTTCTGTCCCCCACCACTGTCCTTCTGTCCCCCACCACTGTCCTTCTGTCCCCCACCCCTTTCCTTCTGTCCCCACCACTGTCTCTCTGTCCCCCACCACTGTCCCTCTGTCCCCCACCACTGTTTCTCTGTCCCCCACCACTGTCCCTCTGTCCCCCACCACTGTCCCTCTGTCCCCCACCACTGTCCCTCTGTCCCCCACCACTGTCCCTCTGTTCCCCACCACTGTCCCTCTGTCCCCCACCACTGTCCCTCTGTCCCCCACCCCTTTCCTTCTGTCCCCCACCACTGTCCTTCTGTTCCCCACCACTGTCCTTCTGTCCCCCACCCCTTTCCTTCTGTCCCCCACCACTGTCCCTCTGTCCCCCACCACTGTCCCCCACCACTGTCCCTCTGTCCCCCACCACTGTCCCTCTGTCCCCACCACTGTCTCTCTGCCCCCCACCACTGTTTCTCTGTCCCCCACCACTGTTCCCCACCACTGTCCCTCTGTCCCCACCACTGTCTCTCTGTCCCCCACCACTGTCCTTCTGTCCCCCACCACTGTCCTTCTGTCCCCCACCCCTTTCCTTCTGTCCCCACCACTGTCTCTCTGTCCCCCACCACTGTCCCTCTGTCCCCCACCACTGTTTCTCTGTCCCCCACCACTGTCCCTCTGTCCCCCACCACTGTCCCTCTGTCCCTCACCACTGTCCCTCTGTCCCCCACCACTGTCCCTCTGTCCCCCACCACTGTCCCTCTGTCCCCCACCACTGTCCCTCTGTCCCTCACCACTGTCCCTCTGTCCCCCACCACTGTCCCTCTGTCCCCCACCACTGTCCCTCTGTCCCCCACCACTGTCCCTCTGTCCCTCACCACTGTCCCTCTGTCCCCCACCACTGTCCCTCTGTCCCCCACCACTGTCCCTCTGTCCCCCACCACTGTCCCTCTGTTCCCCACCACTGTCCCTCTGTCCCCCACCACTGTCCTTCTGTCCCCCACCACTGTCCTTCTGTCCCCCACCACTGTCCTTCTGTCCCCCACCACTGTCCTTCTGTCCCCCACCCCTTTCCTTCTGTCATGTGTGATGTATTGATGTATAGAAATAAACCTCTTATTTAGCTCCCAAATGTGTTTATGTTGCAGTATGTCAGACCAGCTGCTGAAATAATAAATGAGGCAGTGATGCTGCATCTCTAGCTGGGGGAATGTAGCATGCAGAGATCAGGCAGAGTTCAAGCAAGGGGAAATAATTTAGGGCTTGGAGTAGTCTGAGTCTCAATAGGCAGCCATGCATCATGGGAGACATTAGAAGGGGCATTCTGCACATAGGCCATGTCCAGTATAGAATTTTATTCAGCATTTACCTGTGGAGTCTGGATGGTTGAGGCTCCCGAGGCCTCCAACAGTGAGATCCACAGAATCTTGAAGTATGGAGTGTCCTCACCCTCCTTGTGTTATCCAAATAGCATCATGGGCCCCTGGGCAAAGTGATGCGCTGGGGACCCCTACAAGCCGCCCCAATATACACACCTACTCTCAAGAATAAAAGTATACATAGTTAACAGAATGAAAAATATATTTATTATCAATAAAATTGATTTTAAACAATACGACGACATGCCATAAATAAAAGACTAATCAACACAAAGGGCCACAGTACAGGGTGGGGTGGGGGAGGTTGCAGCAGGGCACAGTACAGGGGGAGTCAGGAGGGCACAGTACAGGGGGAGTCAGGAGGGCACAGTACAGGGGGAGTCAGGAGGGCACAGCACAGGGGGGAGTCAGGAGGGCACAGTACAGGGGGAGTCAGGAGGGCACAGTACAGGGGGAGTCAGGAGGGCACAGTACAGGGGGAGTCAGGAGGGCACAGTACAGGGGGGAGTCAGGAGGGCACAGCACAGGGGGAGTCAGGAGGGCACAGTACAGGGGGAGTCAGGAGGGCACAGCACAGGGGGAGTCAGGAGGGCACAGCACAGGGGGAGTCAGGAGGGCACAGCACAGGGGGAGTCAGGAGGGCACAGCACAGGGGGGAGTCAGGAGGGCACAGTACAGGGGGAGTCAGGAGGGCACAGCACAGGGGGAGTCAGGAGGGCACAGCACAGGGGGAGTCAGGAGGGCACAGTACAGGGGGAGTCAGGAGGGCACAGTACAGGGGGGAGTCAGGAGGGCACAGTACAGGGGGGAGTCAGGAGGGCACAGTACAGGGGGAGTCAGGAGGGCACAGTACAGGGGGGAGTCAGGAGGGCACAGTACAGGGGGGAGTCAGGAGGGCACAGTACAGGGGGAGTCAGGAGGGCATAGTACAGGGGGAGTCAGGAGGATACAGTACAGGGGGAGTCAGGAGGATACAGTACAGGGGGAGTCAGGAGGGCACAGCACAGGGGGAGTCAGGAGGGCACAGCACAGGGGGAGTCAGGAGGGCACAGCACAGGGGGAGTCAGGAGGGCACAGCACAGGGGGAGTCAGGAGGGCACAGCACAGGGGGAGTCAGGAGGGCACAGTACAGGGGGAGTCAGGAGGGCACAGTACAGGGGGAGTCAGGAGGGCACAGTACAGGGGGAGTCAGGAGGGCACAGTACAGGGGGAGTCAGGAGGGCACAGTACAGGGGGAGTCAGGAGGATACAGTACAGGGGGAGTCAGGAGGATACAGTACAGGGGGAGTCAGGAGGGCACAGTACAGGGGGGAGTCAGGAGGATACAGTACGGGGGGAGTCAGGAGGGCACAGTACGGGGGGAGTCAGGAGGGCACAGTACGGGGGGGGGGAGTCAGGAGGGCACAGCACAGGGGGAGTCAGGAGGGCACAGTACAGGGGGAGTCAGGAGGGCACAGCACAGGGGGAGTCAGGAGGGCACAGTACAGGGGGAGTCAGGAGGATACAGTACGGGGGGAGTCAGGAGGGCACAGTACAGGGGGGAGTCAGGAGGATACAGCACAGGGGGAGTCAGGAGGGCACAGCACAGGGGGAGTCAGGAGGGCACAGCACAGGGGGAGTCAGGAGGGCACAGTACAGGGGGGAGTCAGGAGGATACAGCACAGGGGGAGTCAGGAGGGCACAGCACAGGGGGAGTCAGGAGGGCACAGCACAGGGGGAGTCAGGAGGGCATAGTACAGGGGGAGTCAGGAGGGCACAGCACAGGGGGAGTCAGGAGGATACAGTACAGGGGGAGTCAGGAGGGCACAGTACAGGGGGGAGTCAGGAGGATACAGTACGGGGGGAGTCAGGAGGGCACAGTACGGGGGGAGTCAGGAGGGCACAGTACAGGGGGGAGTCGGGAGGACACAGTAAGAGGGGAGTCGGGAGGGCACAGTACGGGGGGAGTCGGGAGGGCATAGTACAGAGGGGAGTCGGGAGGGCACAGTACGGGGGGGAGTCGGGAGGGCACAGTACGGGGGATTCAGGAGGGCACAGTACTGGGGGAGTCAGGAGGGCACAGCACAGGGGGAGTCAGGAGGGCACAGCACAGGGGGAGTCAGGAGGATACAGTACAGGGGGAGTCAGGAGGGCACAGTACAGGGGGGAGTCAGGAGGGCACAGTACGGGGGGGAGTCCGGAGGGAAAAGTATGGGGGGAGTCAGGAGGGAAAAGTACGGGGGGAGTCGGGAGGGCACAGTACAGGGGGGGAGTCGGGAGGGCACAGTACAGGGGGGAGTCGGGAGGGCACAGTACAGGGGGGAGTCGGGAGGGCACAGTACAGGGGGGAGTCGGGAGGGCACAGTACAGGGGGGAGTCGGGAGGGCACAGTACAGGGGGGGAGTCGGGAGGGCACAGTACAGGGGGGAGCCGGGAGGGCACAGTACAGGAGGGAGTCAGGAGGGCATAGTACAGGGGGGAGTCAGGAGGGCACAGTACAGGGGGGAGTCAGGAGGGCACAGTACAGGGGGGAGTCAGGAGGGCACAGTACAGGGGGGAGTCAGGAGGGCACAGTACAGGGAGGGGGATCAGGAGGGCACAGTACAGGGATGGGGGGGATCAGGACAGCATAGTACAGGTTCTGGGAGGCTGCCCAGGCCATGCTGGGACAGCTTAGTAAAAACTGTGACTATCCTGGCAAATCCGGGACAGTTGGCAAGTGTGTTGTAATGCAAGATTATCATGGGAACCCTATGCACCTGGGGCCCCTGGACAGAGCCCAGGGGTGACCATTCATTAAGACAGCCTTTCCTGGGATCTCCACCATACCTGTTGTATTACTCATAATATAAAATGAATATCCAGCAGATGGAGTGGGATTCTCTCATAATGGGGCAGGGATCTCACCACTGGAGCCCCTGAGAGATATGTTTGGACACACTGACCCTGTAAAGTCGACCTGCCATCAGTTATGGCCAGTTATGGACTGAAATGCCAACTCACAGATGACGCAATCATGTAAATCTTAGTGTCTGTGGAGTTCTTCTCTGCATTCACTAATGTCTGACACAGATCAGCCCCTGCTGTAGTGTCTCATCCTGTGACTTTTATCAAACTCAGTTTGATCACTGGGAGAGGGGAGACTGAGGAAATGCTCCCTACCGCCTGCAGCAGACTGATGACATCATCTCAGCCTAAGTAGAGTCACCGAATAGAGCTCAAGGATGGCTTTTTATTGATAAAAGGTGGTGCTTTTATGGAAATGGTTACAGTTGCTGTACATTGTGGGATGCCAGGCATGTAACTTGTGAAGTTAGTGATGGTTCCTCTGTAATATCAGGCGGTCCTTGTTAGTCGTAGTGGCAGGACCCAGCTCCTCACAGATCGGCAGTGAGTGGGTTAATCGAAGAGACTTTATTGTGTGAGAATTTCAGCCCCTGAATGATGAGGGTGAAGTGATTGCAGCGCGGGGAGCGGTGGTTCCTCCTTGTACCATTCGCAGCTCCTCATCACCAATCAGTCTAGAAGTGCGTGAAATCAGCAAGAAAAGGGGCTCCGGGCTCAGCAGAATGATTCCGCAAATAAAAAGCACCGTGCCTGAGATTGCCGATAGGATCTGGTCATTATGGAAGCTCCTTGCTGGGTGGAAGAAGTCATTGCAATTCAATGCCACGCCGTACGCGGCTCACCTCCAACAAAACCATTGTGGGATCAGCAGCATCGGCGCGTCCCCAGTGTCACTGCAAACTTCTTTCCATGAATGACGTCTGGGGTGATAAGGAAGGAAAGAGAACCGAGGGAAGGCTGACCACCATCGAAGATCCCGGGGAACGTTCTTCATATGAAGACAGAATCTGTCTACAAATAATATTCCTGTATGTCCTGCTGATTGGAGACCCCAGAGATCAATTCCCACACCAGGATATTGATTTCAATATGTGGGCCTTAAGCAGACCTGTCACTAACATCCCACGTCTCTATACATTCCTCACATGTCAAAATATACAGGAACAGGTCCACCTTTTATCAATAAAAATCCATCCCTGGTCTCCAGTCAGTGGCTGTGCCTAGGCTGAGATGATGTCACCAGTCTGCTGCAGGCAGGATGAGGCAGTTCCTCAGTCTCCCTTCCCCCAATGATCAGACTGTACATTATAACTTTGTAGAAGGAGGAGGAGGCATTTCCTCAGTCTCCCCTCCCCCAGTGATCAGGCTGTACATTGTAACTTTGTAGAAGGACGAGGAAGCATTTCCTCAGTCTCCCCTCCCCCAGTGACCAGACTGTACATTGTAACTTTGTAGAAGGAGGAGGAAGCATTTCCTCAGTCTCCCCTCCCCCAGTGATCAGACTGTACATTGTAAATTGACTGATAGTCTTTGTGTCCTGCAGGGCATTTTCCAGTTTTAGAACTCTCACTGTGTTGGGTTTCTGGATACCTAACTCTATGATGTTCTCTTAAATAGTCTGGCAACAATGCCATCATGAAATTCCAGGTGTGATGGACAGTCTTTGTATCCTAGAGGTGATATGTCCAGATTTAGGACTCTTGCTGTAGTGGTCCTTTAGTTATTTAGCTGTATGATGGCCTTCTTCAGTAGTCTGGGAATGATGTCCTCCTGAGGTCCTGAGGTTGATGGGCAGTCTTCGTGTCTTAGAGGTAACATATCCAGTTTTAGGACTCTGTGTGCAGTGAGCATCCAGATACTTAGCTGTATGATGGTCCTCTGTAGGTGGCTGGCAATGGTGGCCTCCTGTGGTTCCCAGACTGATGGGTGGTGTTTGTGTCATAAAGGGCACTCCTCCAGTTTTAGGTCTCTGTCTGTATTGGGTTTCTGGATACTTAGCTGTATGATGGTTCTCTTAACGAGTCTGGGAACAAAGACATCCGGAAATCCCAGGTTTGCTGGGTGGTCTTTGTGTCCTAGACATGATGGGGTTTATTTACTAAAGCTGGAGAGTCCAAAATCAGACTCCCTTCAGCATAGAAACCAATCAGCTTCTAACCTCAGCTTGTTCAATGAAGCTTCGGCAATGAAACCTGGAAGCTGATTGGTTTCTATGCAGAAGGGAGTCTGATTTTGGACTCTCCAGCTTTAGTAAATAAACCCCACTATGTCCAGTTTTAGGCTCTTGCTGTAGTGGTTCTCCAATTACTAGTATGGTCCTCTTTGGAACCCTTAAAATGATGGCCTCCTGAGGCCCCAAGATTGATGGATTGCCTTGGTTTCCTAGAGGTAATGTATCCAGTTTTACGACTTTATGTGCAGTGAGATTCCAGATACTTAGCCGTCCTCTTAGGTAGCCTGGGAACAATGCTATCCTGAAATCCCAGGTTTTATAGGTGGTATTTGTGTCCTAGAGGTGATATGTCCGTTTTTGGCTCTTGGGTAGTGGTCCTCTAGCTACTTAGCTGTACAATGGTCCACTTCACGAGTCTCGAAATTATAGCCTTCTAAGGTCCCAGGTCTGATGGACAGTGTTTGTGGCTCAGAGATGATATGTCCAGCTTTTGGACTCTTGCACAGTGGTTCTCCAGCTACTTAGCTGTACGATGGTCCTTTTCAGGAGTCTTAAAATAATGGCCTCCTGAGGCCCCAGGATTGATGGACATGTCCAAATCTAGGGGGGTGTTGGGGTGGGCTAGGCCCCCCCAGATTGTAGTTGTGCCACCCCAAAGCCTACCTTAACCTGCCACTATACTGTCACTATACTATCCTAACCTGCCACTATGCTGTCCTAAATTGACACAATACCACCCTAATCTGATACTTTACCGCCCCAGTCTGACACTATACTGTCCTTGACTGACAGTACACTGATCTCAGTTATGCATTGTGTGGGGAGAAGGAGCTCTGCTATCTGTGCCCATGCAGTGTGCAGTGCAGGGTTGGGAGAAGGAGCTGTGCCCCTGTCTACAGCCCCCATGAGCTGCGGAGTTCTTTGTCAACATAGCTTGCAAGTCCTGACCCTTTTGCACTCCACATCTGCTGAAGCACCCGAGGCAGCTGCCTCTTGTGCCTACCCCTTTGGCTTGGCCCTGGCTCTCTTAGGTTTTTATCGGTAGCTATGATGCCTTGGCATAGTTGGGGCAGCATAACCTCCTTCATGTGGGGTCCACATCATGGTGGCTATCACAAATGATATCTGTTTGTTCCTGTTATGTGTTGAGTTTATTGCCTTGTTTAGGATTTTGTTGAAGAGTTTTCGCCTCTTATCTTGGTGCCTCTGAGACAGGAAGTGAGGGAACAGAACAAATGGCAGTTGTGGTCCTTTTGTGCTCTTGAATGACCTCCAGTGGCTGCAGATCAGCACTTATTAATGGGGGTACATTAAACAAATGCCTATAATCCTAAGGAGCCCCCCTGAGTGCATGGATGGAATGGTCACCATTAGCTCTGTAGGAACCCCCGTGATTACACCAATGGCCCCCGCTGGCCTGTGCTGGGTTAATGGTTCATGGCTCAGTCAGTGTTAGGAACTGGGACATCCCACTGGAGGACATGCCGCTATGTTTAGACTGTGAAGCTTTGAATTGATTCTCTGTCCTGACCATATCTCATGGATCAAACTGAGCTCATAAATATTCATGAGGTCTGAGAGGAACACAGAGCTGCCCCTCCCCCTTCTCCCAACCCGCCAGGATTAATGGGTAGAGGACAGGCCCTTAAAGGGGAACACCATGCAGTACAATATTACTTCTCGCTTCCATCAACCTGCCACCATATAATACACATAGGGACCCACCAACCACCAGATCCTTTCCACCAATGGGTTTCCTTCCAAATACCTTTGTGGGCTGGAGTCTGCCCTCACCTGGGCAAAATTGGGCTGTAATTCTGGCAGCAGATTTGAAGGCTTCTACCTGACTGCTACAAACACAGATTGTACCCCAAAATGTTACCATCTCCAGTACAGAGATACAATGTAACCCCATAGAGGGACGTCCAGTACAGAGATACAATGTAACCCCATAGAGGGACGTCCAGTACAGAGATACAATGTAACCCCATAGAGGGACGTCCAGTACAGGGATACAATGTAACCCCATAGAGGGACGTCCAGTACAGAGATACAATGTAACCCCATAGAGGGACGTCCAGTACAGAGATACAATGTAACCCCATAGAGGGACGTCCAGTACAGAGATACAATGTAACCCCATAGAGGGACGTCCAGTACAGGGATACAATGTAACCCCATAGAGGGACGTCCAGTACAGAGATACAATGTAACCCCATAGAGGGACGTCCAGTACAGGGATACAATGTAACCCCATAGAGGGACGTCCAGTACAGAGATACAATGTAACCCCATAGAGGGACGTCCAGTACAGAGATACAATGTAACCCCATAGAGGGACGTCCAGTACAGAGATACAATGTAACCCCATAGAGGGACGTCCAGTACAGAGATACAATGTAACCCCATAGAGGGACGTCCAGTACAGGGATACAATATAACCCCATAGAGGGACGTCCAGTACAGAGATACAATGTAACCCCATAGAGGGACGTCCAGTACAGAGATACAATGTAACCCCATAGAGGGACGTCCATGGCAGAAGTCTCTAGCAGTCTCACTAACATAGCAGCAGTCCCTGATACCATGGTACTAGTCTGTAGCAGTCCCTGATAACATGGTAGAAGTCTGTAGCAGTCCCTGATAACATGGTAGCAGTCTGTAGCGGTCCCTGATAACATGGTAGAAGTCGGTAGCAGTCCCTGATAACATGGTAGCAGTCTGTAGCAGTCTCTAGTAACATTGTAGTAGTTTGTAGCAGTCCCTGATAACATGGTAGCAGTCTGTAGCAGTCCCTGATAACATGGTAGTAGTCTGTAGCAGTCTCCAGTAACATGGCAGTAGTCTGTAGCAGTCCCTGATAACATGGTAGTAGTCTGTAGCAGTCCCTGATAACATGGTAGTAGTCTGTAGCAGTCCCTGATAACATGGTAGTAGTCTGTAGCAGTCTCCAGTAACATGGTAGTAGTCTGTAGCAGTCCCTGATAACATGGTAGTAGTCTGTAGCAGTCCCTGATAACATGGTAGTAGTCTGTAGCAGTCTCCAGTAACATGGTAGTAGTCTGTAGCAGTCCCTGATAACATGGTAGTAGTCTGTAGCAGTCCCTGATAACATGGTAGTAGTCTGTAGCAGTCCCTGATAACATGGTAGTGGTCTGTAGCAGTCCCTGATAACATGGTAGTAGTCTGTAGCAGTCTCCAGTAACATGGTAGTAGTCTGTAGCAGTCTCCAGTAACATGGTAGTAGTCTGTAGCAGTCCCTGATAACATGGTAGTAGTCTGTAGCAGTCTCCAGTAACATGGTAGTAGTCTGTAGCAGTCCCTGATAACATGGTAGTAGTCTGTAGCAGTCCCTGATAACATGGTAGTAGTCTGTAGCAGTCCCTGATAACATGGTAGTAGTCTGTAGCAGTCTCCAGTAACATGGTAGTAGTCTGTAGCAGTCTCCAGTAACATGGTAGTAGTCTGTAGCAGTCTCCAGTAACATGGTAGTAGTCTGTAGCAGTCTCCAGTAACATGGTAGTAGTCTGTAGCAGTCTCCAGTAACATGGTAGTAGTCTGTAGCAGTCTCCAGTAACATGGTAGTAGTCTGTAGCAGTCTCCAGTAACATGGTAGTAGTCTGTAGCAGTCTCCAGTAACATGGTAGTAGTCTGTAGCAGTCCCTGATAACATGATAGTGGTCTGTAGCAGTCTCCAGTAACATGGTAGTAGTCTGTAGCAGTCTCCAGTAACATGGTAGTAGTCTGTAGCAGTCTCCAGTAACATGGTAGTAGTCTGTAGCAGTCTCCAGTAACATGGTAGTAGTCTGTAGCAGTCCCTGATAACATGGTAGTAGTCTGTAGCAGTCTCCAGTAACATGGTAGTAGTCTGTAGCAGTCCCTGATAACATGATAGTGGTCTGTAGCAGTCTCCAGTAACATGGTAGATGTCTCCTGCACTGTGTGGTAGGTAATATGGTAGAGGTCTATAGTCTCCAGTAATAACATGGCAGCAGTCTCTGGTAATATGTCTATTGGTTGCAATCCTTCAGCATGAAAATCAGTTCATCTGTTTATAGAAAACCTGTCACAGGGGAAAGAGGCACTCCCATAGCTGGCCTCTTCTGATCACTTTTCTAGTAACCCTCTGGGTATACTGGTTGGGGGGGTCAGAGGCTCGGAGTACTCAGGTCATAGGATTGGTATGACAGCCAAGCAACTGGAGAGGTGAGCAACCCCATCCTTTGTAATTCTGTCAGACGGTTTTCCTTTAATTACTGTACAGGGGCGGGCTGATAATCATGGGGCCCCTGGGCAATTGGGGATCATGGGGCCCCTGTGTCCTTGCCCAAACTCAAAAAAGCCTATGAAAAAGGTACCAGGGGCATCTCATGGGGCCCCCTACTGACCCCAGCCCTCAGGCAGTGCCCGAGTTTCCAAATGGTCAGTTCGCCCCTGTTACTGTATATTGTCCAGTCAGAATCTTGTGTTTAACTCGATGAAATGTACTTTGCTCTGAAACAATTCAAAAAAATCGAATTTTGACCTTTCCTCCCTTTTTGTTATCGCATTGCTGCTGATTGCCGGAAGCCTCTTTCAGCCATTTCTCTTCTACATGCTGTTTTTCGAGCATTGGCTCTGGTCAGGCTTCCTGATGGTGGACCATGCTTGGACATTGTGTCGGCATGGCCACTTGCAGTAACTGTGGTCACCATCAGGGGCAAATGTGACTGGGTGACAACGCAGGAGTGCAAATGGGAGATAGTCACCCTGTAACAGGAAGTGCCTGAACAAGGACCTTCATGGCAGGATCACCAGGTGGTATCTTAAAGAAAGTCACAAGTGTAAACTTTTTTTTAATTCTAATTTTGGAAGGATTAGAACCCCTGTTTGATTCTAGTGCTACTTGGGGCTCCGTTAAAGAGATCTCCCTCACTGAATGTCCCGGGGTCAATGGTTTCACCAAACAGTGATTTCTATGATTTCTGATTTCAGACCAATGGTTTCTATTAGCAACGTGGTCAGAAATAAAGATACATTTAATTTAGTAGATCAGGGAAAGCCTCAGATAGCCAAAAAACAACTTTGGGAAGACTGAAAATTACAGTTGAAAAGATGTGATCAGGTTGAGATTCTAGAGCTTGGGCTTCCGGCTCCACAGAACATGTGAGATCCATGGAGGGTGGACATCCAGGGGATGGAACCTGGGTTTGTGTAGGCCTGGTTGGGTTGCAGGTCTACAGAAGGATACGTACGCCGGTTCATATAGCATTGTTTGTGTTCCTTTTGGGTTTCCAAGGCTTTGTCTGGCAGTAGAATCATCCTAAAGCCCACTTGTTATTTGACCTAATCTCTTTGTCCGGGGTTGGTGGGCCCCCCACTGCTCCCATAAGCAATAGTCAAACATTTCACTTCTATTTTTACCCTCGACGAGTCTGGTCTCATCTGCTGCTCTTCATCCTCACCTCCGCTCAACAAATAATAGGCACTACCAGGGGGGCGGCTTCTGTATGTCACAAATATTCTCTGTTACCCCTGACAACCGGGAGAAGAGAGACCCCCTTTTCCTGACTCTTGTTCTAATATCGATGACTTCATTGTGAGGTGCCAACCCTTTCTATGCCAGTTCTGGAGGAGACACGACCAAAGCTTTACCTACCACGATGACTGTTTTTTAAATCAATTTCGTGCTCAGAATTTGTTTTGACCCCTGACAAGTCTTTGCTGGAATATTTTGTACTTCTGAAATAGAAGGAAGGGGTGTTTGAGAGGGTGTTTGATGGCCTTCTGAGGTAAATGGCATATTCCTGATAGGAAAGTGGGCTGTCTTGTCCATATAGTCACATTCCTTTGTTATTTAACACCTTCCCGCCTGGCTTATAGCAGGTTGATGGCTGGGTGAGACACTTCTGAGTGAGCATATCAATGTAACAAGAAACAGTGCAGCGCTCAAGAATTAATAAATAAATGAAAACAAAGTATATATATGTATATAAAAGTCTGTACAATATCCGTGGTATCGTCTGGTAAGGTGAATACACGTCCGGAGTATATACTGCCTCGAAATAATAGCAATGCGCACTCACCAGAAACGCATGGATTATGCGCATGTAGGGTTAATCATCCCAGATATCAGATCCAACGAAGACCGAGTGGTGGGCGTCCTACTCACGGTGGGTCATCAGAAACACCAAGACAGATCCAGAGGTCCCCTTAAGGCTAATCAGGTAATCCACACTGATGGTATTGATCCCTCTTCTGGCTGGTAAAGGCACCCTTTCTGTCGGAGTAACAGCTCCACAAAGGAGTTTTAAAGAGTAGATTCATCAGACATGTTTTTCAGTATAGCAGCTGGCAAAATCTGTATGTGCCTTCTCTCTCTGATGAAGGTAACTTCTGGAATTTTGGGTAAGCCACCTTATGAAGATCAAATTCCAACTCTTAGTTGGCCTGCCACCTGTTCATCTGAATCTGTAGGTCTCTCCTTGCTGCTCTTGATTCCTTCATATGTGTGAGCACACAGGTGAGCAGGACAAACACACATGTGAAGGAATCAAGAGCAGCAAGGAGAGACCTACAGATTCAGATGAACAGGTGGCAGGCCAACTAAGAGTTGGAATTTGATCTTCATAAGGTGGCTTACCCAAAATTCCAGAAGTTACCTTCATCAGAGAGAGAAGGCACATACAGATTTTGCCAGCTGCTATACTGAAAAACATGTCTGATGAATCTACTCTTTAAAACTCCTTTGTGGAGCTGTTACTCCGACAGAAAGGGTGCCTTTACCAGCCAGAAGAGGGATCAATACCATCAGTGTGGATTACCTGATTAGCCTTAAGGGGACCTCTGGATCTGTCTTGGTGTTTCTGATGACCCACCGTGAGTAGGACGCCCACCACTCGGTCTTCGTTGGATCTGATATCTGGGATGATTAACCCTACATGCGCATAATCCATGCGTTTCTGGTGAGTGCGCATTGCTATTATTTTGAGGCAGTATATACTCCGGACATGTATTCACCTTACCAGACGATACCACGGATATTGTACAGACTTTTATATACATATATATACTTTGTTTTCATTTATTTATTAATTCTTGAGCGCTGCACTGTTTCTTGTTACATTGATATACTTATATTTTAAAGGTATTGTGGTTACCTGAAGTGTTCCAGCTGCTATATATATTTGAGAGCGCTCACTACAAATTTCTTTATTACTTCTGAGTGAGCATCACATGAAGTCCAGTCAGAAGGTGTTGCGCCGCGGCGCAATCTGTCACTGGCTGTGTCCACAAGACAGATCATTGCACCGGCCCAGTGTCATGTGACCGCTGTGGCCAATCACAGCAGATCACATGACAATTGTATACAACGGATGGCTTCCTTTCATGCCATCCCTTGTATACAATTGTGTTGTTAGCTATGATTGGGCTGATGATACAGATGGGCTGTGATTGGTCAAAGCAATCACACGGTACATACAGGGCCAATCACAGCCCATCTGTATCATCAGCCCAATCATAGCTAATCACAACAACAGTCTTAATGAATAAGTTTCATTCAGTAACAATGGTTGCAAATATCAATGAAATAGATTGGTATTAGCAATCATAATGTGTAAAAAAAAAGTTCAGTGTTACTATGGTAACATTGTGTTGCTCTGGTCACAGTGTGTTGAAAATAAACATAGTAAAAAACTGCAAAAAAAATTTAAGAAAAAAGAAAAAATAATAGAAGAAATTGGAAAAAAAAATTTAAATAATCTTTTTTTTCCCCATACTGTTACCAGTCAGTGTCTCTGATCAGCGCTGCACCAGTTATATGATAACGCTGTACAGGACTGGTGACAATATGTTAAAATTGTGATTTTTTTTTTTTATTTCTTAATTTTCCAAAAATTGTAACAAAAAATTACAACTTCAAAAAGCTCACCATGCTCTTACTAAATACATTGGACTGTCTATTTTCCAAAAATGGGTAATTTTGGGTTTATTTGTACTGTCCTGGCGTTTTTGGGGCTGAAGAGATGAGATTGGTCGTCAGTACATTGATCGATCAGATATATATACCATAGTTTGTGGACTCTATAACATTCCAACAGACTAAATAATAGACACTAATTTTGGGTATTTTCACCAAAGAGATGTAGCAGAATATATTTTTACCTAAATTTATGAAGAAAGGTTCTTTATTTGCAAATTTTACAACAGAAATGAAGAAAAACGCTTTTTTTTTCAAACTTTTTTTTGGGGTTTATTTTTTTTGTTTACTTAGCAAAAAATTAAAAACTCATTGGTGATTAAATACCACCAAAAGAAAGCTCTATTGGTGTAAAAAAATTATAACATTTTTTTATGGGTACAGTGCTGCATGACCGCACAATTGTCATTCAAACTGCGACAACACTGAAAGCAGAAAATTTGCCTGGGCAGGAAGGGGCTAAAAGTGCCTGGGATTGAAGGGGTTAAGGTACTCAGACTCTGCCCTTTGACCAAAGCTTGGAGGCTTTCTTAAACATTGGTGAGGCCAACATTAATCAGGAAATCTGTAATTTGTAGTTTCCATATCACCATGTAACAGGGCAGGGATTGATATTGTATAAAAAAGAGAAAGTGGTACTTAGTGTCATTTTTCGTTTTCCTGGCGCCAGTCCATAGCGGCACACATATGGTAGTATCCCCGCCTACTCCAGTATATTGCCATGTTGGCCCCAGGAACATGGAAAATTGTATGAGATACCATAATCTTCCTTTTTTGGCAGCAATCCATGGCATCATACATGTGGTAGCATCCCCATCTACTACATGCATGCTGCCATGTTGGTGCCTGAAAAATGGTCCCGTGATTTTCTTTTCCTGGTAGCAATCCATGGCAGCATATGTGTAGTAAGTGGACCACGTGCATGCTGCCATGTTGGCATGCGTAAAATA
Source organism: Staurois parvus (assembly GCF_062004578.1). NCBI lineage: Eukaryota > Metazoa > Chordata > Amphibia > Anura > Ranidae > Staurois > Staurois parvus. Next base: position 780,638 of record NW_028319140.1, read on the forward strand.
CATTTTCTGATAATATTGGAGTGGACCCAAAGATGACTGTTGTGTAGAGTTAGTGATGAGATAGAGAAACGTGGCTCCTGGTGTCCCGGCTCTCATCTGGATTTGGGGTGTTAGCAGCCAGCATGAGGCTCACCAGAGAAGACAGAAGAGGTATTCAGTTTTTGTTTTCATGCTTCATCTTATTTTTCTTTTTCTTCTGTGTCGTCTACAAGAGGAAGGAAGGGGAGGCTGGAAAGCTCATCAGAGATGTCTAGTAAGACTTTCTTTACATCCCATGTGATATCAATGTTACAACATGACTGAACAGTCCCGTTCTGCTGGAGGCGGCTCCAACCCAAAGAGGGACTTAGAATACTTTTTTTATCTATTTCTTGTGGTGGGACTTAGTATGGAGGATTGTTTGTCTAGTTTTGGATTTTTGTTTTCTACTTTATGTGGTGGATTTCAGAGGTATTGAGTCCTGAAGTAGGAAGATGAGTTTCTAGAAATCTTTTTCCTTTTTTTTAATGCTTCATCATCTGCACAGTCCTGAAGTATGACATTCAGTACCTAGGTTGGTGTGAAGCGGAGATGGCTTGGTGGGCAAGAACTGTGGCTAGTCTGCTGGAGACCTGAGTTCGAATCCCTGAGTAAGCCTCATGTGTGATCCCGGGTGCTGTGTGGTTCCTGAACCCCTTGAGGGTGGAACAAGGTGGTGTGAAATGTTTCTGACTCACTACCCTGTCCCACCTCTAGGGGGTTCAGGTACTGTGCAGTGCCTGGGGTGTATATATATATATATAGATAGATCAATAAAAACCCTAAGTTCCTGCTTTTGGAAAGGGCTGCCCCGGTAAGACAGCCCATTGTATTTATATATGTTGCAGTGATGTCACAGACCGTGGACCGAAGAGGGGGGTGTCCACAACCTAATGTGATGCCCACACATGTTACAGGCCTGTGGGGACCTGGGACTGGAGCAGACTGGTGGGTTGTCCATGGCCTCCAAGCTTTCACACAGCGATTTGAGCATGGGGTCTGCAGGATTTGCACTCGGGTCTACGGTCCTTCCATCACTGAGTGATTCATAGCCACCCAATTCACTCAGATTTGTACTCAAGTCAATGCTGCCTCTGTCAGCGAGTGATTTATTCCGCCCATCTCACTCACAGACTTGACCTGGGGACTACGGGATTTGAACTTGAGTCAATGGCACCCTTGGTTACTGCTCTTATCCACTGAGCTACTTGCCTCTGCTCAATCACTTAGGTGTTTGTTCTGCTATTTCAGGAGCAAAAAAACTCATGAATGAAAAAAAAAATTCCAAAAGGGGAAAGAGAGATTCGAACCGGCAACTCCAAGGTCATGGCTGGGCTGCCAGCTGGCTGCTAAACCCCCAGGCCAGAGCTAAGCTGTGGTCTAGGGGGTTAGCAGCCAGCCCCTTAACATCAAGGCTGCAAAAAGACTTAGTAAAAAAATTGTGATCCCTGACTTCTACAAATTACAGTGATCTGCAGTTTACTACAAATTTTACAAGCTGTTGAACCCGGGTGAATGAAAAGTGGGATGCTGTGCTGACTCAGGGCGAGGCCTTAGTGGATACCAGGAATGGATGAGACTCATCGTTCTCAGACTCAATTGATGATGGATTCCTAATCAGAAATGTTAACGGTGTCCCATGGTGGGCTAACTCACTGATTGGCCTTGAGTAGCGGCCTTGGATCCATGGTAAGCCATCATAGTGGATACCAGGACTCAGGGGAGTGGAATGAGACTCATCGTTCTCAGACTCAATTGATCAGATTCCTAATAGTCAATGTTGATTCATGGTGGGCTAACTCACTGATTGGCCTTGAGTAGCAGCCTTGGATCCATGGTAGCCCATCATAGTGGATACCAGGACTCAGGTGAATGGAATGAGACTCATCGTTCTCAGACTCATTAAATTTATATGTCAGGGCAGCGCTTTGCTAGGGCTTTGGAAATCCAGGTTCGAATCCCTGATGCCGGAAATAATTGATTACTCGTATGCTCAGTAGATTGTATGAAGACTTTCAATGCCGCGGTCTTGCTTCTCCTATTGGGCGATGGTAGTAGACGGTCTGCAAAGCTCCAATTTTAGATGACGACGGGAAGCCTTGATGATGACATTAACACCTAATCAGTGTGAGATCTGGTTCAGGTGGTTCCTAACAAAGGATGAGTTGTAAGCGTTGTGGTGGAGTTTCTGGTTGTAACCTCATTTCCTTCAAACAGGATTCTATAAATCAGCTACTATGAGAGGATCACTGAATTCCCCCAGGAAAAATCCCATTGGTTGAGTGTTGACATCAGTCAAGCCCTTTGATATCAAATACTTTGACAATTTGATTCCAAGTCTCCAACATGAGTTGAAAAGCAGTCATCACTTGAGCCAACACTTAGAATTTATACCTGTCTATGTCAGGGGTCAGGTTTGATATGTAAAATCTATGGAGAACCTGTCCTGGAAAAAGAAAACCCTCCCTGGTTATTTCCAACTCTCATTCCATAACAGATATATTACTATTTCTCATTAGCGGGTCTACACCTGGCCATCTTATCTCACCATCCCCATTCATACAATCATTCAGTCTCTGAATCCTGAAATGGCTTTGGAGGGGACCGTATCCATGCTTATATTCCCACCCATTTGTACATCCCTTCTACATGCACTCCAGTGATGGCCCCATGGCCTTTCTTAGGGCGGGTGACAACAGTAGACCGTGTCTGTGTAATGGGTGTAGACTCCATTGGAAACCCCTGTGACAGGGTGGGAACGCAAGAGTACAACTGGTAGACAGAGAGTTGTCACCAACAACAGGAAGTGCCTGAGAAGGTCCTTCTTCGCTGTATTTAAATTTATTGCAAATAGTTTTTAAAATGTACATCTGTTGTTATAGCTTCTATGTGATTTTTGTTCAGAAAAGGGGATAGTTTTGCCCGGGGCTCTTCCTTTCCACCCTGAACCAGCAAGTAGAGTATTGTACCGCATGAAGGAAGAAAGTTTGGAGTTTAAGTGATTCTCCTTATTGACAAATTTAATCTCATTAAAGTGCAAGCTTCCAGGACCTTTCTTAAGTTCCTTCCTCCAGCAATATACAATAAAGGAAGCTTGCGCCTTTAATAATTTGTCCAATAAAAGTTCTTCCTGAAACTGCGAGCCCCCTGCACCCCGAACCAGAGCCCTCCAAGCTGCAGCCTGGTAGCTGTGTGCAGAAGGCTGGATGCCGGGCGCTCAGTGTGTCCTCTCTGCTGATAATTCAGAGATCTGGGAGCAGCGGAGCGTTCATTCATGAAGGATGATAAAATGGAAATAATGTATTTGTGGGAATTTACTTAAATCATATGTGACAAACTCGTTTCTTAGTAATGAGCATCCCCCGAGCCGCTTCCTCTGAATGGATCCACGCTCACTGGGAGCGCAGCAACAAGCCGAAGAGTAGCACGTATGAGGGCTGCCATAGCTGGCTGCCTCCTGAAAATGAGAGTTACCTGGCTGTGTGTGACCTAAAGTAGAACTCTGGGCAATATCAGACGTGACATATAATGCTTAGTCTGGCAGTAGCATCATTAACACAGCAGTTTGTGTTTTTCTCAGTCCCCCTCATATAGACTTATTACCCATTGATCCCACCAGTGGATCCATTTTTATTACCCATTTCTCCCACCATTAGATCCATTTTTATTACCCATTGATCCCACCATTAGATCCATTTTTATTACTCATTGATCCCACCAGTAGATCCATTTTTATTACCCATTGATCCCACCAGTAGATCCATTTTTATTACTCATTGATCCCGCCAGTAGATCCATTTTTATTACGCTTTGATCCTGCTAGTAGATCCATTTTTAATACCGATTGATCTCACCACTGTAAGGCCCCCTGGCAGCATTTTATGGCTTGTCCCAACCACTGTAATTGTCTAAATTGCTGGACAGCTTGGCCTGGTATAGGAAGTGCAAACATAACGTAACTTCTGGCAGGATCAGAAGGAAATATGTGTTGGGAGAGACTCAGGAAAAACAGGACAGGAGCCCTTTACGTAAAGTGTGTGTAAACCCCAGCCCCTGCGTTCGCCACATCCGCTCTCCCCAGACCCCATATTCACTATATCTCTTCCCTCTTTCTCTCTTCCTCCCTATTTCTCTCTCTCTTCCCTCTTCCCTCTTTCTCTCTCTCTATCTATATATTCAATGTACTGAAAGTGGTTGTTTCACATGTTGGTAGAGTAATTCTTCCTCTGCAGTAACTCTTCTTTTTTCATTGCAGGTAAACAATAGATTCCAAGCAGCAGCAATGTGCGGTCATTGAGTTCTTGATGAAGGAGGGGGTGCAGGCTGTCTGACATCCACAGAAAGCTACGGAATGTTTACAGAGACCGCTCCATTGATCAGAACAATGTGCTCAGATGGATGCAGAAGTTTAAATGGTGCCATCTCTATAAACATTCCGTAGCTTTCTGTGGATGTCGGACTGCCTGCACCCCCTCCTTCATCAAGAATTCAATGACCGCACATTGCTGCTGCTTGGAATCCATTATTTACCTGCAATGAAAAATAAGTTACTGTAGAGGAAGGATTAATGTACTGATGTGAAATTTGTACGACCTCTGTAAGTTAATAGAAAAAAGTTTGCCCACCTTTGTATTACTCTCGGCACAGAGCTGGAATACTATGTCCAGGTCAGCAAGTTCGAAAGCATTACAGCCACAGAATCAGTATGACAAGCAGAAATCGGTCATCCTGAAAAATTTTGGTTTTGCAATGGCAGCCTCCATTTTTTTTCCTATGACAGATGGTGACATGATCAGATCTGTATGAACAGGCTCCTGAGGTATCCACTGTGCCCAGCCAAAAAAACAGATCAGATCCTTATTTCCTACTGGGCCCAATGGAAAGGGCATAAATAAATCATGAAGGTGCTCGATCCTATATATTAAAACACACCGTGTATGGAGCCATGACTTTGTATGCAAATGCGGGGGAGGAGACACGTTTATACCGCTGTCATTTTCCTTTCTTTTTTTTTTTATATTAACAACACACCAAGTTTTACAATCCACTGACCCAACCTTTGTCCATCCCAACAGGTGGATAAAAAGAGAAATCGAACACACAGATACCAACAAAAGAATTTATTGAAAAGACATAGCTTGGGTTACATGGATGTATTGGAAGCGAATGTTCTGGTGAGTGCATTCAACATTGTGGTAAATCAGTTACAACATTCCTCACCGTAAACCATGACATGTCCCATCCCGAAGCTCCATCTGCAGAGCTGGTCTTAACAAAACAATGTAAACGGATTACGCCGTGTACTGGAATGGATGCTGGGCGCAGGTTCACCGTGCGGAAACCTTCCCATGGGGGACTCAGTTCCTGAACTCCACCCAACGCGGCCATTACTGAACTGTGATAGCAGTTGTGGACAGCCAGACCCTTCAAGGAGAATAATATGGCTGAGCCAGTTCTAGGGACAAGTTCAGGAGTAGGCAAACTTTAGCACTCCAACTGATGTGGAACTACATGTCCCATGAAGAACTGCAAGACTCTGACCACCACAGACATGGCTCCCAGAGGTAGAGGCATGATGGGAATTGTAGTTTCACCACAGCTGGAGGGCCCAGGCAGCCAACCCCTGGACTATATAAGGAAATGAGCAAAATGGATCCACAACTTTAAAAAGAATCACAAAATCTTCATTGTGGGAGCACCAAAGGCTGGAAATATCACACGTCATGACTTCCAGCTGCTATGATTAATGAATCTTCCATTTCTCAGCTCATCGGGGTACTTGCATGCACTTTTGCAAAATAACCGCAATTCTTCAGAAAATGTCCAACTGATCCACACATTCACAGATCCATTTTCTCATCTCTAGCAATGTTACTGGATTCAAATGATAAATAATACCATTACCCTAATAATACCATTCATGCAAAAGTCACAGATAAGACCCACAGTGTTTCTACAAATCGGCTTCTGTTTGTTGCTTTTCACAGAGTGAATGTAACATTCCCTAACATTCAATTCAGAAAATATCAATAGAGAAAGCAGCCTAGAACATTCGACCAGAAGAGGAAATAATAGGAGGGAGATCTCTGCTCTGTGTACTAAGTGTATGCAGATTCCTGAGCTCACCAAAGACAATGTGATGAATCAGCTACTGCAGAGACTGAACTGATACACAGAATGGATACAATGTTGTAGAGAATGAACTGATATACAGAATGGATACAATGTTGTAGAGAGCGAACGGATACACAGAATGGATACAATGTTGTAGAGAGCGAATGGATACACAGAATGGATACAATGTTGTAGAGAATGAACTGATACACAGAATGGATACAATGTTGCAGAGATTGAACTGATATACAGAATGGATGTTGCAGAGAGTGATCTGATATACAGAAGGGATACAATGTTGCAAAGATGGAACTCTCTTCTTACATTAGGTGATCTATTGCTCATTGGTAAAGGTTTCAAACTGGTAAACATATCAAACAACAGAAATCACTCTCTGCAACATTGTATCCATTCTGTATATCAGATCACTCTCTGCTACATTGTATCCGTTCTGTATATCAGATCACTCTCTGCTACATTGTATCCGTTTTGTGGATCAGATCGCTTTCTGCAACATTGTATCTGTTCTGTAGATCAGATTACTCTCTGCAACATTGTATCCGTTCTGTATATCAGATCACTCTGCAACATTGTATCCATTTGGTATATCAGATCACTCTCTGCTACATTGTATCCGTTTTGTGGATCAGATCGCTCTCTGCAACATTGTATCCGTGCTGTATTCGAGTTGACTGTCTTCTATGGTGGATTTCATTATTGTCTGCAGTGACAAGCTCTGGACTCTCCATACACTTTGTACACAGAGCACAGGTCTCCCTCGTCTTATTCCCTCTTCTGGTCAAATGTTCTTAATTTAGAATTCAAGCCTAAATCTAACTAGCCTTTAAAATGAACCCCCCACCCCCCTTCCTAACACCTATGGTGAACGACCCAGGTAAAAAAAGAAGTATATACTTACCTGTTCTCAGCCCCCTCTAATCACATGATCCTTTGTATCAGCCAACTGCAGGGGAGAGGAGAGAGCACTCAATGGCTGGTGAAGCCTGAAGCTGTGTCATCTGACATAGGCTTCAATGGCCCATCCATTGTCAACACTCCTCCCCTCTCCCCTACAGCCACCAGTGGCTGACACAGGCGAGCCAGAAAATGTGACTGTATCGGAGCGGCCAGAAAATAGGTAGGTATATACCTCCTTCTTACACAGGCTAGTCAGCATGGGTGTTAGGAAACGGGAAGGAGAATTTTTTAAGCCTAGTTAGGTTTATGGTAAAATTCTACTTGCGAGCCAATATTAGGAAATGTTCCTTTCACTGGATCAGAAATGGACATTTCATGCGTATCACAAACATCGCGAGTATTGTCTGTGACTTCTGTGCAAATGATGGAAAATTTGTACAGCAATATTTTTTTTAATAATAGCTAATCCATGGGATTTCCACTATGAAATGGAAAGGTAAGGTATATTGACGACATTCTTTATGTTTAGCCTCCCACAGTGACACCATATCCCGCGTCCCATATAACAGTACACAGCTTTGGGGGTGAAGAGCAATGGGAAGAAAACAAAAACAATATTTTGCACTCTGCTCTTTTTTTTCACAGTCAAAATAAGAAAAAAGTTACTACGCTAACAGAACAAACTTCTCCTTTGCTTTCATTTAAACACCCAAAACTACAGATGCAGAACAGGTTGTTATTTGGTGCTCCAGACCAGCCCCTCCGAACAGTCGCTGTATGCATAGTACCATCATAAATCAACAGGATACAAAGAGAGAACAGAAATCGCTATAAACTCCCCGCAGACGGTTCTGTCCATACAGTGATAACACACAGAGTATACCATACGTCGCTGTAGTTTGCTTTTATTCGCTTAATGCAGTAAAACTAGTTTGGTTCATAACTTGTATTAGTGGATTCTCACGATTGTAGCGCCGGACGGATTATGAAGGCCCAACATGCATTACAAAAGGTTAATAATCAACAGCTCTGGCCGCGATAAATGGTAACCTAGTCCAATACATTGATAATCCTACTAGCTGTACATTGTACCTCGGATCACTGTATACGGCAGCCTGTACATTTTATTATGGATATATGTCAAGTGGATCCCAAATGATCTTCAACCGAACGTCCACAACACTAGACGACCCGGGAAGGAGATCTAAGCGCCATAGTTTACCAATAGGTTGCTGAAATTCCAAGAGCGAATACTTGAGTTATGGCTAATACCATGGCTGGAATTGTGGCATCGATAGAATTCTGGAGAGTTCACAACATTTGGACAAATACTTTTAATGAATGTCGAATATATTATCCCTAGATCAGGGGTCTCCAAACTTTTCTGTACAAAAACTCATGGACCAAAAAAACATCCTCTTCAGTCTACATGAGCATCCTCCCTTATATCAGGGTGCCTATCAGAGTCCCCCTTACGTCAGTGCCCTCATCAGAGTCCCCTTCAGCATCCCCATTAACATCAAAGTCCCCCTTACATCAGGGTGCCTATCAGAGTCCCCCTTACGTCAGTGCCCTCATCAGGGTCCCCTTCAGCATCCCCATTAACATCAGAGTCCCCCTTACATCAGTGTCCTCATCAGGGTCTCCTTCAGCATCCCCCTTACATCAGTGTCCTCATCAGGGTCCCCTTCAGCATCCCCATTAACATCAGAGTCCCCCTTACATCAGTGTCCTCATCAGGGTCTCCTTCAGCATCCCCCTTACATCAGTGTCCTCATCAGGGTCTCTTTCAAAATCCCCATTAACATCTGAGTCCCCCTTACGTCAGTGCCCTCATCAGGGTCCCCTTCAGCATCCCCATTAACATCAGAGTCCCCCTTACATCAGTGTCCTCATCAGGGTCTCCTTCAGCATCCCCCTTACATCAGTGTCCTCATCAGGGTCTCTTTCAAAATCCCCATTAACATCTGAGTCCCCCTTACATCAGTGTCCTCATCAGGGTCCCCTTCAGCATCCCCATTAAGATCAGAGTCCCCCTCTACATCCTTGTCCTCATCAGAGTCCCAATTAGAGATCCCTGTTACATGATGGGGGGGGGGGGATTGAAGCGGAGACCATAGGCAGCCTCTGCTGACCTTAAAGTGGTTGTAAACCCTTCCATATCTCCAGTGAAGTGACCAGCCTCAGGTGACATGCAGAGATGAAACAAATCCTCCGACACAAGTTGTACCTGTATATCTGCAGTATTCTCTTCATCTGTTCAAAGTGCTGAATGTACAAAGCTTGTCTGAGCTGCAAGGAAAAAAAGAGGGCAGAGAGCTGAAGTCACACTCTGTAGAGCTCAGTGAGGAGAGCTCTGAGAGCTGATTGGAGGAAAGGGACCCCCCCCAAACCTCCAAATAGCTCACAGGAACAGAGACAGAGCTGAGGTTGTCAGCCTGGTGAAGGTCCCTCTCCTGCATCTGAGGCAGCAGACTGAAATGACACTTATTCTTCTGGACTGAGACAAGTACACACTATAGAGGGATGTGCTTTGTTCATATTTCATATCCGAGGTTCACAACCACTTTAATGCATTCTCTGCTTTAAGGTAAAAACCGCCACTATTTCCCTCCCCCAAACTTACCTGAGCCTGTCAGGGATCCAGCGCTGTGTCCAGCTGCAGTCCTCTCTCCCCCTTCTTTCTCTTCTCACATGGACTCACAAAAGAGGAGTAGCCATTGGCTCCTGCAGCTGTCAATCAAATGGTGTAAAGAAGGACAGGAGGCAGGGCAGAGCAGCAAGGCTCCATAGATACATACACGTGCAAGCGGCTTGCTATGGAGGCACATGAAAAAGAGGAGGTGGGGGACCTCAAAAGAGGTGGACCGGGGCTCCTCTGTGCAAATCCATTACACAGAACAGGTAAGTATGACATGTTTAGACTTTACAATCGCTCTGATGCCTAACCTTTGCACATGAACAATATGCCACTGTCCGTAGCTGTGGGCTGGAAGCGGCCCCTGGGCCGTAGTTTGGAGACCCCTGCCCTAGTTCAGTTCCTCAGTAACCAGTTTACTGTGAAGAAAATGGCTGTGGGTTTCTATACAACTTTGTGGAAGAGTCTCGGCTCATGATAAGACGGACTCATACATACTGAATATTCAGAATTGCAAAACACTGCAGAGGTTTCACACATTTGCAAAAGGCGTCCTTGAAAAACAGTTTGATTTTTCTTTATTACTATATATTATTTTTCCTATATATAAATATACTTTTCTGAGTCTTTATATCGTGTTTGAGCTTCATGAGTTTTGGAAAAAAAAATAAAAAAAGATGTCAGTTGGCAGAACTGGACACAACAAAACTGCCATTGCTCATCCATATCAGCTTACTGCCTGCTATAAAGGTCCTATTGGCAGGACGTCTGGCAGAGGATGCCCATTGGTTCCTCAAGAGCTGGCAGTGTCCAGATGACCTGCATGGAGCAGATACATCAAATGTGGCACAAACACTTCAATATTTGTTTAGGTTGGCCGACTGGTAGAAACTGAAAAAGGTTTCTAATAAAACAAAACTCTCGAGGGACTACGAATAATGGTTTAATGAAAGGGAAGGAGAAAAACTAGGTGTGAAGTCCACCATATGGCGCGATGGGTTAGAACTGCATCTCCAAGCAATGCTTGCTAAGAAATTTAATTTTTGGCACAAATCTCAACACAACTTTCAGTTTTTACTGCAAAAAGATTGAAAATCAAAAAGATTGAAAATCAAAAAAACAAAAACTATATCTCAACTTTTTTTTTCTCCTATGGAATACAGGCGGAGTTCCCATGAAAATCAACATGCAAAAAGCCAAACCGCAGACCTTTCAGCATGCACCAGTTCATCGCATGCACTCGCCGACGACATGCAACCGGAAGAAAACAAACATCGGAATTTTACAGACATGGAACAAGGCGAAAATGGGGGGAAAAAAAGCTGTCAACGGGTGCCAACGTTTTGAGGTGAGGAATACCTTTTTACAAATATAATAGATTTCATAGTACATTCTGAAAACAGGATGGGGGGGGGGGTTGTTTTTCAAGTGAGGACAAAGAAAATGGTTATAATGGAGACTCCTGCATCATGATTGAGAGTGGGGGGGAGGGGGGGGTTGGCGCGTTTAGAGTAAGTATAGAAAATACATAGACCCTATTCCACAGACGATATGAAAAATAAAAATGCAATGAGCATTAGCCTAAAAACTAACAAAGTTAAACGCCCAAAAATGAGCAAAAAGAAAAAAAAAAAAAAGAAAACCTTCACAAATATAGCATGATTCTTTTTTTTTTTTTTTTTTTTTTTTATAAAAATTTCTCATTAATACTCTTAATGGAGATTCAGCTAAATTTATCACAGAATCAATTAAGAATACATTATATAAACATGCAAAAAAATCATTGCATGACGCATATGCCCAAAAAAACAAAAAAAAAAAACCAAAAACAAAATGACCGTCAAGCAGAACCCATCTCTTAAATCCGTTTGGATTCCATTGTTCTGTAAGGTGATTATTTATTAAGGTTTGATTAATAAGACTTTCCTGGAGAGCCCTTGCCCATTGCTAGAAAGGCATGTTATGGCATTCTGAGTCAAGAACGCTCTATGGAGTACCTTCATATAACATATGCCAAACTACTGCCATCACACGTCATTGAAAAAAAAAAAACGTCGTCGATGTGTTGCGGATTCTAGAGGCAACTTCTAGAATCTACAACTGCTGCTGTACTTACTGTTGGCTTTGTATCGAAAATGTGTGTTCTACATGGCAACAAGCAGTTTGGCCTGTCTAGGAACCTTTGATGGGTTCCAGACTGAGTTCAGAGCGTTACTACGTACCGTTAACTCTGGATCTCATATGGCAATATAGATGTAAGATAGGACTGGTGTCCTCGGGGAAACAACCTACTGACCCGTAAAGTAGGAAGACCATGACCATTTTTTTTTCGTTTTGTTTTTTTTTGGTCTTATTCAACATTTCTTTCCTTCTTCTAGCCGAACGTGATATTCTTAATATAGTGTTATGTCCGCTAGTTACGGAGCCGCGAGGACTGTGCTCATTGAGTTTTAGCGCATGAAGAGGCATGGTCCAGCGTTTCTCACTGAGCAGCCTCCACCATTGAATAAGAAAACAAGATTTTTGTTTAACCCTTCAAGAAACCATATTAACCCTAGAATTTACAGGTGCCTATTTTTGTGTCATAGTAAAAGCTGTGACCTGAAAAATTGTAGGGTTAAGACTTCATGTCCCCCGGAAGGTCCTAATCAGAGTCTGTGTGATCAAGCTACACTCTGCAGGCTGGGATGTACAAACTGTGGATTGATGTAGGAGAAGCCTTCAAAGTCGGCTTGATCGATGTTGGCGATGACCAGCTGGTCAGGGGGTGTCAGCATGGGTTGTCCCCTTGTGAAGAATTTGTCAAAGTTTTCGGCTCCTTTGCCACACTGCATGAGAGAAAAAAAAATAAGTTAGAAATGCAGCAATGTCTCCTACAAGTCAGGTTCAACAGGAGGCAGGTTGCAGGTTTAACCCTTCCCTTTTTTTTTTTTTTAATACATTTAAAAAAATAATTTTAGGCCTGAAGGTTGCATAAAACTCCAAAACATTCATTTTCTGAAAGACACCCTAGAGAATAAAATAGTGGCAGCTTCAATTTTATGTCACATGATTTAACCGCATAGCTCTAGGACAGTGGTCGGCAAGCCGCGGCTCGCGAGCCACATGCGGCTCTTTACCCAGTCTAATGCGGCTCTTCTGTGTGCCGGGCGCCTGCTCCCCTCCCTCCTCTCGGTCGGCCGCTCCCCTGCCTCCTCTCGGTTGGCAGCCCCAAAAGTCCGCGCGGACCTTTTAATCCAGCCTGCGGATGTGGCTGTCAGGATGTGTGTAGGCGGGGCAGCGTGCCGAACGTGAGGGGAGGGGAGCTAGGCTCCTCTCACAGTCCGCCCTGAAGACCCGAACGGCGCGGGAAGACAGCGAGAGGAACGCAAAAGGTAAGTGAATTGACACGGGGGACTTGGCTTACTAGAAGGGGGGGGGGAATAGTACTGTGGGGGATGAAATACTATATGAGGGATGAATTACTTTATGAGGGATGAAATACTATATGGGGGGATGAAATACTATATGGGGGGATGAAATACTATATGAGGGATGAAATACTATATGAGGGATGAATTACTATATGAGGGATGAATTACTATATGAGGGATGAATTACTATATGAGGGATGAAATACTATATGGGGGGATGAAATACTATATGGGGGGATGAATTACTATATGAGGGATGAAATACTATATGGGGGGATGAAATACTATATGAGGGATGAAATACTATATGGGGGATGAATTACTATATGAGGGATGAATTACTATATGGGGGGATGAAATACTATATGAGGGATGAAATACTATATGAGGGATGAATTACTATATGAGGGATGAAATACTATATGAGGGGATGAAATACTATATGGGGGGATGAAATACTATATGGGGGATGAAATACTATATGAGGGATGAAATACTATATGAGGGATGAAATACTATATGAGGGATGAATTACTATATGAGGGATGAAATACTATATGAGGGATGAAATACTATATGGGGGGATGAAATACTATATGGGGGGATGAAATACTATATGGGGGGATGAAATACTATATGAGGGATGAATTACTATATGAGGGATGAAATACTATATGGGGGGATGAAATACTATATGGGGGGATGAAATACTATATGAGGGATGAATTACTATATGAGGGATGAAATACTATATGGGGGGATGAAATACTATATGAGGGATGAATTACTATATGAGGGATGAAATACTATATGGGGGGATGAAATACTATATGAGGGATGAAATACTATATGGGGGGATGAAATACTATATGAGGGATGAAATACTATATGGGGGGATGAAATACTATATGAGGGATGAAATACTATATGAGGGATGAAATACTATATGAGGGATGAATTACTATATGGGGGATGAAATACTATATGGGGGATGAAATACTATACGGGGGATGAAATACTATACGAGGGATGAAATACTATACGGGGGATGAATTGCTATGGGGGATGAATTACTATATGGGGGATGAATTACTATATGGGGGATGAATTACTATATGGGGGATGAATTACTATGGGGGATGAATTACTATGGGGGATGAATTACACTATGGGGGATGAATTACTATATGGGGGATGAATTACTATGGGGGATGAATTACTATATGGGAGATGTATTTTCAGTTTTAAAAATGTGGCTCTCAAAATAAATTTCAATCATGGTTTTGGCGAGATTTGGCTCAGTTGAAAAAAAAGGTTGCCCACCACTGCTCTAGGAAACACAAAATTTCAGGAAAAAATACACTAAAGTTAATTTTAGGGCACAGAAAATGCAATAAATTACCCAATGTTGTTTTTTTTTTTTGTAAAATATAAAACTTGAGGTTGCACGAGTAAACAGATACCGAACATGTCAAACCTTAAATTTGCACGTGCCTGTAATATGGCACCAAGCTTCATTAGCCTGTATTTTCTATTGGCGACGCTTTAAAAGCCCCTTCTAGGTCATCTGTTTAGTGTTACAGAGGAGGTCTGGTGGGAGAAATATTGCTTTCACTGCAGTGTGGTGATGTATACCGTGTATTTATGATTTCATGTGTAGATGACCGCGACGCATGCATTTACATTTGTTCTTACATATATGTGGCCTAAAAAATTTTGGGAGAGGGGGGATATTATTTTTTCACTTAACAGATTTTTTTTAATCACAAAGGGACACAAAGTCCCCTAGGTGATGATTTTTTTTGGTGGCAGGTTCTCTTTAATGAGACCCGGGATCTAAAAGACCCTGCATGTCTCCCCTGTGCTCCACTGAACCTAATGCAGTGTAGATCGCACTGCATTACATTCTTTCCTGCCCGTACTGGCAAAGGAAACTGGCAGGGGGCACCCCTCACGGTCATGTTTAAAATGGAGAAAGTGGAAGAAGGCGGCTGTGTTCCGTCAGCGGGCAAAGTGATGGCAACAGTCTTCTGGGATTCTGAGATTGGCTGTCAGTTATAACTGATCTGCTTGACTGTGAAAATGACCGCCACCTATGGTGACCCCCAAGCTCTTCTGTTCCTCTCAAGAATCCAGGACTGTGGCAAGCAGCCTGTATTAATTCCCACAGAGAAGGAAGCTTGAAGTGTTCCATCAGCGGGCAAAGCAGGGGCGTATTTACCACAAGGCTTTTGCCTAGGGTGGCATTTTTAAGGGGGGCAGCACTGCACCCCAGAAGAAGGGATGGAAGAAGGGGCACACGCAGCATGGGGACCAGGTGGGATCCGAAAGAGGATGTGGGCTGCTTAATGGTGTATGCAGAGCCCGATTCTCATTCCCGGGGATGTCCTGAGCTGTGAAGGTGAGTGTCTTCTCTCTCTTGCCGGGGTGGGGGGCTGGCCAGTGTATGGGGGGGCGGTGGTAGTGGAAGGCTCTCTCGGGTGGGGGTGGGTCTGGGGTATTGGTCAATGTCAGGCTCTCTTCGTGAGGGGGGGAGGTGTTGGTCAGTATCTCTCCATTGGGGGCTGATTTTTATGTTGCCTAGGGCAGCACGAAACCTAAATACACCACTGGGGCAAAGTAATGGCAAAGTCTTCTGCAAACCCTTGGAATCCCAGTAGGCTGTTGTTGCCATCACTTTGCAAACAGTTGGCACTCCCCTGTAGTCAAATGCAGAAAGTGGAAGAAGGCGGCGCAAAGAGCGCATGAAACCTGCTTAGCGTGCATGCTCCATTTCCATCTGGAAGAGTGGCTTGGTGATAAGAGTTTCATGTCTTTGTGGTCACTCCTTCCATGTTGGGCCGTGAACATTTCAGACTACCCACGTATAATGATTCTGGTACCAACCACGTGCCATCAGGACATTTATATACTGTACATATGTTGGACGGGAAGCGGTTAATATACAGTCGGATGTAGGGGGCAAGGCCAAGGACCATGCGCTATAACAAACGTTGGTTGACCACAGACTGGGGAAGATTCTCAGACAATACAGAGAATGTTTTGTATCTTGTGCTGATCTTTGAGCGCACACATCACCCTCATCTTCCTTCATACCAGGGAGGATCTATGTCCTGCTTGTCATGTCTGTTCTTTCCAGACAACGTCTTAAAATACCTCCATATAGGAGGGGAGCTCCCCCTGTACCCGGGGGTGGAGGGGGCCACACAATGCCGAGTCTGATGACAAAGCAAGGACAATACAGGCGACTCCGACTCGTCTCTTTTCTATGTCTTCTCACAATGAGACGAGAAGGTATTTTCGGTGAACATTCTCAGAAATTAGAGCAGAATGTACAAGTGTACACCCCGTTCCTCAGAACAAACTATGTTTTTACTCTTCTATGAATTGTTTGAAACGTTTACTCCCATAAACCGTGAACGGCGCTCCGAGGACACAAAGCGCTCAGACGAAGACTCTTTGTAGTGATCACACAAGGACACAATGTCACCGCTTCTCAGCTTTGAACAGCAACACACAAACCAAGGTCAGCTTGTTGTGCCGGAAACCGCCGGCTGTGGCAATTTATGGCATGTTAGCAGTAACTGTGTTTTAGAATCGGAGGATTTGGCCTTTTAAGGTACTTTCAAGATGCTGCATATGTTGCCTGGGGCATAAAAACCCATTCAGCCCATGGACACATCTATCCGTACGTTCTCTCATTAAAAAAGTGAAAAGCATAAACAAATACGGGCTGATCTGCCGAAAATCCAGGTCTCAATTCACTAAAGAATATCGCACATTTTAAATGCGCATGTATGCAATTCTATCCAGATAACCAGTCAGGCATGCAGATCCGTAAAGCACATAGGTCATCCCTCTCAAATAATGACATCAGCCTTGGGTGCAGTGATATACCTCCAGGTCCAGAGAGCCCTCTTGCCCAAAGTGATAGGTAGATAGAGATCCCTCTCCTGGTTCCAGGTACCCCAGGAATTGGCTGATGCAAATCTGGAACCCTCCTGCCTGTACGCCCTGAATACTGAGCTGTGCACACGCAGCCCAATGTACGATTTTCGGGAATGCCGTCAGCAATGAACTCCTGCACGTGGCGTAATTTCGGCCAGGCCAATGAAAATGGCCAAAGATCAGGACCCAGAAGCTGAAGATGACAGCAGCCAATGAGGAGCCCTGTGACACTGCAGCGCTGCACTATATATATATACTACTCTTGTTATGAGGTCCAGTGATTCCTTGGAGTGTTCCAGCAGCTGATTTTTGAGCGCTCGCTTTACTTTTATTCCACTAAAGAATATCGCATGAGATAACTGGATCACGTGACATTTTTTTCCAGCTATCTTATGTGATATTCAGAATGTCAGTTCACTGACAATCCTGCAGTATTTACCGCAGTAGTAAAACACACAGAACATACTGCGTAAGCTGACTGTGACGTCCAATCACTAAGCTACAGAAATTAAAAAACTGCATTTGTTGAAAAAGTCGTGGTCTAGCTGCGCGTTATTCAAGGAATATATACGGTTAGCACTGGTCGTTATGGAGCTGGCACCCGCCGGCATCCTTAACAACCAGTAAATAGCTTGTTGTTAATTAGCGGGCAGCCACCGGCTTCCTTAGCAACCAGTAAATATCATGGTTGTTAAGGAGCGGCCAGCCACAGCATCCTTAACAACCACGATCCCCACTGACAGCAGAATGTAAACAAAAAGAAATACCAGCAGTAAAAAAAAAAACAGTGTGAGGGCCCTCCAATCTATACCAGCCCCATATCTCAGCATGCCACCCAGCAGGCCAGGAAAAAACAAGTGAGTACCCCCCACCCCCTCCTAAACCATACCAGCCCACATGCCCTCAACATGGTGGGGTGTGCTTTTGGGGAAGGGGGAGACCCCCACCCAATCACCTTGTCCTCATGTTGATGAGGACAAGGGCCTCTTTTCCACATCCCTGGGCAGTGGTTGTGGGGGTCTGCAGGCAGGGGAAAGAGGAGTATCAGAATCTGGAAGCCCCCTTTAACAAGGGGGCCACCAAATCCCGGCCCCCTCCCCCCCGTGTGAATGAGTATGGGGTACATAGTTCTCATGTTGATGAGGACAAGGGCCTCTTCCTCACAACCTTGGGCTGAGTTTATAAATATATTTTATTTTTCTGTATATATGTAAATGTTTTTATTATGTTGTTTGTAACATTTACACCAACACGATGGCACGGTAAGGCCTATTCTCCCACAGCAGATACTGAGCAGAGTTCGGGGGAGATTATGGGTGACACCTATTCTTCCATGTCATATACCAAGCACAGAGCGAGTTCCATTATATGGAAATGATGACACGGTGACACCAATTCCCCTCAGCATAGTACAGGGGGTCACAGCTACACCACGACTCCTATTCTTCCATCATACACAATGACTCCACCTTGGTGACACCAATCTCCAGCATAGTACAGAGGCGAATATGTCGATGTGATGACACCTATCCTCCCATGTGAAACACCGATCACCATACAGGGGGGATTGTGCCGACGTGATGACACCTATCCCTCCCATGCTGACTCCACGCACTTTCTGTCCCGTCTCCCCACACGCCAGCTCTTCATACCTCTATATAAAGAAGAGGTGTCATCACACATCCCAGCGTGAGAGATGAGCCGGATGTCTCGGCAGTTCTGCGATAAACACGCGGGCCACGTCTTATATTAGTCACATACGGGAGGAGCTCAGCGACCGTGAGAGGGAGAAGTCTGAACAACTACACATCCTCAAATTATATGTACAATATAAAATATGGGAGCTGCAAGGTTTATTCTGATACCTTCTAAAGATCTCTATGGAATGAGAAAAAAACAACTGAAAGTGTTCCTAAACCCTGGACCCCGCATTCACTGTATCCGCTCTCCCCGGACCCCGCATTCACTGTATCCGCTTCCCCCGGACCCCGCATTCACTATATCCGCTCTCCCCGGACCCCGCATTCACTATATTCCCTCTCCCCGGACCCCGCATTCACTGTATCCGCTCTCCCCGGACCCCGCATTCATGTATCCGCTCCCCCCGGACCCCGCATTCACTATATCCGCTCTCCCCGGACCCCGCATTCACTATATTCCCTCTCCCCGGACCCCGCATTCATGTATCCGCTCTCCCCGGACCCCGCATTCATGTATCCGCTCCCCCCGGACCCCGCATTCACTATATCCGCCCTCCCCGGACCCTGCATTCACTACATCCCCTCTCCCCGGACCCCGCATTCACTACATCCCCTCTCCCTCCCCGGACCCCGCGTTCACTACATCCGCTCTCACCATATCCGCTCTCCCCGGACCCTGGTTCGCCGTATCCGCTCTCCCCGGACCCCGCATTCACTGTATCCGCTCTCCCCGAACCCCGCATTCACTGTATCCGCTCCCGCCGGACCCCGCATTCACTGTATCCGCTCTACCCGGACCCCGCATTCACTACATCCGCTCTCCCCGGACCCCGCCATTCACTACATCCGCTCTCCCCGGACCCCGCCATTCACTACATCCGCTCTCCCCGGACCCCACGTTCACTACATCCGCTCTCACCGGACTCGCGTTCGCCGTATCCGCTCTCCCCGGACCCCGCGTTCGCCGTATCCGCTCTCCCCGGACCCCGCGTTCGCCGTATCCGCTCCCCCCGGACCCCGCATTCACTACATCCGCTCTCCCCGGACCCCGCATTCACTGTATCCGCTCTCCCCGGACCCCGCATTCACTGTATCCGCTCTCCCCGGACCCCGCATTCACTATATCCGCTCTCCCCGGACCCCGCATTCACTGTATCCGCTCTCCCCGGACCCCGCATTCACTATATCCGCTCTCCCCAGACCCCGCATTCACTATATCCGCTCTCCCCGGACCCCGCATTCACTATATCCGCTCTCCCCGGGCCCCGCATTCACTATATCTGCTCTCTTCGGACCCCGCATTCACTATATCCGCTCTCCCCGGACCCTGCATTCACTATATCCACTCTCCCACAGTACACAGAACATGGAAATGCAATTATTTCAGTAAATATAAACTGCTAAATACCATTTCTCATCAGCAGTATATAGCAGTCTTGTGACTTCTATCAGTGTCCAGCAGAGCACTGGTTAAACTTGCAGGAGGTTGTCCTATGAGGGTGCATAACCCCTGACCCTCTGTCTGGAGAGCACTGATTGGCCATGTCCCACTCCTGATTGGCTCACTGGCTGTAACTGACAGCACATTGCTGGATTGGGATGGGCCTCAGGTAAGTATTAGGGGGGAGGGGGTGGGGGCTGGCACACACAGACGGGTGTTTACCTGGTTTTGGGGCTCACAAGGCACTCTAGCAGAAAAGGGGAAAGGCTGACATTTTTGTAAGGCTGACATGGCCATGGGCATAATCCAGCCACCATTTTGTTGTAGCCCTAGAAGAGCCCCCTTTAATGTATAGCTCTTTGTGTGTCAGCTGTGCGGTTCAGGCTGTGAATGGAGGATGAGAATAAAGTGTGTGAGAGATAAGTCATCGGCTCGGAGTTGGCACGGAGCAGACAGAAGCTCCAGAGGATGGCAATTGTTCTCGCTCTGATGAGACGGTACGGGTAGGAGACGACTAATATCAGGTAGACAGGTGATGACAGAGAGATGGGGCTCAGCCAAACGTATGACACCTTCCCCTCCAGCAGAAGAGAACATTGTGATGGGAACGCTCCGTGTACCCGCCAATGACGAGACGTGCGGCTCATCTCTGAGCAGGATTCAGCATGAATCTCTTCCTTCTCAGGTAAGAGGCGGGAAGGAGAGATAAAAGGTCTCTCTTCTAATGTACAGAGAATGGAGGAGGACATGCTGGGTGTGATATGTGACAGAGAGGATATGGAATTTAGGACAGACACATCCTGGTCTTGGCTCACTTTGTATGGTGACCACGATTATTCAATGTACCTTCTCTAACCTCCCCCACCGCCTTCTCTTCTGATATTCTGCAGATTTTGAGCAGGCGTAGTGGAGGCCAAATTCTCTTAGAAAGCTGACATTACTGGCCAACCATCAGAAGGGCCATTCACCACGTGAGGGGTCCACTGACCACCACCATGGAGCTATGGCCTTGCTGGGCCAGAATCCCACCTGCTAGCAATGAAGTGACATCTCACTGGTCCATCCAATGAGGGAGCGAATCCATTGGAAATGTTTATCGGTCTACTATTGTTCCTGTCACTGCCAAGCTGTTGGAATTTCCCGTCTGGCACCCTCATAGCGTCACCAGAGAAA
This sequence comes from Staurois parvus, assembly GCF_062004578.1. Lineage (NCBI taxonomy): Eukaryota > Metazoa > Chordata > Amphibia > Anura > Ranidae > Staurois > Staurois parvus. Next base: position 802,001 of record NW_028319140.1, read on the forward strand.
GCTAGTTTTTCCTACACAGGTCCAGGACAAAACCGATTTCTGGACTGCACCAGCGATAATCTCTGGGAAGGTGAACCTGCCCCACCCACCCCGCCTCAGGGTATTTGAGGATCTGCTTCTCACTCACCATTTTGGGTTTGAATGGTGGCTGGATTTCTCCGCCTTCCAGCTTCTCCCAGTCGATCCTCCTAAAGAAGGCGTGCTCCCGAATGTCCCTCTCCCCCTCCGGCCCGCAGCCCAGCCGCTTCACCGGGTGTTTCGTCATCAGCTGTAAAACAAAGAAGAACGCTTAGACTCGGTTCACACTACCGCGGTTTTACCCAGTTTGCAGCACGATTATTATATCGGTGACTTTGATGTGATTTTGGTTGTGTTTTGGATGTAGATTGCATATTCTATGGGGCCAAGATGCACCAAAGCAGCACAAATCACATCATAGATGTGCTGCATTGATGAGAGCAGGCACTATTGGAAGCAACGTGATTGCCATTGTCCTGCAAGTCACATCTGAATCCGGAGCCCTAAAGCCGTGGTGCCCCAGGGTCTCATGCAGCCCGCCCTCTGGTATAGGACGTGCGGCCCTCGGACCCCTGCAGTCTGCAGTGCACAGGTGTTCAACCTTTGGAAGAGTGAGGGCCACTTGCGTGATTTGGTAACCAGTCCGGGCCACAATGAAATAAAACAGTTCAGAACTTTGAATTTTTCATTTTGAACAGCATATTGAACATTTTCCTCCTAAAGCCGCTAAAGTCCGGTGGGAGAGGAGGAGAAGCCGGCTTTCAGCCGTTGCAGGAAGAAATTGGAGGAGATGGGTTCCTGCATATGCCGCCCCCACTGCCCCTCCTGGCCAAGTGTAAGACAGAATGTGACAGGAAGGCTCTGAAGCACGGGCCGGGGTCACTATTGCAACCCCTCACGCTCCTGGGCACCTGCGGCTTAGCTGCCCCTTTCCCATTGACTGCTATTATATCTTGTGGGTGTGGGGCAGTTTCTGAAAGAGCACCAAACCGGCAAGATATAATAGAAGTGTGCTATCCTGGCTTGAAGTCGAGGGCCACAGGTTGTGCACCCCTGCTGTAGTGGATACATTGATTAGGGTAATAGTATTGTATCCTGTCCTCACTCTCTGACCCTCATTTCCTCTATTAGTCTGCAGTCTCTTGACAGTCTTCTTTATGTGTGGCCCTTTGGTATATGATGTGTGGCCCTCAGCCATCAGCAGTCTGTAGCGGCGGGAATATTGATTAGGGTAATGGCATTGATCTCTAACAGCCTCATGTCAGAGACTGCAGACTAATAGAGGAAATGAGGGTCAGAGAGTGAGGACAGGACACATTGTTGGCTGAGGATCTGCTGCAGAAGACAATAGGAAGCCGGGAAGATGTGACATGCGGCTGGTAGAGATCAATATAATTACCCTAATCAATGTTCCTGCAACAGACTGCTGATGGCTGAGGGCCACACATCATATACTAAAGGGCCACATGAGTCCCTCAGGCTGCAGGTTGACCACCAGGGCCTTGGACTTACTATGACCCTCTCCGTCTTTATATCCCACTTCTAAATGGGCAGTTGCCTCCATACAACCAGCTTCTTATGAAACGCGTTGGTCGGGCCGGTGTTGGGGATCAGGCTATTAGTTTTGGGTTGAAAAGGAGAAAGAAATTCTATATTCCTTTCATTCTCAAAATCAAAGGAAAATGTGAAGCGAATCTCCGCAGGCTGCTCTCATTTTCCGTAGGGCGGTGAAGGTGTGAATTGGGCCCCGTGTAAATCTTCGCCGGGCTTTTGTCTGCTATGTCAGTGAACGGTGCCCGTGGCTTCGGCGTCACATTCCGGCAATTTACGGGAAAGGATTTAAACACACAGAAGGGAGTCTCTTTCACGGAAGATAAATGACCGCCATTAGCGTCGTGCGTTCGCTCGGAAGCCATAAAGCCGGCGCGTTCTTCTCCGGCACCGATTTCAATGTTTCGCCTCATCTCTCTGTAAGTGGCCGCGGCTCTTAATTAAAGATAGGAATTAACGATCTGCGTCCTGACACCTAATTAGCAGATGCGTGTGTTGTGGGGGGGTTCAACAAACCCTATCTGTGCGTGTAACCCTTTCCTTGCTGGACGCCGGCACCGCGCCGAACCCATTCAGGAGCAGAGGGGTTAACGCTGCGCCAAAGCATTTAATAGTTTCTATGGGAACGCGGAGTTGAAATAGAAGGAATGTCCTGTGGAGCGATCGCCAGTCACCGGATAATAATGTCATTTATTACGGAGCGGAATCGTGCGTCTCTACGGATCACATACCCAATTCATGGAGCCGCGGATGGCCGACCTGCCACACTTAAAGCAACATGTACCACTATATGGGCTCGCAGCCGCGGCAGTGTGTAAGCCATGTGTGCCCCTAGGACAGCCTATCAGGCGGCTGTTATCTTTTATATAAAATAGTCACATGTATCCTATGCCAATAGGCCCCGCCCCCTTTCCCCTATTTCATGACAGGCATATAGGAAGATAAATCAAAATATATATGTATATACTGTATATAAATACATCAAATAAAGTACAAAAAACTGATCGAGGATATGGAAGATCAACTTTCTCTTGTCTTTGTATAAGTCACGCCCACACTGCATGAGCTGTATGCCAGACACACCTATATGGCATGATCTGCATACAGGACACACCCACAATTTCTATTACCTGCACAGCGGACACTCCCACATTCCCATGATCTGCACAGAGAACACGCCCACATTCCCATAATCTGCACAGAGAACACGCCCACATTCCCATAATCTGCACAGAGAACACGCCCACATTCCCATAATCTGTGCACACAGAACAAGCCCACATTCCCATGATCTGTGCATAGACATGCCCACAATTCCATGATCTGCACAGAGGACACGCCCACATCCCCATAATCTGCACAGAGAACACGCCCACATTCCCATAATCTGCACAGAAAACACGCCCACATTCCCATAATCTGCACAGAGGACACGCCCACATTCCCATGATCTGCACACAGGACACGCCCACATCCCCATGATCTGCACAGAGGACACGCCCACATCCCCATGATCTGCACACAGGACACGCCCACATCCCCATGATCTGTGCACACAGAACAAGCCCACATTTCCATGATCTGCACAGAGGACACGCCCACATCCCCATGATCTGGACACAGGACACGCCCACATCCCCATGATCTGCACACAGGACACGCCCACATCCCCATGATCTGGACACACTCACATTTCCACGATCTGCAAACAAAAGACACACCCAAAATGTATTATTACCCGCACACAGGACACACCCACATTCAATGATCTGCATTCACCATTGTGAAAACAGGTAAAGTGCATCTATACCCAGAAAGACTACTAACGGCATATATTGGAGCTTACCAGACCTCAGATGTGGTGGCTGCATTTGTTTTCTTTTTTTTCCCCCTATATTTTCACCTGGTGATCCTGCCAGGAACACACTTCCTTTCCTAAGGTGGCAACACTCACTCATCATATCTATGGAAGAGAAATGTCATCCTAGGACATGACTGCCCCCCCCCCCCACTCTATAATATGGGGGGGGGGGTTCTGTGGTCCTCAGAGATAACTGGGAAAGCTGATAACATTGAATGAGATTTTAGGTCAGTGCATAGGAGGACACTGGATTTCTGGCAGGATCAAGGAGGATTTAGTTATACTTGTAGAAAAGAAACCTATTGCAGCCTCCATGTCTAAGGATGGGAAAGCTGCAATATAGAGAAAATCCTTTCTGTTACATTGTTGCTGGGTTTGGTACGTGGAAAGGCAGTGATGGAGAATGTTCTGAGCTTTGTGTCCACACATGGAACATTCAGTACAAGCCCTGCACCGCTCAGGATTCTAGGACCTCTTACCCCCTTGCATATGGATACGGCCTCCTTAGACATGGATTTCGGGTAGGACACGTTGTGCTCCATAATAGACTGGAAAAGCTCGTCCTCATCTTCACCATCGAACGGCGGCTGCGACAAAGGGAGAGGTGTGGTTACAGCATTATTGGACAGATTATATGTTTCAGGGGTTCTGGGACCGACGCTAATAACAGGGAGATCGATGTGACTGGAGGAGGAAGTGTGCCAGGTACACGAGATCTCTTCTACAGATACATTGTACAATGTTCTACCCAAGACAAATGCATCATCCAATCCACCACCACGGCCTCATGTCTGTTCATACAATGGAGGGGCTTCACCTTCATCTACATGGTAAACATGTTATCTTTGCAGCCTGAATATGGACGACTTCCAGCATGAGGTGTGCTCACCTGTCCGGCCAGCATCTCATAGAGCAAGACCCCGTAGGCCCACCAGTCCACAGACTTCCCATACGGCTGGTAAGCGATGATCTGAGGAGAGAAGAGGTAAAGGGATCTGTGTTAAATAATGTCGCTGTGTACGGGGACACAAGGCACAGGGAGGGTACAGGACGCAAAGTACAGGGACGGTACAGGACGCAAGGCACAGGGAGGGTACAGGACGCAAGGCACAGGGAGGGTACAGGACGCAAGGCACAGAGAGGGTACAGGACGCAAGGCACAGGGAGGGTACAGGACGCAAGGCACAGGGAGGGTGCAGGACGCAAGGTACAGGGAGGGTACAGGACGCAAGGTACAGGGAGGGTACAGGACACAAGGCACAGGGAGGGTACAGGACGCAAGGTACAGGGACGGTACAGGACGCAAGGCACAGGGAGGGTACAGGACGCAAGGTACAGGGACGGTACAGGACGCAAGGCACAGGGAGGGTACAGGACGCAAGGTACAGGGACGGTACAGGACACAAGGTACAGGGACGGTACAGGACGCAAGGCACAGGGAGGGTACAGGACGCAAGGCACGGGGAGGGTACAGGACGCAAGGCACGGGGAGGGTACAGGACGCAAGGCACGGGGACGGTGCAGGACGCAAGGCACGGGGAGGGTGCAGGACGCAAGGCACGGGGAGGGTGCAGGACGCAAGGCACGGGGAGGGTGCAGGACGCAAGGCACGGGGAGGGTGCAGGACGCAAGGCACGGGGAGGGTGCAGGACGCAAGGCACGGGGAGGGTGCAGGACGCAAGGCACGGGGAGGGTGCAGGACGCAAGGCACGGGGAGGGTGCAGGACGCAAGGCACGGGGAGGGTGCAGGACGCAAGGCACGGGGAGGGTGCAGGACGCAAGGCACGGGGAGGGTGCAGGACGCAAGGCACGGGGAGGGTGCAGGACGCAAGGCACGGGGAGGGTGCAGGACGCAAGGCACGGGGAGGGTGCAGGACGCAAGGCACGGGGAGGGTGCAGGACGCAAGGCACGGGGAGGGTGCAGGACGCAAGGCACGGGGAGGGTACAGGACGCAAGGCACGGGGAGGGTACAGGACGCAAGGCACGGGGAGGGTGCAGGACGCAAGGCACGGGGACGGTGCAGGACGCAAGGCACGGGGAGGGTGCAGGACGCAAGGCACAGGGAGGGTGCAGGACGCAAGGCACAGGGAGGGTGCAGGACGCAAGGCACAGGGAGGGTGCAGGACGCAAGGCACAGGGAGGGTGCAGGACGCAAGGCACAGGGAGGGTGCAGGACGCAAGGCACAGGGAGGGTGCAGGACGCAAGGCACAGGGAGGGTGCAGGACGCAAGGCACAGGGAGGGTGCAGGACGCAAGGCACAGGGAGGGTGCAGGACGCAAGGCACAGGGAGGGTGCAGGACGCAAGGCACAGGGAGGGTGCAGGACGCAAGGCACAGGGAGGGTGCAGGACGCAAGGCACAGGGAGGGTGCAGGACGCAAGGCACAGGGAGGGTGCAGGACGCAAGGCACAGGGAGGGTGCAGGACGCAAGGCACAGGGAGGGTGCAGGACGCAAGGCACAGGGAGGGTGCAGGACGCAAGGCACAGGGAGGGTGCAGGACGCAAGGCACAGGGAGGGTGCAGGGCACAGGGACACGGTGCAGGGCACAGGGACACGGTGCAGGGCGCAAGGCACAGGGACACGGTGCAGGGCACAGGGACACGGTGCAGGGCGCAAGGCACAGGGACACGGTGCGGGAGGCAAGGCACAGGGACACGGTGCAGGAGGCAAGGCACAGGGACACGGTGCAGGAGGCAAGGCACAGGGACACGGTGCAGGAGGCAAGGCACAGGGACACGGTGCAGGAGGCAAGGCACAGGGACACGGTGCAGGAGGCAAGGCACAGGGACACGGTGCAGGAGGCAAGGCACAGAGACACGGTGCAGGAGGCAAGGCACAGGGACACGGTGCAGGAGCCAAGGCACAGGGACACGGTGCAGGAGCCAAGGCACAGGGACACGGTGCAGGAGCCAAGGCACAGGGACACGGTGCAGGAGCCAAGGCACAGGGACACGGTGCAGGAGGCAAGGCACAGGGACACGGTGCAGGAGCCAAGGCACAGGGACACGGTGCAGGAGCCAAGGCACAGGGACACGGTGCAGGACACAAGGTACAGGACATGATACAGGGCACAATGTAGGGGCACAGTACTGGACGCAGTATTATTTGGGGGCACAGGGACACAGGACGGAACACAGTATTATTTGGGGGTACAGGGACATGGCCATCACGACACTGCTCCTGCATATTCTCCACCACGACAATGCTCCTGCAACTGATGCATTAAGTTACAATTTTTGAAAGAAAATTTGTTCGGAATTCGACCCGTGTATGGCTTGCATTAGTATGTGTATTCCAGAGAATGGGGTAGAATACCTTCCCTGCAGGAGTGGGATATAGGCCAGAAGAGGAGGCTCTATCACCTGAAGAACCTCCAGGGCCTCATCTCATTGAATTGATAATCCATCTGAAGACCAGAAAGATTGAGCACAAGAGCTGAGAGGACATCAGGTGACCAGACTGACCCACATTGTATAGAGTAGGCCAGAGTCTATATCCACCTCCCAAAACCAGACAGACTTCAAACACATGGCATTTCCGAATACCGAACCCCCCCGCAGAGGAGTCACGTGACTCTCTATGATCTCCAGAAAGGTCACAATACAGCGTCTATCTACCCCCCATGACTGTGATCCTCAGACCCCGAGTCCAGCCATGGGGCTCCTCCTTGTGCTGACCTCTCATTATAAATAGGCGCCCACAGGCCCGGGTCCCGAGCTCCCCGCTGCGTCTGGATCTGCGGTAATGAGAGGATTCTTCCTTCCACAATAGGAAAGGTGAGAGCCGTGTCATCCATGTCTAGAAGAGTCTGACCACAGCTCCTCCCCCTGACATAATGCCGCCATCCCTCTCTGTACAATGCAGCCGCTCCATGTGATGGCTCAAGTATGGAGAGCTCGAATTATCTCAGCGCCGCGCTCACAAGTCTAGCATCAAATTCTTGTCCTGTTCTATGAATGCCAACAAAGTCCCGTTCATTAATCGCACATTACAGGACACGGGGAGCAGTCAGGAACCTGGGATTAGGGCGCAGCCTATGTACCTCAATACTAATCCCCCAATTCTACAGGAAGACAATAGTCCTCTGACTGATACTCGCTTTTGCTACATCTGTGTTGGGGATCAGATGACCTTTGGCAATTTTTTTTCTGATTATGATAACAGTGGAGAGGGTGACAACGCAGGAAGACAATTGAAAGACAGAAATAAAACGTTGTCACCCAATTAACGCCTGAACAAGGATCTTCACAGTGGGATCTCCAGGGATTATTCCAATAAAAGCTGCAGGTTTAGGACCGGAGTATTTCACATTCAATTCATCTGTAAATCTCACAGGAGAGTTTATAGACTGCGATTACATCTGCTGCAGCACCATCATGTGTCTGCAAAAGGGCAGCAAATCTCTGTGTGTTGCAGGAAAGTGCACCATTCTAGGCAAGTTCCTACAGTGTACAAATGGGAACCGCATCTAAGTCTAGGTGCAGTGCATGTGCCAAAACGCATGGCACCGCGTGCTCCAGTGCAGAGAAACTTCTCAGAAGGGTGAGGCAATTTTTTGAGCTCTCAGGCGTAGGGCAGCCCACTGAAATGAATGAGCTGCTCTACATGCAACACACGCCCCAAGAGTGTGAACGCAGCTCTACATGCAACACGCGCCCCAAGAGTGTGCACGCAGCTCTACATGCAACACACGCCCCAAGAGTGTGAACGCAGCTCTACATGCAACACACGCCCCAAGAGTGTGAACGCAGCTCTACATGCAACACACGCCCCAAGAGTGTGAACACAGCTCTACATGCAACACACGCCCCAAGAGTGTGAACGCAGCCTAATATTAGGAAGTGCCGCAACCTCAGACATTCAATGTAAAAATGAATTACACACACAATTGCCCCAAGTATTGGGCCGCCGGCCTTTCCCCGCACATGACCTTTAATGGCCCCCCAGTCTTACTCCGTAGTGTTCAATATTGAGTTGGCCCCGCCCTTTCCCCACACATGACCTTTAATGGCCCCCCAGTCTTACTCCGTAGGGTTCAGTATTGGGTTGGCCCCGCCCTTTCCACACACATGACCTTTAATGACCCCCCAGTCTTAGTCCGTAAGGTTCAATATTGAGTTGGCCCCGCCCTTTCCACACACATGACCTTTAATGGCCCCCCAGTCTTAGTCCGTAGGGTTCAATATTGAGTTGGCCCCGCCCTTTGCAGCTATAACAGCTTCAACTCTTCTGGGAAGGCCGTCCACAAGGTTTAGGAGGGTGTCTATGGGAAGGTTGGACCATTCTTCCAGAAGCACATTTGTCAGGTCAGGCACTGATGTCGGGGGAGGGGGCCTGGCTCGCAGTCTCCGCTCTAATTCATCCCAAAGGTGTTCTATGGGGTTGAGGTCAGGACTCTGTGCAGGACAGTCAAGTTCCTCCACCCCAAACTGGCTCCTCCATGTCTTTATGGACCTTGCTTTGTGCACTGGTGCGCAGTCATGTTGGAACAGGAAGGGGCCATCCCCAAACTCCTCCCACAAAGTTGGGAAGCATGAAATTGTCCAAAATGTCACCTTAAGAGTTCCCTTCACTGGAACTAGGAGGCCAAGCACAACCCCTGAAAAAACACCCCCACACCATAATCCCCCCTCCACCAAACTTCACACTTGGCACAATGCAGTCAGGCAAGTACCGTTCTCCTGGCAACCGCCAAACCCAGACACGGCCATGGGATTGCCAGACAGAGAAGCGTGATTGGTCCCTCCAGAGAACACGTCTCCACTGCTCTAGAGTCCAGTGGCGGCGTGCTTTACACCACGGCATCCGACGCTTTGCATTGCACTTGGTGATGGAAGGTTGGGATGCAGCTGCTCGGCCATGGAAACCCATTCCATGAAGCTCTCTACGCTCTGTTGTTGGGCTCATCTGAAGGCCACACCAAGTTTGGAGGTCTTTAGCTATTGACTCTGCAGACAGTTGCCGACTTCTGCGCACTGTGCGCTTCACATGATATGGAGGGGATTGGAACGCCTGAATCGCATGATTGGGAGGGGATTGGAACGCCTGAATCGCATGATTGGGAGGGGATTGGAGCGCCTGAATCGCATGATTGGGAGGGGATTGGAACGCCTGAATCGCATGATTGGGAGGGGATTGGAACGCCTGAATCGCATGATTGGGAGAGGATTGGAACGCCTGAATCACATCATTGGGAGGGGATTGGAACACCTGAATCACATGATTGGGAGGGGATTGGAACCCCTGAATCACATGATTGGGAGGGGATTGGAACCCCTGAATCGCATGATATGGAGGGGATTGGAACCCCTGAATCGCATGATATGGAGGGGATTGGAACACCTGAAGCGCATGATATGGAGGGGATTGGAACACCTGAAGCACATGATTGGGAGGGGATTGGAACACCTGAATCACATGATTGGTAGGGGATTGGAACCCCTGAATCACATGATTGGGAGGGGATTGGAACCTCTGAATCACATGATATGGAGGGGATTGTAACACCTGAATCACATAATTGGGAGGGGATTAGAACACCTGAATCACATGATATGGAGGGGATTGGAACCCCTGAATCACATAATTGGGAGGGGATTGGAACCCCTTAATCACATGATTGGGAGGGGATTAGAACACCTGAATCACATGATATGGAGGGGATTGGAACACCTGAATCACATGATATGGAGGTGATTGGAACACCTGAATCACATGATATGGAGAGGATTAGAACACCTGAATCACATAATTGGGAGGGGATTAGAACACCTGAATCACATGATATGGAGGGGATTGGAACCCCTGAATCACATAATTGGGAGGGGATTGGAACCCCTTAATCACATGATTGGGAGGGGATTAGAACACCTGAATCACATGATATGGAGGGGATTGGAACACCTGAATCACATGATATGGAGGTGATTGGAACCCCTGAATCACATGATATGGAGAGGATTAGAACACCTGAATCACATGATATGGAGGGGATTGGAACACCTGAATCACCTGATATGGAGGGGATTGGAACCCCTGAATCACATAATTGGGAGGGGATTGGAACCCCTTAATCACATGATTGGGAGGGGATTAGAACACCTGAATCACATGATATGGAGGGGATTGGAACACCTGAATCACATGATATGGAGGTGATTGGAACCCCTGAATCACATGATATGGAGAGGATTAGAACACCTGAATCACATGATATGGAGGGGATTGGAACACCTGAATCACCTGATATGGAGGTGATTGGAACCCCTGAATCACATGATATGGAGGGGATTGTAACACCTGAATCACATGATTGTGAGGGCGGGGACAATACTTTGGGCAATATATATATATACACAACATTGTTGTATTTCTGCCCTTATACCTTTAGGAATTAGTAATCCTGTGGGGTGTCAGGAGATGACCGCGGCCTGCTGATGATTAGATCTGGAGAGCCTCCAGCGTATTGCCGCGCTCCCAGCTGCATTCTCCCCACTGTTTCCTGCCGCAGAAAATGAATTTCTCCGGGGTATTCCGGCTTTGTGTGAGGGACATGCACTGGGACATTTTGCAGGATTTAGGCCGAGCCCCCGCCGCGCACAATCATTACAGTGTCACCGGCTTTTTCCTGTGATTTCTTCTCCTCTAATATTTAATAAGCGCCGTTTCTGCGGGGCTCAGGTGCGTCGCCTCATCATCCGCTTTGTTGATGTTATTTAGGCCGTCTTATGGCGCTGAAAGCATTAAAGCGGATTATAGCACCTCAAAGTGCCGCCGCTGACGCCCGACCGTCATTTCCAGAGCCCGGCGCTGCACTGAAAGCGGCCAACAAAGGATTGACTACAAGTAGTGCTTATCGCAAGAGGATTAACTCGGCACAAAGGAAGCATCGGGCCCAAAAGGAAGCATCGGGCCCAAAGGAGGCATCGGGCACAAAGGAAGCATCGGGCCCAAAGGAAGCATCGGGCCCAAAGGAAGCATCGGGCCCAAAAGGAAGCATCGGGCCCAAAAGGAGGCATCGGGCCCAAAAGGAGGCATCGGGCCCAAAGGAGGCATCGGGCCCAAAGGAAGCATCGGGCCCAAAGGAAGCATCGGGCCCAAAGGAAGCATCGGGCCCAAAGGAAGCATCGGGCCCAAAGGAGGCATGGGGCCCAAAGGAGGCATGGGGCCCAAAGGAGGCATCGGGCCCAAAGGAAGCATGGGGCCCAAAGGAGGCATGGGGCCCAAAGGAAGCATCGGGCACAAAGGAAGCATCGGGCCCAAAGGAAGCATCGGGCCCAAAGGAAGCATCGGGCACAAAGGAAGCATCGGGCCCAAAGGAGGCATCGGGCACAAAGGAAGCATCGGGCCCGACGTCCAATCCACTATCGGGAAATGTTTACACCATTAGCTAGACAAGAAACCTTCCTGAGGAAATCAGCCAATTAGTACAGACAGCAATAACAATGTATTGTACAAAACCCGAAGCCGAGGATGCTTTGTGTACAGACCACGTACCGATTGGACATGATTTGGGAAAACGACACACCTCACAGCTGACAATGCATACTGCATCAGAGCAAAGGAACTGCCTGCAGAGCTCAGAGACAGGATGATTGCAAGGCACGGATCTGGGGAAGGCTACAAAAAATGTTCTGATGTACTAAAGGAAGGGAAATCAACCCGCCACAGGTGGAAGGAAAGAAAAGCACACAATCTGTGGGCTGCTTAATCCTTGTCGTCCACACAGGAAGTGAGGGGAAATCTACCCACAGGGGACACAGACATTCATTAAACCCTTCACATTGGTTACAGTAAAAAAGAAACAACTTTTTGGTTGGAGTTCCATCTTATAGAGGACGCTGGCCTTGCTGAGAGGCTCCATCTCCGATGAGGTTCAAGGATATAATTGAAGAATTCTATGCTAATCTGAGCAGCAGTTAATATAGGAGGGAAGATTGACCGGAATAAAAGCCGTAGATAGGAGATTTAGCCATGGCCCTTGTAAATAATAGCCGAATGTATTCCAATACAAACAGAAGGAGCAGAAAACTCAGAGTGAATGCAGCTTCCTCCAATGAAGAACAGACACGTGTGATCCCGAGGGATGAAGATCGGCCATTATCCAGCTATGTAAATATGAAACACCTAGACAGATCCACCTTTCCTGATCCCTAAACCCCCCCCCCCCCCTCACCAACTGAGGGTGTCTGGGGAAGACCCCAAATATTCTCATCAGGTCATCACCTATCCGCCTTTACATTGGAAGGTACACGGGAAATACTGATTATCTTAGTATAGTAAAAGGAACCAGATAGTTACATTGTTACATGGGCAGCACAGCAGCTAATGGTTAGCACTTCCTCCTGGCAGTACTCGGGTCGTTGGTTCATCGAATCCCAACCACGGCACCACCTGCCTGGAGTTTGCATGTTCTCCCTGTGCCTGTGTGGGTTTCCTCCGGATTCTCCAGTTTCCTCCCACACTTCAAAGACATACTGGGAGGTTAATTGGCTCCTGTCTAAATTGTCCCTAGTCTGTGTATAAATGTGAGTTAGGGACCTTAGATTGTACGCTCCTCGGGGGCGGGGTCTGATGTGAATGTACAATATATATATATATGTGAAGTGCTGCGTACATTGATGGCGCATTATAAGTACCTGTAATAAATAAATACCTTGTAGTCCATACAGTCCTCCCTCTGTGTGTGTAGGACATATCCATAAATCAATGTTCATTCCACCCTCCTGTGTAGTGATCACACCACCCCACACACCTACCAATTCCACCCCGCCAAAGAGATCCCCAGACCCTGAGCACAGCCTGCACCGCCCAGCCTGTCAGTGTAGGAAGTAATTAGATGGCAGCCGTATGACAGGCCTCCGTGACAAGGGACCCCCAGAGCACAGGGAGGCGCTCCAATTCCCCTCTACATTTATAGAATCTCCCCCACCCCTAGAGAGAAGCTGCGGGCTCCACCCCCACTGAAGGCTCTATTATAGGTGATGGTGACACTCATGATTAATAGCGGAGCTCTTCCTGAGGGATCAGACAATGGCAGAGATACACTAAAACACAGAGCAGACAATGTACAGTATACAGGCTTTGTGTCCTGAAATATGCCACCGACAGACCACTGATGGCATGTTTCTGCATCAACATGTGCTACAACCAGAACTCTGCACAGCACCCAACCTCCTAAAGTGGATGAAAGACAAGACTTTTTTTTTTCAGTGCTGGAAGGGTTAGTTAATGTGGTATTAAGGGCAATTTAAAAAAATGTTATACTTCCCGGCTCTGTAATAGTTTTGCACAGAGCAACCCCGATCCTCCTCTTCTCAGGTCCCCTGCTGGTGCTCCTGGCCCCTCCCTCCTGCTGAGCGCCCCCACAGCAAGCAGATTGCTATGGAGGCACCCAAGTAAGCTCACTCCCGAGCAGCTGCTCTGTGTGTCCTTTCACACACAGCGCCACAGCTCAGCCCCACCCCCTCTCTCTCCTCATTGGCTCACTGGCTGTGATTGTGAGCCAAACAACAAAAGTGGCCATTTTTTGTACTGTGATTGAGAGCTTCCTGCTGCGGTCTCACCCAGTAAGGAGGGAGAGTCCCCGGAGAGTCGAGACTCCCGTGCACATTGTTGGATGGAAATGGGGCTCAGGAAAGTATTGAGGGGGGGCAGCTGCACACAGAAGGGTTTTTTTACCTTCATGTACAGACTGCATGGAGCCTTTACAATTACTTTACTAGAAAGACCCACCTCTGTCACAGGCAGAAAACTGATAGGAAAATTACAAGTTGTCACCAGAACAGGAAATGAGAAGATATCTTCCTATGGAGACACCTGTTCCAGTGACAACATGGAAGAGAGATTTCATGGTACCTCCCACTGTGTTTCCAGGATAGGAAATTAAAAAAAAAAATTAACATAATCCTAATCATTCCCTGATCCTAAATCCCCCAAAAATGAGGATTTACATCCAGGGTAGGTTCGATCAGTGGGGTTCATGGTATAGAGGCATGTGACTGCCTACTGACAGGACAGGTCCCTACACTGTAGGAATGAGCCCCCATCGTCACACCTTCTCAGTGTAAGAAGCTACAACCCCCTCCCAGATGTAGACGGCGCGGTGACAACATTGGTTTAGGGATAATCAGTGGGCGTGTCTTCCAGTCTGTGGGGAGGAACAGGATGTGATGTATAGTGAACACAGACAGTCACATGCAGTAAGAGCCAATAGGCTGGGACGGTGGAAGAACAGGTACCTCGGGGGCGATGTAGTCTGGGGTTCCACAGAAAGTTCGAGTTGTCACACCGTCCACCATGTGCTCCTTACACATTCCAAAATCTGCGATCTTTATGTGACCTTCGGCGTCCAACATGACGTTATCCAACTTCAGATCTCTGTGGGGGGAGGGGAGCCAGTCAGTGCTTATTCTAGGCTGCAGGAAGTGATAGGAGCCTCCATGACCCCTCCTGTATACTGCCATATTATTGGCATCACCAACTCCAGGTTAAACATTCTTTTTAGTTTTGGCTGGTAGGGTTGGATCCTCTGCCAGGTATTCATTGCTTGAACAGAAGGGACCAAGTATCAGACCATCAATTCCAAAGTCTATATCTCCTTTATCATTGACAGTAAAGTCACATCCAGTGGAAAGAAAGTATCCAACATGTTTTGGAGCCAAGGGATCCCCCCACTTTGGGGTTCAGATTTGGTGGTTAGAATTCCAAGATGGAAGTCCTTTGTTCCCTCCCCCTTCTTCCTGCCCACATCACTTGCTGTTCCATGACCTCCATGGACCAGCAAAACAAGTTAATTAGCATATGAATGGAGAAACCCAGCTTCTAAATACAATACCTGGTAACTAAAATGTATTGTTCCATATAGTCCCGGATCATTAGTCACAGCAACACAGGTATGGCCTCCTGGACAGATGTGTTAAAAGGGAACGCCGCTGTACAGCCATGGACTTCTGCATGCTTACCTGTACTCCTGTCCAGGAGGTTATAATGGAACAACCAAGGCTGAACCCTGAGGAAAGGCGATTCTTTGACAAAGATGTTAGCAACTTTATTTCAACTGGATGTGTTTACTGTCAATAATAAAGGAGATTTGGACTTTTGAATTGACCGTTTGGCACTTGGCCCGTCTGTTCATGCAGACTCCTCACGTTGGGCGTGTCCCACTCCCCCGCTTTATGTTTTCTAAGCAGACAAAATCCATTTGACAAGAACCAGTACCAGCCGGCGTCTGAAGAAAGCCAAACTCTATGGTGCTCTATGCTTCCCCATTTCCTCTTTGTTATTTTTTCATTAAAAAAAAAAATCACATTACAAGTTAAGAAAAATTTCCAAAATATTCAACAGCATACAATACCCTTATACCTCTAGAAAAAAAGAGAAACCCCCACTCCTACCCCCTCGCCTTTCCTCTTCGGGTGTCACTGGTACAGGAAGTGAGGCGGAGACTATTCTTTAGCAGTGTGAGGAAAGATTGGCTCCCTTGGATGTTCCGGCACACAGAGCCAACCGACAGAAAGCAGAAACCAAAAAGACGGAGCACCAGACCAAACCAATGTCATGGTTAGCGCAAGAAGCAGCCGACGCGTTTCGGGGCCAGACCACTCCCCCGTCATCAAGGCTTCAACTATAACTAAAGGCAAAACTTTTATTTTGAATTTTGGATAGAGGGGAAGATGGACTAGAACACCTGATTTTTGTTGCTGTCCCTGCTCCCATTAGGGAGATTCTCCCCTCTCTATTTGTCCTGTTTACCAGTGTCAGAAAAAGTGAAAGTAAAGAAAACCCCACATTTTGGGTTGTCCCCCGAAAAATAATAGATGGGAAATTTTCCAATGGGGACCTGGGGGTCCCCAAGGAATTCCCTTAATGGGTGGGGATTATCACTCACTTCCTGTTTTGGCTATAGGACAGGAAGTGAAGAGATATCTCCCTAATGGGACAGATGGAAAAAAATAAAACTGTCCGGGGTAATAACCTTCCCTTACTCTATCCAAAATGAAAAAAAAAAATGGTTTGTAGTTCTACTTTAATATCTAGTCAGAACTTGGATGGAATGAATAACAGGATTTCTGAAATAATACTGGATAGGGGGAGCTTGTGATCAGTGCCAATCGGGTGAACTGCGATTTGGAAACTCGAAGTCAGTAGGGGGCCCCATGAGATGCCCCTGGTACCTTTTTCATAGGCTTTTTTGAGTTTGGGCAAGGACACAGGGGCCCCATGATTCCCTATTGCCCGGGGGCCCCATGAGTTGTCAGTCCGCCCCTGGTGTCAATAATGCGGACACAGCAGGTTGCTGGCTCTCCCTATCCTATACACATTCATATACAAAGCCTGTTCCTGAGTCCATTCAAGTTCCCTGGTGAAGCGGTCAGGACTGTGAAACGCGTTGCCGCTTTTATAACCATTAAAGTGGTGTGGACTCTTCCACCAATTGTTCTGGCTCTCCTATTGGTTTATGTTTTGAATGACAACCATCCAGGCCCTGTATAGAACCAAATCTTCCACATCTGCTACAAGAAGGTCTAGTGGAAGCCAAATTCTCTCCTATCCCCGCTTTTACAGTAAAGAATCCTTTACACAGGTTTAAAAAGCAAACCTCTCATCTTCTCCCAATGCAAGTCCCGCACTCACCTGTACACGATCCCTTTCTTGTGCAGGAAGAACAATCCCACCGATATCTCCGCTGCGTAGAACCTGACAAAGAACATGACAATGTTGTGAATTCCATATTCATCCTCATCTTCCAGTACAGCTACAAAATAAGCAGAGACACAGCGCATTCACCTACATCATTCACCCAT
Source organism: Staurois parvus (assembly GCF_062004578.1). Lineage (NCBI taxonomy): Eukaryota > Metazoa > Chordata > Amphibia > Anura > Ranidae > Staurois > Staurois parvus. The sequence goes on from NW_028319140.1 coordinate 819,238, forward strand.
CCAGGTGCCTAAGGGCAGCAACATGAGCATTTGTTAACCCCTTCAGCTCCAGAAGGTTTGTTTTCCCCCGTCATGACCAGGCCATTTGTCCTGTTCAGCACTGTGCTACTTTGACTGGTAATTGCACAGTCATGCAAGGCTGTACTTAAATTAACTTATATACAGGTGTACCTCGGTTTATGAATGCCTGTTAATGTAATTTTTGGTTTACGAATTAAATGGTGTTAAATGTGCGCCTATGTGTAATGTGGGAAGGGGCTAACATCTAGGGGCGATCAAGGGGTTAAATGTGCGCCTATGTGTAATGTGGGAAGGGGCTTCTAGAGGCGATCAAGGGGTTAAATGTGCGCCTAACTATGAGTAATGTGGGAAGGGGGTTAACATCTAGGGGCGATCAAGGGGTTAAATGTGCGCCTATGTGTAATGTGGGAAGGGGTTAACATCTAGGGGTGATCAAGGGGTTAAATATGCGCCTATGTGTAAGGTGGGAAGGGGTTAACATCTAGGGGTGATCAAGGGGTTAAATGTGTGCCTAACTATGTGTAATGTGTGTACAGTGTGCTACTTTTACTAACTGATCTCTTTGTTTCTCATCCCTGCTTCGCAGGGAGAAGAAACAGAGAGATTGTTCCCTCTGTACAGAGCCCTGTGTTGATTTTCAACACAGGGCTCTGGGCTGTGATTGGACACAGCTGATCAGCAGGTCCTGGCCCTGGATCATTGGCTGGGACCTGCTGACAAACTCCCGCTGTGTCCAATCATGGATCCTACACCGGGAAGCAGACAATGACGTACTGGTACTGTGATGCTCGTCTGCGGGCGGGCAGTCCGGAAGTAGTTCATAATTGTATATGTTGTTGTTCTCATTTGATTTATAAGTGGTTGTCAACCTCTGAAATTAAAAATGAACAAAGCATATTCTTCTATAGCGTGTGCTTGCCTCTATGCAAAGAACACACCATCCAAGGAGATGGGCCACCCCCTTCCAAAACATAGAAGGTGACTGACAGCTTCAGATGTGCATGTTTTCCTATGAAACTGTGTAAAGGAAGCGTGCGTCCATTCACCCCACTCAGGTCTCAGATTACACTCAGCTCCCTGCTCTATGCTGCACAGTGTGTGGCATCAGATCCTCACCCCCCGCCTTCAGGAGCTCAGGGCTACAATGTAAATGTGTGCTTCAGGAGGCTATAGAGGAGAGAGTGCTACAGATAAACAGGTACAACCTATGTAGGAGGATTTGTTACTGGGTGTATGGGTTGTTCAGGTACTCATAGTGGATTTGGGACAAGTTTCCGCTGGTAATGATATTCTTGTCCTGATTTGTTGGTTGTACATGTTCAGTGGGCAGCATCGCCGAGTTCCGTAAAGGCGGCCATGACTTGTACTTGACTCTCGCTGACGACACATCGATCTGAAGGAATTAAAGTGACTTGTGCTGGAAGGCCTAAGTGAAGGTTAATGACACCGATTGGCTCTAAGCATTAATCAGCCACCCGCATCAGGATTGGAGGTCTCGTGGCCGTCCTCTTCAAAGCAGAGTCAACCGGCGATTAGCATGCAGAGGAGTACGGCGGGGGCTGAGTGGGGGGTAGCGTTGTGTCATTGCGGCTATGACCAAAGATGGCGTTCCGCTCTTCCTTCCCCCGGCCGTGTGCACATACTTGGAACTTCAATGTCTAATTATTAATCACAATCTCCTCTATGAATGGCGGCTCTGAGATTCGACCGCCATATCGGACTCAGCGTGAGGGAGCATCGCGTCAGCCCACGGCCAATTAGAGAGGAGGCAGAGGGCATCTGTGCGCCGTCTCTGCTGACAACTGGAGGAGAGACGTGCCTGCAGCGGGATGAATATACTTCTCTGTAATGCGGTTTGTGACAATCCTCGCGGTGCGCACATTAGACACACCGACTGCAGATCAACACAGACCAGCGCATTCTACGCCGCGTTCAATATTGCCTCTAAAAAGCTACAAATTCACCAAAACAAGTGAAATGTATCACTAAGAATCCCGCCAATGACGCATTTATCCTGAAGAGACGCAGGGATGGTGTGTGCTGTATTGTATCATACCTGCCAAAGAGGTACGACCAACCCGGGGCAGCAACAGGTCCCCTGTCCCGGGGGCAGCAACAGGTCCCCTGTCCCGGGGGCAGCAACAGGTCCCCTGTCCCGGGGGCAGCAACAGGTCCCCTGTCCCGGGGGCAGCAACAGGTCCCCTGTCCCGGGGGCAGCAACAGGTCCCCTGTCCCGGGGGCAGCAACAGGTCCCCTGTCCCGGGGGCAGCAACAGGTTCCCTGTCCCGGGGGCAGCAACAGGTCCCCTGTCCCGGGGGCAGCAACAGGTTCCCTGTCCAGGGGGCAGCAACAGGTCCCCTGTCCCGGGGGCAGCAACAGGTTCCCTGTCCAGGGGGCAGCAACAGGTTCCCTGTCCAGGGGGGAGCAACAGGTTCCCTGAGCAGGGGGGAGCAACAGGTTCCCCACACTGGAGCAGCAACAGATTTTTTTTTTTGTTCTTTAAGTCCGCAAACGTGCAACTATAACAAAAAAACCCATAAGTGTTCACAAAAAAAGTGCACTTAGGGGTGTGCTTTTGTCCTACCCCTAAAGGGGCTGGACCGCTACCCTGATCCCCCGGGGCACGAAGCTCCTGACAGGGACAAGGTTCCCATTTGGTCCTCCTGGCCAAAAGGCCTGGTGGACCACCGTTCCTTGTGTCCAGCCGAAGCCGGACATCCAGTACTTGGTCAGGGGGCTCTCCCAAAGAGAAAACCCCCCTAGGGACAGGGGAGGAAGGAACCAAAAGGCCCCACATCCTCCCCCTAGACTTCAGGGCAGGCCCGAGGACCCACACCCTCCATCATGTGAAGAAAACACACACATAAGTAAGAAAAAGTGACAAAACGTGGGAGTGATAATAAATTAAATAAATAGAAAATAAAAAAGTGGTCGTGCCAAATTGTGCACAGACCAGGCCTTGAGGCCTGTAGCAAAAATTGCCCTGGTCCTAGCCAAAAGGCCTGGTCCCAAGGGCGCTTGTGCAAAAAGAGTGAAAACGCAGTGACCTTGTGCCATCTTCACACTGTGGGGTCCCACACCCAGGTGTTACTAGTGGCACCCCTGAGGGCGTCTACTCAGGGGGCACTGAGTCTGCGGACTTTCTGCCTTCCCGACCCCTGGCCAGACAAAGTAGATCCGTCCAAATCAGGAGGTACTGGGTCCTTCCGGTCTCCTCGGGGGAATTACTCACAGGCCCCAGCTTCTACTCGTGGGCACCACGCTTTCTGTCCCCCCGGTACTAGCCTTCCAGATCCCCATCATACCAGTGAGGGTACTATACAACAGCCATCCCCGCAAAGCTAGAATGGCCGGGAGCGCCCCCACTGGACACTGATAAGAACAGATACTACACTTGATCTTAGCCAAAAGGCCGAGAAGCGAACTGGGGCAGCAACAGATTCTCCCTCTGCATGGGGCAGCAACAGGTTCCCCACCCAGGGGCAGCAACAGATCCCCTCCCCTGGGGCAGGAAGAGATCTCCCCCACACATGGAAGGAACAGATTCCCCCACCCAAAAGAGAAGAAACCAATCCCCGGTAACCATAAATCCTTACACTGCTTGGGGCTCTTTGAACTTCCCGACTTGCTGGATGTGGTACATGAGGTCTCCTCCATTCACATACTCCATCACAAAGTACAGGCGGTCCTGGAAGTACAGAACATTCCATGGTCACTCTCTGCTGTCTCAGCTTCTGTCATATTAGTGGAAGTCTGGCTGTTCATTGGCTGGCAGGAATTTAGGAAGGGAAACCCCGGGACTCAGCACTGAGATCCCACCGCCGGAGTCCCTGAGAGACCATCCACCATACATGGACATGTCGGTTTAGGTGGGGACTGTCCTTCCCCCATCTGACCCCCCAGCCTGGCCCTGTCCTTCCCCCATCTGACCCTCTCTTTCCCCCATCTGACCCCCCAGCCTGGCCCTGTCCTTCCCCCATCTGTCCCCCCAGCCTGGCCCTGTCCTTCCCCCATCTGTCCCCCCAGCCTGGCCCTGTCCTTCCCCCACCTGACCCCCCAGCCTGGCCCTGTCCTTCCCCCACCTGACCCCCCAGCCTGGCCCTGTCCTTCCCCCACCTGACCCCCCAGCCTGGCCCTGTCCTTCCCCCACCTCACCCCCCCAGCCTGGCCCTGTCCTTCCCCCATCTGACCCCCCCAGCCTGACCCTGTCCTTCCCACATCCGACCCCCCCAGCCTGGCCCTGTCCTTCCCCATCTGACCCCCCCAGCCTGAGCCTGTCCTTCCCACATCTGACCCCCCCAGCCTGGCCCTGTCCTTCCCCCATCTGACCCCCCCAGCCTGACCCTGTCCTTCCCACATCTGACCCCCCCAGCCTGACCCTGTCCTTCCCACATCTGACCCCCCCAGCCTGAGCCTGTCCTTCCCACATCTGACCCCCCCCCCAGCCTGGCCCTGTCCTTCCCCATCTGACCCCCCAGCCTGGCCCAGTGCCCATCTGTGGGGCTCTTACCACTGTCTGGAAGCAGGAGTGCAGCTGGGTCAGGAAGGGCGGCTTGTCCTGCAGAGCTAGCACTCTCTTCTCCACCATGGTACATTCTACGTCGTCATCCTGGATCACCACATCCTTCTTCAGGATTTTTATAGCATAAAGTTCATCGCTGCCTTTCCTCTCCGCCAACATCACCTGCCAAAGGAACAGAAAAATGATTGTACCCCCATATCTGAGAACATGCTGGGGGCTCCCCGATACCGGGAGAAGGCACAAGGAGATATAGTATCAGTTCCATGAGTGCAAACAAATCCCTGTTGATCCTGCCAGAAATGTAGTGAGCATCATGATACCCATGAGCACAAATGGAGAAGGAATCGGTTCCATTGTTCCCAGCTATACCCCTTCTCTATGGTATGGAGATGAGGGGAGGCGAGATGTCATGTGATTTTGTTCTCAGGTGACAACGCCACCTCCATAGATACAGAACAGAAAGTCAGGGTTGTCACCCTAGGGCAGACGGGGTGTTAATGGCAGGATCAACAAAAGTAAACTAATGCAGCCACCACATGAAAGGATCAGTAGATTGCAGTAGATTATATTGGTGTTAGATGTTTTACAATGTAACAGCTGCAATTAATGTGATATAGGAAAACAAACACAGCCGCCACATCTCTGGACTGGTACGGTGCAATATCTGACATTTCTGTCTTTGGAGTTGGATACATTTAAAGTGGTTGTAAACCTCAGATATAAAACATGAACAAAGCACATCCCTCTATAGTGTGTACTTGTCTCAATCCAGAGCACTGAGTGTAATGACTGTCTGCTGCCTCCTTCCTCTGCTATCAGCAGGAGTCACTTCTAACACCAAGCGATAAATGGTGACAGGGGAGGGAATTCCAGCACACAGCCTGTGATTGACAGCCTCAGCTCTGTTCCTGTGTGAAGGTGGTGTGTCCCTTTCCTCCAATCAGCTCTCACTGAGCTCTGCAGAGTGTAATTCAGCTCCATGCCCCCTGCTTTCTGAAAGCTCAGACAAGCTTTATTAATTCTGCACAACTGTAGAGAATAGATGGGTGCAGATAAACAGGTACAACTTGTAGGATGATTTGTTTCATCTCTGGGGATATGGAGG